>NC_092872.1:619404790-619717143 GCF_028372415.1 Notamacropus eugenii | reverse complement strand
TACTTTGCACTACACAAAACATTAGTGCAAAATATTTAAGAAGACTTGGTCTAGTATAATCCCTAGGTATTTCTATAGAGCCCAACTATCAATGTCCTCATCACTACCTTCCCAACCAAAAAGGGGCCAGGTCAAAAAGAAAAAAAAGTGCCACCATAGTTGTTTTGGGGATTGTGCTAGCAAGACTTTCACTCCTCCAATCTCTCCTCTCTCCTCCCTTTCATCTTTCTGTTGCCCTTTCCATTCCCCTTCTTATTCCTCCTCCTCCTCCTCCTCCTCCTCCTCTTCCTCCTCCTCCTCCTCCTCCTCCTCCTCCTTCTTCTTCTTCTTCTTCTTCTTCTTCTTCTTCTTCTTCTTCTTCTTCTTCTTCTTCTTCTTCTTCTCTCTTTCCTCATCCTCCCCCCAATGGACACTATCTCTTCCAGGGAGTCAAACCAAGGTGATTACAACCAATAAAAATGAAAGATAGGCTCATGTTTTGAGGGGAAGAGAGAAAAAGAAATTCCAAGTTCTAACTCACTTCTACCCTTGGGAGTTTAGCCATGAAATATATGATAAATGTCTCATAAAATACATCTTCAAATAATCTTCACTATCAAATCAGGAATTGGGCCCTGTCCCATATATTCTGTGAAATATGAAAACTTCCTCAGAACTACACAACTTTAAGAAACCCAAATGGGACTTACAATCATACCTAGCAAAACAATGGAAAAGAAATCTTTTACCTAAGTAAATCAAGTTTAATGAAAAACACCATTGTACAATGAAGATCTTTCTAAAGGTCATAGGAAACTCTAGGGGGAAATCTTCATCTTGACAGATGGAGGGAAGGCAAGAAAGTAAGAAAGACAACAACCTCAGCTACTTGCATCCATAACCTACAAGAAACAAATCTTCTATGACTTGTGTCTCTTTCTGGATGCTACTCTCTGGTTACTACTGACCTACCTGCCTTTCCCTGACATCCATATTAATCAAAATACCTCTCTCTTTCCTTCTCCTTTTCTCATTGTAAAGCTGCAAATTTCAGACTCTTATATCAAAGCCCATCACTGTCTAGATCTGGGGTGGAGAACCTGGGTCCTTGAGGCCCTATGAGGCCCTCTAGATCCTCAAGTGTGGTCCTTTGACTGAATCCAAACTTCAACTGTGAAGACCCCTGGTCTAAATGGACTATTCTCTCCCCACCACCATCTAATTAGTCCCTGGAATCTTGTGAGAGAGGCTAAGCTACTAGCTGTGGTAGGGAGATATTTAAATAGAGAATTTAGCATTATTGCTCATCCAATCAAAAAAATCCAAAACTTAAATGTTAGAATAACAGTGGGAAAATAGGTGATCTCAAAATAAGAATAGATTTCTCCAAAATTAGGGGAAAGAAGCTGAAAAACCAGTACTTCTTTCTTCTAAATTTCCAAGTGCTCTAATTTTAATTTGGTTTGAGTCCACCTACATCCAGTGAAGGGGAGAAAAGAAGGAGGGGGAGAGCTGACCAAAGAAAGAGTTTTTTTCTCCTGAATAGCCTGTGGCTAGAGAGAAAGTAAAATTCCCCAAAGGTCATAACACATACTAAACATTGCTGACATTTCCTGTCCTATCATGAATAGCTGGGGTGGAGAAGCACTTCCTTCCAAACAGTAAACTCTTCAACAAATTGGAAGCTTGGCACCCAGCAAGAAAAAGCAACAGGGACAGAGGCCAGTCTCCCAGCAGGCTTTGCTGCCTGCCCAAGCTCATAACACTGAGAGGTCTGGGGAATAGAAATGGTTTAGGGGCAAAGGGAAGAGGGTATGAAGAGAGGTTGAATTTGGGCAGAATCCAAAGTGGTCTTTGGCTGCTGAAAACTTAGGAAAACATCACTGTCCCTAAAACCTACTCATGGATTTTTCAGGCATTTCCCGAAATTCAATGAAAGAAAATAAAGCTTGGGCAGATTCTTCCTAAGAAAAATAACACGTGTCCATAATCAACCCAGATCCCCCTCAAGTACCACAGAAACCAGCTGTCCATCCCTGCAGAAAGAGCAGATTCTTTTTCTGTTTCCCAGTGAGGTGCCAAAATGTATGTCTAAACTCTGGAAGTTATTTAAATAATAGGAATCACTTTTAAAATGTGTATAGTTAAACCCCATCAATTCAAACTGGTGATATAGAGTTTTAAAAAGGGAGGGAGAAGCAGTGAAAAGCAGGCAACAAATTGGGGGAGAAGAAAGAAAGAAAATAATTTGGAATGCAAAATTTTTAAAACTTAATGTTAAAACTTATATTTACACATAATTGGAGGAAGATAAAATATTATTTTAAAAAAGAAAAAGCAGTAAGTTCATTTTCATTCTTTTTTTATATAGTGGAATAATGAAAGGAATCAAAGGACTTTGGTGTCAAGAACTTTCTTTGGAGGCTCACCAGTAGCTATGGCTGTAGCACCTGTTGGAGCAAATGTCAGACCGAGTCCCTATAGATTGCTTCCCTGAATGACAGCTGAGGGCCCTGAGCTAGAAATATTGCTATTCCCAAGGTTCTTGTGTTCAGGCTCCTATGCTGTCTCCATCAGAATCTGAGGGAAGATGATAGACATGATAGTGGGGGTAGTTAGATCTGCCTGGCACATGTTACTGCCTCCTCTCTCTCTCTCTGTGTCTCTCTGTCTCTGTCTCTCTCCTTCTCTCTCTGTCTGTCTCTCTCAGCACCTTGCTGTTTCAACTAGGCTGGCATGCCTATCCCATGTGTGGTAGTTGGTTGGTAGTTGGTGGATATGGCTGGCCCCTTTTCCACAGAAATTCCTTCCCCAGATGATGTCTGTTAGGTGGCTAAGTGGATACAGTGCTGAAAGAAGACCTGAGTTCAAATCCAGCCTCAGGTACTTATTAGTTGTGTGAACCTGGACAAGTCATTTAACCTCTGTTTGCCTCAGTTTCCCCATCTATAATATCAGGAAATAGCAGTAGCATCTACCTCACAAAGTTGCTGTGAGGATCAAATGAGGTAATAATTATAAAGTGATTAGCTATATGTAAAAGTTAGTAGCTGCAATGATGATGGTGATGGTAACCTAGAAAGGCTGGTGGTCTGGGAGGTTCTGCCATGCTCAGAGTTCCAGAGTTTATCTAACTTGTTAGTGGCTGTTGATCAGCAATTGTCACTGATGGTGACAACGAACATGGGCTCCCTCTACCCCATCGTGTCTCCCTTCAATGATGGCCATAGTGGCTGGGCTGGAAGCTGTGTTTCTGTTTTCACCTAAGCCTAAATCTTCAACTTCCAGCCATTACTCCTAGCTCTGCACAGTGGAATCAAACAAAAGTCTATCCGTTCTTCCACATGATAGTCCTTCAAATTCTTGAATATGAGTATTATGTTACCTCTCCCCAATCAGGTTTCTCTTCTCTGGTCTGAATGGAAGAAGACATAGAGCATTAGATATAGAGGCAGAAATACCTGAATTCGAATCTGACCTCAGACATTTACTAGCTGTGACCCTGGACAAGTCAGTTAACTTCTATCTGCCTCAATTTCATCATCTGTAAAATGGAGATGATACCACCTATCTCCCAGGGTTGTTGTGAGGATCAAAGGAGACAATGTTAATGCTTTGCAAACCTTAAAGTGCTATACAAATGCTAGCAATTGTTATATGGTTTGGACTCAAACCCTTCCCCATTTTAATTTCCCTCCACTGGATAATTTCCAATTTATCAACATCTATCCTCAGCTTCTGTGCTCACAGCTCAATGCAACAAATACTCCAGATGTGACCACTCAAGCCAGAAAAACAGAGGAAATATCTCCTTATTCCTAGAAGCTTTGCTTTTTGAAATGCAGACCAAAATAATATTAGGTTTTTGAGTTCCGACAGCACACTATTGAGTTATATTGTCCTTGCTATCCACTAAGAACTCCCAATCCTTTTCAGACAAACTAGTTTGTAAACACACTTCTCCTTTTAAGTACTTGGAAGTTGATGTATATTTTGAAATAAACAAAGCATTTGACAAATTGTCTCCTATAATTCTTGTGACAAGATGGAGAGATGTAGACTAGACACAATTAGATTGATTCATTCTGGTTGAATGAATGATTGCATGACAGAAAATAATCATGAGTGGTTCATGTAAGGTCAGAAAGTGTCCAGTGAGAAAGGTCCAGGGGTGTGGGCTTGTTTCTGGCCTGTTTAACATTTTTATCAATGAATTGTGTAAAGTCATAAGTCTGTAATCATCAAATTAGCAGGTTAACAGAAAGCTGGGAGGTCTACAACACTCTTTAATGATGAGTCAAATCCAAAAAGATTTTAAGAGTCTAAAACATTAAACTAAATCTAGGAAGAACTTTTACTAGGTATAAACGTCAAGTCTTGAACTTGGGTTCAAAAAATCAACTTTAAAACACTGGTACCAAAAATGCAAAGGGTAAATATACCACTAACTGAGAAGAAATTAAAACAATCATAAGGAATTGTTTTGTCTAATTGTATGTGAGTACATTTAATAATTTAAGTGAAAGGAAAGAATTATTTACAAAAGTATTAATTGCCTAGATTAGTAGAAGAGGAAATAGAATATTTAAATAGACCTAATTTGGAAAAAGAAATTGAACAGGCCATAAATGAGCTTCCTAAGAATAAAGCACCAGGACCATATAGATTTACAAGTCAATTCTATCAAACATTTAAAGAGTAACTAATTTCAATATAAAATAAATTATTTGGAATAATGGGCAAAGCTGGGATCCTACCAAACTCCTTTTATGAAAGAAATGTGATACTGATACCAATCCAGGAAGAGTAAAAACAGAGACAGTTGTGGTCCAATTTCATCAATGGGTGGAAAAATCCTAAATAAAATACTTGCTAAAAGATTACAGCAGCATATTACAAAGATTATGCATTATCACCAACAAAATCTTGCAAGAAGAGATAAGAAATATCCCATTTAAAACAACTCTAGACAGTGTATAAAATAACAGGGAGTATACCAGCCAAAACAAACTCATGAACTATATATAAAAAAAAAACTTTTTATACAAATAAAATCAGATTTAAATAATTGGAGGAAGGCAGAGCCAATAGGATAAAAATGACAATTTTACATAAACTAATTTATATAGTTCATGCCATCCCAATTAATTTATGACAAAAATTATTTTAGTGAATAAACAATAATGAAAAATTCAGTCAGAGGAGCAAAAATCAAGAATATCAAATAAATAAGGGAAAATATGTAAAGGAAGGAGGTTTAGCAGTACTAGATCTTAAATTACATTATAAGGTAGTAATTTGAAAACTCTCTTGTACTGACTAAGTAGTAGAAAAGTAGACCAATGAAACAGAATAGACATATAATTTACAGCAGCAAATAAGTACAGCAACCTTGTATTTGACAAATGTAAAGATTTAAGATTTTTGGGATAAGAATTTATTATTTGGCAAAAATTGTTGGAAAATTGGAAAGTAGTATGGCACAAATTGGACATAGACCAACATCTTAAATCATTTACCAAAATAAGGGCAAAATGGATATATGACCTAGATATAAAGAGAGATATTATAAGAAAATTTGAAGAATATGGAACGTATTACTTAACAGACTTATGGATAGCTGAATAAACAAGAGGTAGAGAGCAGAGTTGTAAAGTGGATAATTTTGATTTCATCAAATTTCAGAGGTTTTGTACAAATAAAACAAACGCAGCCAAGAACAGAAGAAAAGCAGAAATTTTTTTGAGGGGGAATTTATAGACATTTTCTCAGATAAAGGTCTCATATCTCAAATATATAAAGAACTTTGTAAAATCTATAAGAATACAAGTCATTCCCCAATCAATAAAGGTCAAAGAATATGAACAGGCAATTTTCCAATGAAGAAATCAAAACAATTTATAGAAGTGAAAAAATGTTTTAAATCATTATTGGTGAGAGTAGTGCAAATTAAAATAACTTTGAGATATCATTTTACAACCTATCAGATTGGCTAAAATGATTAAAGGGGAAAGCGACAAATGGAATGTATGTGGAAAAAATGGGATACTAATTCATTGCTGGTGGAATTGTGAACTGATCTAGCCATTTTGGAAAGCAATCTGGAATTATGCCCAAAGAATTATTAAACTGAGCATACCCTTTGACCTAGAAATATCAATACTAGTTCTATTTCATAAGATGATTAGGGACAAAGGAAAAGAACATAAATGTTCTAAAATATCTACAGCAGCTCTCTTTGTGGTGGCAAAGAACTGGAAATTATGGTGATGCCAGTCTGTTGAGGAATTACTGAAAATGTTGTGGTATAAGATTGTAATGGAACACTACCGTACTATAAGAAATGATGAGTTTGATGACCTTAGAAAAACATGGATAGACTTGCATGAAAAAATGAAAAGCAAAATTAACAGAACCAAGAGAATGCAACAGTAATAAGAACAACTTTGAGTGAATAAGTAATTTTGACTATTATCAATACCCAAATTAAGTACAAAGAACATATGAAGGAACATACTCTCCGCATCCAGAGAAAGAAGTGATAAATAGAGGTATCCATAGAATGATTTTATATATACATATGTAAAATCATTCTATATATATATATATATATGTCATCTCTAGGATGGGGGAAGGAGGGAAAGGAGGGGACAAGAAAAGAAATTTACAAGATAACTTTATTAAATATTTAAAAGCAAGTTGTACATAACAGATCTTCAGTTTTACATGCAATCATATATATGTGCATATATATATAAAATGCTTGCTTTGTTCTATGAATTAAAAATAAAATTAATAAAACTTGAAAAAAATCAACTTCGGTATAAAGTAAAAAAAGGCATAGATAGACTATGGTTCATCTGAGGGAAAAAAGATTTGGGAGTTTTAGTGGACTGCAAACTCAGTAAGAGTTGGCAGAGTGATGTGACATCTTAAAAAAAGCTAATATGATCTTAGGCTGTATTAACAGCAGAATAGTATCTAAGACAAAGGCATTAATAATCTCACAGTACTCCGCCTGCCCCAGTCAAAGTACATCTAGAATATGGTATTGATTTCTGAGTTCCAAATGTTAGGAGCTGCATTCTTAAGCTGGAGAATGTCTACCAGATGGTTACATAGATAATGAATGACCATGAGAATATCAGGATGGGAAATGACCATGAGATCCTATCATCTGAGGAATTAAAATTGAAGGAATTAGAATTCTCCAATTGGAGTACACTTTTTCAGAGAATAGACATAGGGGGGCAACAATAGTTGCCTTCAAATAAATTTAAGTGTTGTCACAAAAAAGAGGTTCATCTTGTTCTCCTTGCCCTGGAGAGTAGAAAAAGTGGTAGAAGTTGCCAATTTAGTTGCTAATTTAGACTTAATGTATAAGAAAGATGCCCTCACAATTAAGATCATCTCAAATTTTGATGCACTGCCTTGGTTGGGAGAGAGTTTCCATTCACTGGAAATTTTCTAGTCAAGTCCAGATGACCATTTGTCCAGTAGGTTGTACTGGAGATTGGATCAGATGGGCCCTGGTGTCCTTGACAGCTCTAAAAATGAGGGGGAAGACATACATATGCACAGTGAAAAAGGCAAAGACAGAGACTGAAAGAAAGAAAAGTTGAAGCTTCTTTAAGGACACACAAGCCACACTACAATCTTCTTAAAAATAAGAGTCAGGATTCTTGGCTACAAGGGAACAATTGTGTATTATTTGAACATATTTGCTTAGTGTATTGTCCACTCAATTCAGTAGTCCATAGTCCCAAGAATGCTAAATTTGAGTCAAACAACAACGGTATTTGAACTGAATAGTCTGGGCAAGAGATAGGAAAGGAAATGCTTAACAGAATTTCTAAAAAATCGATATCACTACAAGTTACATTAGGAATGACAGAGTGGTGACAAATAAATACTCTAAACATGGAGTAAGGGAGGGGAATGCAGAGAAAAAGAAAGAGGAATGGGCAAAAGGAGAGTATAAGAAGCTAGAGAAAGCAGTAGATCTGGGTAGGGGAAAGAGCTCTGGTGATGGTGGGCATCTTTTTCAATCCTTGCTCAGATCTGTCACTAAACTCTCTGTGTGAATTAATCTAAATAAATACTTCCCTTCTCTGTGTCTCAATTTCTTCATTTTTTTTTTTTAAATTAAGATCATTGAGTTTAGGGATCTCTGTGGTCTCTTCTATGATTATATTATTTTCCCCTTTCCAGGTCACACAAATAGCAAGTAAGAGAGCTGAGATTCAGCACCAGGTTCTATTACTCCAAATCCAGTGTTCTTTCCACTGTCTCAAGCTAATATCCCATTGCCTTCTTCTACCACAATTTGTACAGCCAAGCCTTGGTTGTTGAACACTTTGATGTGGTGAATGATTTTTGTCTTTTTTTTCTCTTCGATTCAAGAATCATTTTATTATCAAGCATCTACTACTGCATCTTCTTCTGATGCCTGGTGACCTTGATCCCTTAATCAAGGACAAACTCATCTGCAAGATTCTAGTAAGTTATAGAGGTTTTACTTAAGGGCTTGGTAAAATGACTATCAATCTATTGCTGGAAAACCAGACTATGGAAAAGCAGAAAAAAAAGATTAGCCAACCGGGAAATCAGAATTATTAGGAAAATGTCACTCACAAAAACTGCCTATGGAAAGGTCATGAACTCTGTTGGTGAAGGGGGTAGTATACACTGCAATGAGGAAGTAGGTGGAGATAATTATTATCCCAAATAAGTATAGTACAAAATATAATATATCAAATGCAAAAGAGAGCTTAAGGGAAAATGCTATGAGAAACTTAATAAAGGAGAGATCACTAGTAGCTATAGAAAGGACAGAGGCAGGATGAGATTAAGCAATAACTAGCTAATCCAGGTAAAATGAAAGGGGGGGTATATATGAAGGGGAGCAAAATCTAGATAGAGTAAGGTGATACTAATCCAAAGGTTTTCCTTTGCCCATACCACTTCCCTTCCAATGTGACTTCAATTCACTGAATTTCAATGGGAACAAAATGAATACTGGTATAATGTCACCCTTCTTGAAACAAAAGAACAAAGCTGGAACAAGGACAGGGCAATAAGGGTTTTTACCCAGGAGTCTGAAGTTGAGAAAACCACCAACATAACTCATACTCCTTAGCAGGTAGAAACAAATGAATGGGGCATCAGGTTGGGGGAAAAATAGTTAAAATAATAAGCTTTTGGATATGAGCTTGTTCCCCCTGGCAGCAACATCCCAGGCAAATTCTTCCCTAGCCTGGTTCCATCCTCCTTCTCATGAATCATTTATTTTATGTTTGGTATTTCTTTGGTGTGTGAAAATAAATTAGCTGTAACATATGTGATTCATGTTGCATATTGGATTGTGTTTTGTAACCCCCACCCCCCACCCCTTAGGGGGAAAACCTAGCTATGAGCCATAACCTAAACTATAAGTAAAATCATAACTGGGTCACCAGGTATAGTACAAACAAGTTTTAGTCCCTTAATAAGGTAATAAGAAAGTTTGTCAACTTAGTGTAACCGATTCCATTTTGTTTTAAGCCTCCATTTTGTGACTAAACTGTTCTAAGTTGTTTTTCTATAGGTTATTTTTTGATAATAATATAAGCATAGTAAACAATGTGTCTATTCTTAAATAATTGATAAAGCAGACCACCAATGAAAAAATATTTTAATTAACTCAATTAATAGTTCATGAAATAATATCAATCAAATTATATGGTAAACAACTTAGGAGAATCCATAGTTGAAAGTATAAAAAACTCACTTGAGGCGCTAAGGAACCGACCACCAACACCTCAAATGATCAGCACAGGCAAGTCTAGGCACTGGCTCCTTCATTTTCCTACATCTGAGACTTAAGAAACCCAAGTTTGCTTGAGGACAGTGATAATAGACTGGAATGTGTCAAACAACCAAACTCAGAGGGAGAAATACGGTCTCCAGCTGAGTGGAGAAAGGACTTTCCTTGTCCAGAGTTTAATGTGAAAGGTTTTTGGAACTTCTAACATAAAGGTTGGTGGTTTTGATTATATATATATATATAATTATATATGTATGTGTATATATATATATATATATATATATATATATACACATATAATTACAAGTCTAATTACTAATATATGTCTAATTACTTTTTCTGACCACCATTTACCATAAATAAGAGGTAAGTCTGCAAATATTACACCTGGGTTGGGGTTTATTGAGCTGAAGACCTTGATAACAGAGAGTCAAATTGATTTCATTTGAGGCCACACTTCCCTGGGACTGAACTCAGTTCAGTCTACATGCCTGGGCACAAATCAGAGGGTAGCAGAATAAATTCCTACTAAGACACAAATGACTGACCTCATATCCATCCCCAACAGCAAGATTTGACATAAGATCCTTGAACCTAGAAAGATAAGGATTGGAGGCTGGGAAAGAGAATTGTAGAAAGAAGACACTGTAGCAAGAGAACAAGCTTCATCTTCTTCAGTTTTGCTCCAAAGAGGCCTAACTTGGTGTCCATCAATCCCTAGGTTTTCCCATTCTGCTCTTCCACACAAGAGGCACAGAGAGCAGTAGCAAGCTGTGGGAAATCCATGCAAATGAAGCTACGCCTACTAATTGGGGCTGTACTTTTCAAACATCATAACTGTTGAAGAAACCAGACATGTTTGCAAAAGAAATACAGGCAACTACTGATTGTAGAGCTTTTAATTGTGTGGATGGAGTTTTATGCTCACACAGAATTTTAAAGGAACAGAATGGGAAAGCAAATAGAATAGATTACATCTGCCTGGGGCCTTGGAACATTATTCTACCACATTTCACTAAGCACCTCTCCACCTCCCCTCCCCTTCCATACCCAGTGTACAAAACTCAGAGATACACTTTCCACAAATGTAGGCTAATGTGGAGAAAAATACCATCCAGTGACTGTGCCCAGGTGGAAAATTGATAGAGACTTCAACACCCAAGCCCCTTGTGTTAAGTCGATATTCAATTGCAAATTCCTTCTTCCCAGGCTGGGAGCCAGGTATTCATGTGCTAATCAAATTCACCGAAGACAATGGAGTTCATCTGTAGCTCAAATCAGTACAAATTGTTAATGGCCAGGAACTTAAAGAAATAAAAATAAAAGGGAACTTTCTTCCTAATGAACCAAGGCCCCTTCTGGATTACTGTAGAAAATGTGAATTGCATCCTCTCTCCTCCAGCCTATTATTTTTAAATACCATACATTAGCCTATCAAAGGAATGGGGCATATGGCAAATGTGTTTATTTTCTTCATTCTGGGCACAACTTTGGGCCCCTATCAGCCTCTGGCGCCATCTTGTGCTGTAGACAAGATTTCCACTCACAAAACAGACAAGTTTTCTCAAATTAAATCCTAAAAGTAAAGAATGTAGAAAAAGTGGTCCAGCTTTGGGTCATAATTTTAGCACTCTAGGAGCCTGGCAACCTGAATAACAAAAAGGAAGATTTTTTTTTTTCCCTTTGAGATTTTTACTGGTAAATCTGTGTGAACTCCAAGAAACTGATAGGTCAAATACTTTTAGTCCAATAACTTGACAGGGAAAGCTAAGGGCACCATGTTCACATTTATAGTCAGTTCAATGAAGGGAAATAAGAGAGCAATTCCACAAAGATTTATTAAGTACTTACAGGAAGCTCTGAGGACACAAGGAGAAAAAAAAAAAGTCCCTGCTTTTGGAAACAAAGTGCTTACATTCTTCTGGAGCAAACCATGTGTGCAGAAATAGGTAAAGAAAAATATACAAAGGAGTTGAAAATTTTTTAATTGATCAGTCCCTTTTGTCTCTATGTCCTCTTTATTTCTGAATAAATCACTGCCTCCTACCCCCCTCCAACCAACTTATCCTTTAAAATAATAATAGGGAGGGAGGGGAAACATCAGCTGCCTCCCCCCCTGCTGTGTCTCCTGTTCCCATGCCCCTCCTTTCTGATAGAGCACATCCCAGGAAATGCTGAATTTGCTGCTGGCCTCTTCTGGAGAAACAAGTACCTCAGCACAGAAGGACTTGTTGATTTGGGATAATGCCTCAACACTGAGGGGTTGGGGTGTGGAGAGAGAGGGGTGAAAGTGCTTCTAAACTGCATCAGAGATGCATTACATAACACATTACATAAGCCATCAGGGATGGCCATTGAACCAGGAGGAGTGTCTCACTCAGTGAACCTTAAAGGGAGTGACTCAGTCTTCTGGGGTCCTTTCTTCCCACCCACCAAGTATGTCAGATGGCATGGTCTTCTTTGGCAATGAAGGATGAGCACAACCACAGTTACCTCATCAGCATGACAACTGCAAGCACATGAGCTAGATTAGACAAACCTGAGATCAGATTTCCAAAGCCCTAGCTTAGCTATCTCTTCTACTTTGAGTTTCTTTCCCAAATACTGGTGACTAAGAAGTCATTTGCACATGGCTGCTTCCAGCCTTGGAGACAACCTTGTGAGTCCAAGAGCTGGGGGCCTCATACTCTTCAAAAAGCGTCGCTGGCTACCATCCAGTACTTCTTTGGTTAGATGACCACTAATAGGAGTATAAGACTAGTCTCTGGCTTACCATAAGACATGGACTTGTTTGCACAATACAGAACCAAGGTGAAGGTGAAAGGCAGGTTGACAGTTCCACAAATGCTTCAGATTTTGAAAGTTAACATATCAACCTCTCGAGAGTAAAACAATAATCTTAAGTGATTGATTATTCCCACTTATTTAAGTTTTTGTTAATATGTATTTGTCAATCTCTAGTGTTGAGCATATATTTTATAAGGAAAAAATAGTTTTCCTATACCTGATTTACATTGAAGACTGAGTAACTTTCTCTGCCTCCTCTCCCTTTTTTGGGGGAGAACTTAGATATGAACCGACCCTAAACTTTAAGTAATTTTCCCTGAGGCTCCATGATTATGGGGTATAAAAAGAGCCAGAGAGTCTTAGAAAGAGTCTGACTATGACCCTTAGAGACCAGGCTCCCCTAGACTAAAATTCTGTTTGTATAGTTCCAGAGCTAAGAGGGATTCCTCAGTGAAAGAGAGAGCAAGCACCCCAAGGTCAATGAATTCAGCAACATTTTTTATAATTAGTGTGAATAATAAATCCCCTTAAGAAGTATATTTGAATATATATGTGTGTATATATATATCTTAAAAGACACTTGAATTTACACTATTCAAAGTTATAATCATGTAAAATATGATCATTGGTTATAACCTAATGGAAATATACACAATGAATTCAAATAATTCTGGCACTTCAGGGAAATTCATCATTCAAGCTCCTAATTAGGAGCTAGCTATATTGTTATACTTGGTGACCTTGTAATGCATTGGAGGAGTTGATTTTAATAATCCCTGACTGCTTAAACCCTTTTGCAGAATACCACATATGTCTGAGTATCATCTGAGTTTGTCTATTTTCTTTTTGAGACAAGTTTGCTTTTCCTATCATGGAGTTCAGACTTCAATTTTGTATGCCCTTTATGTTTCCAGGATACCTGAAGAGATTTTATTCAGACCTCTATCTGGATAGTGCTAAACAGGGGACCAGTAAGGAAATTTCAGGTGTCTTATACATCATAGGAACCCAGGGGAGTTTTTGGCCAGCCTTCCAGTTGGAATATTCTCTGTTTTGCAGGGTTATATGAAGAAATTTGGGGTGCCATATGTATATATTATAGGGATCCAAAAAATTGTTATCCAAGACAGTTTGGTTTTTCTCCTGAAGGTAAATAGAGTTCTAGTTAGCCCCTAGTTACGTCCCTAACCCTAGTGGGGAGAGCTCTTTGTTTTCTAGGAGCTCATTTGGAACTATAGTTTCTTTTTGAGAATAGAAACTTTTTTTTCCTTTTCCTTATTTTTTTATATTTGTTAGTTGTTTATCTTATTTTGACATTTTTTGGTAGTTGCTTGGGTTTGTATAATCCCTTTAAAAATGTAGCCATCACCAAGTGAGTTCCCCCAAAATTCCTTGCTCTTGTATTCAAAAGGTTGCTGCCAAGCCTCATTTCAGGATCAGTACTCAGTCACCTATACTCAGAAAAGATAGGGATGAAGAGAAAGGGAACAAGCATTTATTAATCACCTACTATGTGCCAGGTACTTAATGTCATTTGAGTCTCACTACAACTCTTGGAGGTACGTGCTGATATTTTCCCCATTTTACAGCTGAGAAAACTGAGGCAGGCAGGTTCAGTGACTTGCCTAAGATCACATAGCTCATAAGTGTCTGAGGACATATTTGAACTCTGGTCTTCCTGACTACAGGGTGGACACTCTAATCCATCATATGACCTAACTGCTTACTCAGAAAAGAAAGCCAAAAGAGGAGGCAGCTAGGGTTTTGAAATTCAGTTTTGAGCTTTCATAAGCCAGTTCATATGTTTTTGTTGCTATGTACTCACAGCCACCATGCTACTGGCATGGATAAAGAGTAGCTTATCTCCCATCCCTCAAATGGGAAGAGATAAGCCAAGGACAGTAGGGTGCACTGAGATCTGACTCAGTGACCAACGCTCTCTGATACAGCTTAAATATAGCCTTCACCCATCATGGTAGGGTGGGGAAGGGAAGTGGGAACCAAGAGACCATAGAGGCTTACTTCGACATCCCAAATCAAAAACCCTCCAGCACTGAGACAAACGGTTTCCTTGAAATGGCCAGGTTATAGTATCTGCATTCAATAGCATATGTTCCAGCCAGCACATATTTGGAGAAGGGGGATGCCTCTCATTTACTCACCATTACATAGCAAAAAAGAAAAAAGAAAAAAGAAAGAAAGAAAGAAAAGAAAGAAAACAGTTCAGCAAAACTAACTTATACATCATTATATTCTGGTTTTTCTTGTTCTTTTCTTTTACATTTTTGTAGCCATTGTGTATATTGCTTCTGGATTTGCTTTCTTCATGCTGCATCAGTTCATATATCTTCCCATGCTTCTCTGAATTTTTCATAGTCCTTATTTCTTATAGCACAGTAATATTTCATTACATTTGTGACACAATCTATCTGACTGTGCTTTAATAAGGGGAATCTATTTTGTTTCTAGTTCTTTGCTACTTTCTAGAGCTACTTTGATTATTTTGGTGTATCTACACCAAAGTGACTTGCTTAGGCTCATACAGCTAGCAAGTGTCTGAGGACAGATCTAACTGAGGAAGACGAGTCTTCCTGACTCCAGGCCTAGCACTCTATCCACTGAGCCATCTAGCTTCCCGTAGTTGCCATCTAATGGATATGCCTTATTCAAAAGAAAAAGGGCAAACAAACAAGAAGGTGCTGGTGTAACATTGGGTATGATCATATGGGACAATCCAGGATCCAGAGAAGGGAAGTGTAAGAGAGAATATTTAGGTAAAGGTTAAAGGAGGGAGAAACAGAAGAGATTTTGTCAATGGATTGTGCTACAAACCACTTGGAAATAAAGAAGAAATAGATGAGAAGTTTGTGAAACATATTACAAGCCTACTGTGATATACAAAAAGTGTGATATAGTAGCGATGAGGAACTTTATTAATCCAGCCTTCTGTTCGACCTTGCTCCTGCCAAAAACAGAGTAGCTAATAACTTCTTGAGTTGCCTTAGTGCTAATTTCATCCTTTTAAAAAAGTCAGAGAAAGTCACAAGGGGACATTCTATATTCTACTTCTGATTCTCCCTAACAGGAAGGAACTAGTTGCTAGGGAAGAAATTAGGGGAACCATAGTGGGAAGTTGCCACTCCATCTTGGAGTCTGTGATAGAAAAGGAGAAGAAATTTTGGCGTGGTCAATCTGTCAAGTAGGCCAAATTTGGGGAAAGAAGGTTTCAAGAGGTTGAGAGGAAGATAAGTAGGAGCCAATGGAGTAAAATGCCATGACAAATATCAGGCTACAATTGAGAATGACAGTGGTTAAGTGCTTTGCTCATGGCCACAAAGCAGGTAAATATCTGTGGCTGCATTTGAAACTAGGTATTTTTGACTCTGGGTTTATTACTTTACTCACTATACTACCTAGCTGTCTCATCAACAGAGATAAATATCAAGTCTTACACTTTAGTGCAAAAATCAATTTCATTAGGATAAGATAGGAAAGAATAATTAACAATTATTCTGAAAAAGATCTGGATTGCAAGCTCAATATGAGTTGACAGTATGATATGCAATAACAATGCCAACAAAACTACTGCAATCTTGCCCCACTAAGAGGACCGGAGGTTCCAGAAACATAGAAGTGGTCTCATTGAACTCTGTGTTCATCAGAACTCATCTGGAGACTGACGTTCATTTCTGGGTACAACAATTTAAGAAGGATTTTATAAGTTTTAAAGTGACCCAGGGAAGGCAACTAGAAGGCAACAGAGTCTTTAGGTTGAAGGACTTTGACATATTTGACCTGGAGAAAAGAAGATTGGCAGGGGGGTGGGGGTAGGGGAGAAGAACAAGAGTTATCTTATATTTGAAGTGCTGTCATGCAAGAGAGATTATGCTTTTTCTATTTGGCCCCAGGAGGAAGAACCAAGGAAAATGGAAAGAAGTTGTAAAGAGATCCTTTTGGTTGGATATCAGAACAAACTTCTTGACATTTAAAGCTGTCATCAAGTGAACTGAACTTACTCTAGAACTGGTAGGTTCCTACTCCTTGGAGTTCTTTAAACAGAGGATGGACAATCATTTGTTGGTTATGAGATAGTGAGAATTTTGCTCACGAATGGGTTGGACCAGATGTCTACTGAGGTCACTTTTGACTCTGTGATTCTATGATCAATAAATATAATGCTGAGTGACTCCATTTCTTCTCTTCAACATATCTTAGTTGCATTGATTTTGTTAGTTCAAATGCTTTACAATTTCATGTAACTGAAATAATCCATTTTATATTTTGTGATTATTTCTGTCTTTTGGTTAAGAATCTTCTGTTTAACTACAGCTTTACATTGTACCTCACTTGGTTCTTTTCCAATTTTTTTTAAATGATGTAGTCTTTAATATTCACTTCCTGTTTCTGTTTGAGCTTAGTGTGGTATATAATATAACAAGTTGGTCTAAGTCTGATTTTGGCCAAAGTGCTTTCCAGTTTTTCCAAGAAGCTTTTCCTAAGTGTTTTTATGTTCTCAAGTTTATAGAAAACTGCATTATTGAATTCAAATGAGGGAAATGACCACTAATAACCAATAATTTGGGGAGATTCAGAGTTCTCTCCCTTTTTCTAAAGTTCATTTCAAGGCTCAGCCTCTGAAGTACAGGACTGATAAGATTAACATTCTCCTCAATCTATCAAATTTTAAAAACAACTTAATCGAAGATAGAATTCCCATTTTTCTCTACTCAGGCTTAGGTGGGTCCTTTGTCTAAATTTCCCTTAGGCTGGAGGTGATTTGGAAATAAATGCACATCTTCTAGCCCCTCATTAGAATAGATTCATTATAATATCTATTTTCTCATTAATTATTGACCAATCAGAGTTTATTGCCATCCTCAAAAACACCCATTCTTCCAAGGGCATGTAAACTGTAAGCCCACCACTATTAGGGATGTTTGGTCCAAAAGAGATGGCCAAATAATCATTCTTTTTATTAACAAAATGCTATCATTATTAATAAAATGATTAATCACCCAGAAACTACACCTCTCAAACTTTTTAAATGTTACACAATTATGTCTTATCCTTCAAAAGGGAGAGTACTAACTATTGAAGGGAGAAGGAAGTTCTTGTGAATAAAATAATATGTGGGCTGTGCTTTCAAGGAAGCTAGTACAGATGTAGGGGTCTTTGAAAAGGCACAGAAGTGGAAAAGGAACTATCATTCATGGGAAACAGCTAGCTAATTTAAGGCCAAGTTGACCATCATAGAGAAAGTGTAAAGAACAGTAACATAAAATAAATTTAAAAAGATAGATGGGTGTGAGATTGTGAAGAGCTTTACTCAGCTGAAAATTTTTGTTTTTTATTCTGGAGGAAATAGGAAGCCATTGGATAACTTTGAATAGGGGTTTGGCATTGTCAGATCTCTGTTTCAGGAATATCAATTTGGCAGCTGAGTGGAGGATGGATTAGAGAAGAGAGAAACTGGGAGGAGACACCAATTAAGAGGTTGTTTCAATAGTCCAAGAATCTGATTAGAGCTTGAATTTGGTTCATTCCTATATGAATGGAGAGAAGTGAACATATGCAATAGATGTTGTAGAATTAGACTTAACAAGTTTTGGCAACTTATTGGAAGGTGAGAAAAAGGAATAATTTCGGATGACCCTAAGTTTCCAAAATTTAATTGTTGGATGAATGGGTGAGCCATCAGCAGAATGGAGATATTTCAAATAAAGGGATTAGTTTTGGGGAAAATACAATGATCTGTTTTGGATGTATTGATACTGTGATGCCTATGAGACACTATAAGCAGGTGAAAATGTCCAGTAGGCAATTGGTAATACAGGGCTGAGATTCCTAATCAAGAGAAAGGGTCTGGATATATAGATTTTGGAATCATTTACACAGAGCTGATAATTTAATCCAACATAGCTAATGAGTTCATTCAATCAACAAGCACTTATTAAGTGTCTACAGTGTGCCTAGCACTAGGCTGGGGGAGGTTGAGGATACGAGTCAAAAACATGAAACAACCCCTACCATCATGAGACTGACATTCTAACTCATGAAGGCTGCCCACAAAGGTAGTCCACTGAAATGATCACTCTTTTGAATTTGTATTCTAGAAAATATTATTCCCCTAATGGAAAGAGGAGAAACACATGAGGGATGAGTCAAATATATCAGAAGAAAATACAGTTGGCTCTCAGAGCCATCTGCATGGATTGTAAGATCATTGGTTTAAAGTTGAGAGGAGGCCTTAGAGGTCATCTAGTCTAGTCCCCTCATTTCACAGATGGGGAAACTGAGGCCAAAAAAGTTAAGAGGCTTGGCAAGTCTGAAATCTTGCTCGAGTTTGTTTTCTAGCTTTATGACCTGGATCAAGTCACCTGGGCTTTCTGAACTTCTCTCCACATCTGTAAAATGGGGATAATAATATGTAAACTACCTATTTCATAGCATAGTTATGAGTAAAGTCATTTGAAAATGTAAAAGCACTACAAACATGTAAGCCATCACAATGATAACCATTATAATGTGTGAGAACTATGGGATTTCTGAGCCAGACTTCTAGAAAAGAAGAAGAAATCAGTTTTAAGGGACCAGGCTGAAGAGTTCCTCCTCCCATTCCTAGTGCAGAGTGGTAATAGGTTTTTTGACTAATAATAGTTGATATTTATTTAACATTTCAAGATTACAATGACCACATGGTCTGGTGGGTAGTATGCTAAGCTTGAAACCAAGAGGACATGTATTCAAATTCTAGTTTAAAGACTAGCTATATGAACAAGGGCAAGTCACTTAAAAAATCCATAAGCCTCCATTTCCTTATCTGTAGAGCTGAGGGGTATATAAAGCACTTTGTAAACTTTAAAATTATACATAACTATCCGTTATTTCTATAATAACTTTTTAAGTACTTGACATAAATTATCTTACGTGAGTCCAGTAAAGTAGATTGTACAGATAAATTATTTCCAAGTCAAGTTAAGAGATTTGGTCACGTAGGCAAGCTATCTTTCTACAACAAAGGTTCTCATTAAATACTTCATCTCATCTGATCTTCCAAACTACCCTATGAATTAGGCGAGTAGTTTAGTTATTAAAGATTAGAACTAAAAGGGAGATGAAGAGTTCATGTACCTGAAGTCTCATGATTCAACCAAGGTCACAGAGTTAGCACCAAAAACTGGTCTCTAACTTAGGTCTTCTGATGTATAGTACAAAGTGAGAATGCATATTGTTCTTTAACTCTATTAGAACATAAAATGTAGCATACTCCCCTGCAGAATCTAAGTGTTCCTCCGGCTAGGAGCCAGATAGGATTAGAGAAAGCTGATTACAGGGGGAAATTATATAAGAAAAAGGCGGTTGGTCAACAGAGAACTAAGAGAGCTCTAGGCCAGTATTTCCCAAACTAATTTGACTGTTGCCCAAGTGAGGTTTGAATTACATTGATGAAACCTGTAAATTCTATTCCAAGGTCTGGAATACCCTTGAGACAAAGGGGAGAAGGAAAATCTTGGAGCAAAATAGAGAAAATTGAGCCTATTTTCATACCAAAAAATTGCTTCATGTAATAACTTTTTGGATACACCCATACATCATAAATATCACTAGCTTCAAAATTCTCTTACAAAATCCATCCATGTACATTCAACACCACACAGCTTATAGGAATTAGCACCAAAAGCTCTGATGAGTGTTAAGATCCACATCCATACCAGCATAACACTTGTGCTAGCCATCTGTTATGACTTGCTGTCATCACATGTCCAACCCACCTTTTTTTTCTAAACATAATTTTTTTGTCATATTTCTTGTATCTGAGTCAGCAGGGCACTGTGGACACAATGCTGATTTGGATTTAGGATGACCTGAGTTCAAATTCTAGCTCAGATTCTTACTAGCTCTGTGAACCTGAGTAACATTTCACCTTTCTCACTCTCAGTTTCCTCATCTGTAAAATGAACAACTTTGTTCATATGATCTCTTACTATTCCTTCTAGCTCCCATAATCTCTAACTAAAATGGGAATAACAAAAGTAACTCCCTCGAAGAGCTGTTGAGCATAAAAACTAGCTTTTATATAACACTTTAAGATGTGCAAAGCACTTCAGGGATATTATCTAATGAGATCTTCAAAACAATCCTGTGACATATTATTCATGTTCTATTATCATCCTCACTTTACACATGTAAATCCCCATTTTACATATGAGAAAATGGATGCAGACAGAGAGAGCTTAAATGACTTGACCAGGGACATACAGGTAATAAACATGTGAAGCAGGATTGGAACTCTAGCCTTCCTGACTCCAGCCCCTACACTGCACCCCCTATGCCGCTTAGTTCCCTAACAAGTGAGAGAATCAAGTGAGACAAGTCATGTCAAAGAACTTTGTAAAACAATTGCCTTTAAATTGTTGTGATTATTCTTAATGTTCTATAGCTGACTTAGAAGTCTCCCCATTAACTCTCCCCACTTTCCTTGGGGTCACCCACAATTTTGAGACTTTGGAGATCAAAGAGATTCTATGGAAATTTATAGATGTGATTCTATAACTTTTCAATTCATTATTATTATGAGAAGGATGAGAAGAAGGAGAAGAAGAAGAAAAAGGAGGAAAGGAGGAAGAGAAGAAGGAGGAGGAGGAGAAGAAGAAGGAGGAGGAGAAGAAGGAGGAGGAAGAGAAGGAGGAGGAGGAGGAGAAGAAGACAACAATGATGACAACTAGTGGAAAGAACACTGAATCTGAGTTCAAATACCAAGTCTCCCTCTTAGGAGTTATGTGATATTGAGCAAATCATTTCACTTCTCTGGGCCTCAGTTTACCCATCTTTAAATGGCGATAATACGTGGGCATTGCACTACCCAAAACACATTTCCTACCTTAGAGGATTGTAAAACAGATCACATGTGATTATTCATGTCCAGTATTTAGTAACCCCTAAGTGACTATTTTACCGTTTGCTATCATGCAACCCCAGGGTCCTTTGGAAGAGTTTTGGAAACACTGATCTTGGCTGAGTTCCCTCCTTTCATTTGCATGAAAGACTAAGGAAAGCTCTGGAGGCTTCTCTTCACTCCACAACTTTCTCCCTTGTTTGTTATTTTAAACCCTGTGTATTTCCTGTAGTTACTATCAATTTTAAAAAAATGTCACCAACTCATAAGGAGAAATCTAGCTTATTGCAAAGAAGGCAGAAGAGGAAAGAGAACCATTGGAAACCTGTAGTCTTTTCTGTGATACAGAGCTGGGCACATGAACCTTGGACTAGGAATTTGATAGTAACAGCAAAAAATTCCATTGGGGGAGCCAGCAAATCAAGTTCTAGGATTCCCTGGAGATTTTAAGTGGGGGTTACATAGAGCCTCCCCTTAAAAAAGAACAGAGAGCCCCTAATACCAAAACAGGTATCCAGCTGGTGCAGTTCAGATTAATAACCAGAGTTTCTCTCTCATCAAATGATGAAATTTGCAGTTTCTCCATTTATCATCCTACTCTCAAATTGCCCCAATCTGCGACCCCACCAAACCCAATTTTCAGCCAGGGCATGTGACTTGTTTCAAAGGCATCTCCATCATGAGGAGGCAGAAGAATTACAGAACGCCCGTTTGCAACCCCATCTGCACATAAATACACTTTAGGGATTCATTAAACACAGTTTCTTTGTCTAGTTTTGAATATAAACTATCACAACTGCTCTGTGGTGGGGCCGATGTAATCTTCCTTGGCTTGATCCAAGGCAGATGCTCAGTTACACTGTGGAATTAAGTGTCTCAAAGGTTAATAACTCTTTCTATCATTCTTCACTAAAGTGCTTGCAGTGGGCAGTTCCTGAAGGAATACTTCCTTGGACTTTGGCATACCCCTGCTGCTCACCCCATGGGCTAACCTTGAGATTCTCCACACCAAGGCTTCTACCACTTGACAGGTTTTTGTTCAAATTTCACCTCACACCTTGGGACAACTGAAATGTCTTAGACAAACCACATGACCATGGAGAGGGTTCCCATGTCTGGTGTGGGAACGTGAAGTTCTGTTCACCACCCATGTGGGTGGGGCCAGCTTTGCCAGATGGAAAGCGAAGGAATGGGGGTGGAGAGGAGCGGGGAGGTAAGTGTAGGGGGGAAGAACTATTATGTGTGCCTCATGAAATGCCTTGGTTCAAACCTTGATTTGCTCCAGGTTCAGAGAACGTCCAGCAAAGTTATTGTTATGGTAAATTCCAGGCTCTGTTGACATGATCCATGTCCTAAGTATAGCTCAACTCTAAACCTTCAAACCTGAGGGACTCATCTTTCCCATCAGCCCAGCTGGAATGCTTGGTCCAAAGCTAAAGGTCAAGTTGAAGACATTAAACAATAGAAGGCAGGTGGGGAAGAGGGGGAGAATGTTAGGGGAGTGGTGGTTCAGGGAACAACTACAGAACCACAGAGCTAGAAGGGCCTTTGGAAACTAGCTAATCCAACTCTTCTACTTTACATATGAGGAAACTGAGGCTCACAGGGAAAGGAAATAACTTGTCCAGCATCAGATAGCTAGTTTCAGAACCAGGAGTGGAACCCAAATCTTCTGATTCCAAATCCATCATTGTTTCTGATAGGCTAAACTGCTTTTCAAAGTTGATATTCAAGGAAAAAGCATGTTATTATGTTATGAGGATTCAGATATGCTTTGAGGACTTACTAACTGTGTGACCCTGGGCAAACCACTTATCTTCTCTACGACTCAGTTTCCTCATCTGTAAAATGGGAATAATAATAGCACTTACCTTTCCAAGTGGTTGTGAGGATAAAAAGATATTTGTTAAGTGCTTTATGATCCTTGAAATTCCATATAAATACTTGGTATTATCACCGTCATTGTTGAAAGACAATAGATTATGAAATCTTAGAGCCTTCATTACAGATGAGGTAACTGAGGCATGGAGAGATTAAGTGATTTGCCAGGAATCATGGAGCTAGAAAATAACTGAGAAAGGATTTGAAACCAGGTCCAGTGCCCTATCCACTCTACCGTACTGCCTCTTGGCAGAAGTTCTGAGATAAAATCCTAACTCTGACACACTAATTTATATGACCTTGAATGAAAAATTTGGCCTATCTAGGCCTTAGATACATCATCTATAAAATGGAGACAATAAGACATATCAAACCTCTATCACATGGTTGTGAAGAAAGGTCTTTAGAAATGTGAGTGGTCATTAGGTTAAATCATGCCCCTGGAAGCTAAACGTTTGACCTTTCAGAGCCTACAAAGCAGATCCTGATCCTCTTTTTCAATATTAGCAACAAAAATGGAAGATAACTGGTGATTTCTATTTCTCTAGCTCTTACCTCTCCCTGAAGCTTGACTCTTATACCATCCAGCTGCCTCCTGGACAGACATCTCAAATTCAATATGTCTATCCATGGTTTTCTAAAATCATCAAGCCCATCTTTTCTTATAGCACAGTAATGTTCCATCACTATCCTATGCCATAACTTATTCAGCCATTCCCCCATGGATGGGTATGGGGGGGGGGGGCAGGAAGGAGGAGGGAAGAAAAAAAGGAAAAAAAGAAATTTATATGATGACTTCATTATATATTTAAAAGGAATAGCAAATTGTATAATAGATGTGTAGTTTCATATGCAATCACCTTTTTTATTATAATGTTATGGAAATCCTTGCTTAATTTCACAAATTAAAAATAAATATATTTTTTAAAAAATACAAAAAAACTCAATATGTATGACTGAATTCATTACCTTCCCCCCCCCCCAAAAAAAACCCCATCCTTCTTCCTAACTTCTCTACTTCTATCAAGGAAATTGCTATTGTTTTAGTCATCCAGGTTCACCACCTTTTATTACCTAGGCTCTTCATCCTCCCTCACTTCTCCTATCCAATCCATTGATAAGTCTCCTCAATTCTGCTCCCACAATATCTCTTGGATCTGTCATTTTCCTCCCCCTTCAACAGTCACTATCCTTATTTTTTTTTGTGGCCGCCATTATCTCTTCTCTATTCTATTGTAACAGTCTTCTAAGTGTTCTCTGGGCTCCACTCTCTCCCTTTCTCCAACGCAATGTCCTCACAGCTGCCAAATTGATATCCCTAAAACAGTCTTCTCAAGAAGCTCATTGTTTCCTGTTGGCTCTAGGATCAAGTATGAACTCCTCTGCTCGGCAATCAAAATCTGACACAGGCGCACCACAATTTCACTTTCCCAACTGATGTCACATTGCTCGT
Organism: Notamacropus eugenii; assembly: GCF_028372415.1. NCBI lineage: Eukaryota > Metazoa > Chordata > Mammalia > Diprotodontia > Macropodidae > Notamacropus > Notamacropus eugenii. Next base: position 619,692,342 of record NC_092872.1, on the reverse strand, counting down.
CATCACATTCTCTGTTCCTGCCAAATTGTCCTTCTTTACTTTCCATTCTGTTTCCTGTCTCTACACCTTTGCAAAAACTCAACCACATCCTATCGTTGTCCAATCCATGAGCTCCAGAGTGAATTGGGTTTAAAACTTGGCCTTTGAGAAAGAAATCTAGCCAGTAAACCCCAAGTTAATTAGATAGATTTCAGCTATTAAAATTTACCTTTCTTTGGGCAGAAATGTAGGGGCATGATACTCAATTAGGGGAGAGGAAAGGAGAGAAAGGGAGGGGAGAGGAGAGGAGGAGAGGGAAGAGAGTGGAGGAAAAGACAGGACAAGACAGGACAGGACAGGACAGGACAGGACAGGACAGGAGGGGATGAGTTGTCCAACTGGAACTGGCCAGCTGGGTGCTTTATATGGCTGCTCCGCCTTACCCAAGCACTACTTAATGATTATTTTCTGGGCCCTCCTAGGTCAGAGTGAATGTCAGTAGTAACTGTTTCTCTTTTGGCCAGCAACCCTGAAGGTCTTCCCCTCCCAGTCTGATTTTTTTTTTTCCTAATTAAAGGGACCATCCCTTGACTCATTTCTTAAAGAGGCCTATTCATTGAATGGGGGTTACTTCACTCAAATTGAGAACATGAAAAGACCTTAGCCTTAGTCTCCCACTGCATCATGGGCCATCTCCAATTTTCCTGATGTATATCTGGCCACTGGACCCAGCTGGTCCTGGAGGAGAAAGTGAGGCTGGTGACTTTGCACAGCCTTCCCTTACTCAAATGCAATTGCAAGTCATGTCATCATCTCCATGATGTCAAGGCCTTCTTCAAGAAGGAAGGACAAGCCCCAACCACAGCCACACTTGAAATGCTCTGCTGCTTAGGCTCTACGCTTTAGGACCTCTAGCTCCCTTAAAAGCTCCTGAGGCTTTTCTAATTTCTTCTAGTAGTTAGTGCTGACAACAAAAGTATTTTACATTACTTATTTTTAATCTAATCATTTATGTATATATTGTTCCACCGATCTCAATAGGTTGTAAGCTCCTTAAAGGCAGGAATTCTTTCATTTTTGTATTTCCAGTGCTTAGGACAGTGTTTTGGACATAACAGGCACTTAATAAAAGGTGAATGAACAAATGAGGTGGTGGTGGTAGTTGGCAGCCCAGTTTGGGGTAAAAAGCATTAAATTTTTGAGTTTTAATTCAGCTTTTGTGGATTACCCATTTGACCTTAGGCAAATCACCTAATTCCTTTAGATTCAGCGTTTTCATTTGTAAAACGAAAAGGCTGACAAAGATGTCCTCAGAGGTAACTTCCAGGTCTAAATTTTATCATTCCATGAGCTATGCCCTTTTATAGATGCCCTTGGTGAATTTTTATTCCTAACCTTCAGCAAATTGGTCACATTTTGTCTAGCAACAGGCAGCCACCACTTTCCCTCCATTTCTCAAAGGGACAAACAGAATGGGGTCTTGGGAGTTAAGAGGCTTTCCAATGGTCAGATAACTTTAGAAGCAGATCTAAAAGCTCAAAGATGCTCACTCTCCTTAGAGCTTCTCTTGCCCTGACCCCACCGTTACTCAAACTCAAAATCTCGCAGAAACTTTATTGTCTCATTCCTCAAGGCAGCTGCACATGAAGGAAAAAATAATAATAATAAATATACTGAGCCTTCAGTTTGATAAATGACATTTTCCAAAATCCCATATGTACATCTAGTAACTAAGAGTATGTACTTGAGCAGGATAATCCCTAGAGTTTCTGGTTTTTATGGTCAGTAATGTTGGCAAAGGATATCCTCCATTAATTTATCTCCACTAATCCATTCTTCAGTAAAAATAAAACTCTTATTCCATTAGCAAGAGGGTGGGTTTTTTTCCTCTTTTATTCAGCTCTCCACACTCCACTGCCTCTAGGAAGTGAGGTTAAGGGAAGGGTCCCAGGGCAGGCAGAGTAGGAGCCTTACCACTTTAGGCCCAGGCACACTTCAATTGATTCCAACAAATCCACCAAGCTAAGTTAGAGAAAATTTCAACCAGGTCATAGGGTCAGTCCCAAGGGAGTTCTATTGATTCATTTTTATCAATAATTGGTCCGGACAAGATAAAGGCAGGAGGTCTTAGACCTGAAGGATTACTGTGATTCAAAACTGGTCTAGGGCTAGGGATTATCTAGTACCCTAGTTCAGGGACTGGAAACTAGACCAAAGGGATCAGAAAAGATGATGAAGACTTGCATATAGTCACCTGCCTATGTGCCTTGAGACCTACCATAAATGGTGAAGAGTTTATTGACCTTAATCACTTGGTGTAGTCTAGTTTAGAGATAAACAACCTTTTAATATATTTAGTCTAAAAAATAAATTATGCACTTCAAACAACAAAAACCAACAAAAATGCACTTATGGCATACCTAAAAGTGGATTTCCCTATAAGAAGGACTTCATCCCCTATGAGCCTAGGTGACCTGAAGTAGGTGATGATGCTCTCCAGAGTGTAATCTGATTGAACAGAAGTATTATGGGTCACCTTGTGAAAGGCTGGGGCATAATTTGGGGAGAAAAGAAACACAGAGAGATTAGAGCAAGATGAGAAAGAAGAGAAGTGGCTGTAAAACCAGACGTTGTTCCTGGGCTGTATCTTCTACCAGGGCTGGAATCCCATTCTCCCTCCACCTCTCCTCAGTCATATGGATGCGACTGCTAGGCAGTGAGGCATCTCCAATCACCCGTGATTGTGCCAGGAAGCAAAAGCTACAGAGTCCTGAATCTCCAGTTGTAGGGTTAGATTATAACCCAGAACTAATTGTTAAATTTTCAGTGTAAGCATTCACCCCTCAGGAAATCCACAAATACTAGAAATCAGGACTTGATTTGCTGTTTTGTCAATTGTCTGGACTTAAGAAAGCGGTAGAGAAAATTCTAATAATACTGATTAAATGTATAAGTATGTCCTGCATACATTTTTCCCCAGACAGCTGGTTGTTAAACATTTACCAACACACTCCTGATAAGAGACAGTGAGATCCCAAATATTGCAAGTTTATCTTATGAGCAAATCATTAACTCACCTTTTGCTGTTTCCCAGGATTGAGCCCTTTGCTGAATTTTCATCAGGAACAAGCTGAAGTCACAATATTTTGTTCCTGGAGGATGAAAGAAGCCAGGCAGGATGAAGCTAGGGAAGCGGAGTGCTTGCTATTCATTATAATTTTCTTATCACATATTTTGCCCATTTATTTTAAGTGTAAAGATGGGTGTTGATGTAATTATAGGTGTCAAACTTAAGACCCTCAGGTCTTAAGAAAAACTCCTGAGGGGGAACCAGATTAAAATGTAATGGGGGGGTGTTCAACAAAATAAATAAAAATACACTACAACATAGATAATGTTGATTTGTGGTTTTCTAAGTCAACTCAGCCCACATGGATCACTTTCTAATTGAGTTTGACATCACAGGTGTCAAATCAATAAAATTACCTGTACTCCACCAAAAATAAGTGATAAAAATTCTATGATTTGATACCTTAACCAGGTGAGGATAATCAATGTATAATAGTCTTTAGACTAAAAGGTTTTTTTTAAGTCCATAATCAACTAGAATGATATTTCATAGGAATAGAGTATTCAGATTGGTTGAGGAAATTTGACACTTTCCCTGTGAAGCTGATTTTTTTAAAAATGGAGCCAATGGGAATTAGGGTGGAACCTAAGAGATTTCAAGTACCTGGCAAAGAGGAAAGAATGTCTCAGCTAAGTCCAAGAGAAGGAGTCAGTTTGGGAAGAGGACCAAAGCCCCTAGCCTCTACCTTGGTCTCATATCCCTAGAGCACAGTGCCTGGTGATTAGTAGCTGGTTAATAAATTCTTGTTCTCTTTCTTTATCCTACAACAGGCATACAAAAAGAAAATGCAGGTTCTCTCTTTGGCCCATCCAGCACCAGAATGAAGACCATTCTCAGCAACCAGACCGTCGACATCCCAGAAAATGTTGTCATCTCCCTTAAGGGTCGGACAGTTATTGTGAAGGGGGCCAGAGGAATCCTCCATAGGGATTTCAACCATATCAATGTTGAGCTCAGCCTCCTTGGAAAGAAGAAAAAAAGGCTCCGGGTGTACAAGTGGTGGGGAAATCGAAAAGAACTTGCAACCGTGCGCACAATCTGTAGTCATGTACAAAACATGATCAAAGGTGTTACCCTGGGTTTTCGTTACAAGATGAGGTCTGTATATGCTCACTTCCCCATCAATGTTGTTATTCAAGAGAATGGCTCACTTGTTGAAATCAGAAATTTCTTGGGTGAAAAATATATCCGAAGAGTGCGCATGAGACCAGGTGTTGCTTGTGCTGTTTCTCAAGCCCAAAGAGATGAGTTAATTCTTGAAGGAAATGATATTGAACTTGTTTCAAACTCAGCTGCCCTGATCCAACAAGCTACCACAGTCAAAAACAAAGATATCTGAAAGTTTTTGGATGGCATCTATGTTTCTGAGAAAGGCACAGTGCAGCAAGCTGATGAATAAGTTGAGAAAGATGCCAAAGGCTGTGTCCTGAGGAGTCAACACTTATTCAGATGTCAAAATAAAAATACTTTTTGTCAAAAAAAAAAATGCATTAAGAGCTTCAGAATACACGAGAGTGCTACATTTCTAAGGCCTTATACCAAAATATGTAGGTTTGAAATTTTGAGTTTATTTTTTTTTAATGTAACACCTTTACCACATCTATCTTTTAGTTCCCTGAACAGTTCCCTGAACAACATATACATAAAAGACAAGTATCCTGATTGGCTAAGAAGAATTCTGGGACTATAGCTCTGCGTACGGTATATATGAGGGAGATGTGATTCCTGGTTGGTAAAGTGATGCGGAGAGGGGGCAAGGGGAGAGACAGAGAGAGAGAGAGAGAGAGAGAGAGAGAGAGAGAGAGAGAGAGAGATCAGATATCAGAGAAATGGAATTTGAGAGAGATGTGTTGAGAGAGGTTTATAGGAGTAATGATTTACAGGAGTTTTCAGAGCTAAAAGCAAGTTTGTAATTCTAGCCACCTCAACATAACCCTTGTTTTCCAGTGCCTGCCCAGAGAATGTTGAGTGGGCTTCTCTGATTAGACTGTTCTCTCCTTGACTGAGCTTGGGTTTTATCTCATTCTCAAGTCAAAGAACACATTTACTCTTGTACATAAAATACAAAAGGGCTGCTAGGCCTAGGGTCAGGAAGATGAGTCTTCCTGAGTTCAAATTCAATCTCAGACCCTTACTAGCCATGAGACTCTCAGCAAGTCACTTAATCCATTTTGACTCAGTTTCCTCATCTGTAAAATGAGCTACAGAAGGAAATGGCAAACCACTCTACTCTCTTTGCCAAGAAAACCCCAAATGGGGTCATGAAAAGTTGGACGTGCTTAGAAAACAACTGAAGGACAATGACAAAAAAATATACAATCTACCCTTATGAGTATTACTTGCCCTACTTCTATTTCATAGTTTGCCTGAATAAATATGTTTATTTGCTATCTGAGATTGACTTTTATATAAGAAGAGTCTGGTGGGAAAGGAGACAAAATTCTCAAGAGTAAATCAACCTTCACTCTTCTGATCTGGGACAGGTCCACCTCTCTCTTGAAGGACCCAGAAAAATTAATTTTATTCTGAACCACAAAACAGAGCATTGTACCCCTAGACTGTAAATATCTGACATGAAATAGATTTAATTCTAGCCAAATACCCCTCTTAAAGGTAGAAGAATGAAGGAATAATGTTCTAGTCATGGCCATTTGACTTTCCACAAAGATGAAAATCATAGCCATCCTTAGATATGTGGAGTAGGGTGTTCCAGATCTTATTTATTGAAATATATCCCTACAACACAAGCTGCCCCAAATTATACTGTAGCCACCAGGAAAACCATCCAGTAAAATCTAGGTTGTTTTGTATGTTGTCTCAAGCTTAGAATATTTCTTCCTCCAATATAAATATTTTATGGAGGTATGTATGTGTGTATATCCATGCACATGGATATATATGTGTATACATATCATATATATGCATTACATATATATATATATATATATATATATATATATATATATATATATATATATATATATATGCTGTTCAGTTATGTCCAATTCTTTGTGGCCCCATGGATCATACTGTTCATAAAATCGTCTTGGCAAGGATATTGAAGGGGTTTGCTATTTCCTTTTCTAGCAGATTAAGGCAAACAGAGGTTAACTGATGTGTCCAGGGTTACACAGCTAGTAAGTGTATGAGACTAGATTTGAACTCAGATCTACCTGACTCCAGGCCCAGTGCTCTATCCACCGAGCCATCTGGGTGCATCATTATATGTGTATACATATATGTATACTATATATATGTGTGTGTGTGTGTATACACATATCCATGAATATGTCCATCTACATATATACACACATACGTGTATACACATATAGTACATATTTCAAGACTGGAATCAACAGGCAAAAGGTTTGTTTCATTGGAATTCTTATTGGCCTGATGACTTATTTAACTGTAACTGATAATATTGTTCTGTGTAAAAGTGAATTGAAATGTTCTTAATGGGTGTTGTTACTGTTGAAGGACCACTTTGTAGCTAACATGTTATCTTGCATATTTGAGTTATCATGAGTATTCAGTGATGACTCTTTGTCTTCATTAAGGATTATTGGTTTTCAGGGTATCTATTGCCCATGTGATCATGATATTGTCAAGTCCTTATACTATATAGTAGATACTTTGGGAGAACACATAACACAACATTCAAGGTGGAATAATTAGTGGTAACTGTATTACGTAAATTGTCTAAAAATGTGGGATATTCTATTATGAAGGGATTGCCTTTAATGTTTTTATTATTTTGTTATTTGAAAAAGCTAAAGATAAAAACAGAAGTGAGACATATAAAAATTAAAAAAGCAATCCTTGAGACAAGTCACTTACTCAGAGCAAAGATGGCAGCAATGTCTTGTTTCCCAGTGTTTATTTTGAATATAACTGACAAGAGGATTTTGGAGTTAATAGTTAGAAAAACCTGAATCTCAGAACCATTTTGTGATTGTTGGGAGAATGTATATTGCCTGTTTATGGCTTAGGCAGCGCAAATGAGGATTTAGTTATTCATCACGGAGCAGAAGTGACATCTCTTATTGAAGGGACCCAGCATTGAACCAGTGGGGTAACTCTAAAAAGAAATATTAGAGTATAATGGGAAAAAACATTTTACCATTCTTTGAATTGCTACTTGATGATGCCTAGAGTAGCTAAATGCTAAAAGAAAAGGAGAGTCTTTCTGTGTGTCTGTCTGTCTATCTCTCTCTCTTTTTGACATCTGCTGCCTGAGATGGGTAAACCCCTCAAGAAGGAGCAGAATTACTTAAGTGCTACAAATCCCAAGCTAAGGGTCTTTGCTCTTTCTGAAAGAAAGGATCTATGTGCTACGTTGGTAGCAAAAGGAAGGCTTGGCACATCAGAGTAGAACAGCTCAGTCCAGCAGAATCATGATCCAACTTCTCAGTTAAAGAGTTTAACCATGAAACATGGCAGTTGAGCCATCTGTGCAACCCCTATCAATGAAACTTTGTGTGAACTGTTCTTGTTAGATAGATAGATGGATAGATGGATAGACAGACAGATAGACAGACAGACAGATAGACAGACAGACAGACGGACAGACAGACAGACAGACAGACAGACAGACAGACAGACAGACAGACAGACAGATAGATAGATAGATAGATAGATAGATAGATAGATAGATAGATAGATAGATAGATAGATAGATAGATAGACTAATGAATGAATGAGCAAGCAAACAAACAAATAAATAACTCCCATGATACTCTGTGCTCACTTTTCCTTAGAGACACTGTGTACATTGGTAGTGCCATAGGTTTGAGGGTGGAATTTTTTATAATCATTCTTGCTTTGCCTACTGTTTAGCAAACACTTAATTTAGAATTCATATATTCAACTGGTTGAGTAGTAGAAATGTAGCTACTCACCAGGATTAGTCCTATAACCCAGAGAGAATTTGTTGAAGCAGCTGCCCACCTCTAGAAAACCCCTGACTTACTAGTCTCTCATGAATGCAATTTGGAGAAGCAGGAAAAGGGAGACAGACAGACCAACTGGGACAGAGAGACAAAGAAAGAGATAGAGATCCTAATGATCTCTAGGGTTTGATCCTAATCTCCTTGGCGGCCTTTGTATGTCCAGGTGGAGAATGAGCCCCTGGCATGGGAATGCCAAGGGGAGGAGACTTGTACTAACTATTCTTATGTCATTTTAGTTGATATCCTTTGCTGAAAAACTAATTAGTCTGACTGATTATCAACAAGAAACACATTGGAGGGGAAGAGGGTTTATAAAGGGTCAGTACTAAAAACTGAATTCCTCAAGATTAATCCTACAACGAGTAGGGGTAGGGCACATCTGCTATAGTATTTCCAAAGAAGTAACTTGATGAGGCTGTGTGAAAACTAGATATTAAACCAGTTGCCATGGAATAGAATGAGGAAATTTAAACTCAGCTCTGGTAAGAGGATGGATCGAGAACAGATGAAAGAGCCTGCTAACTCATGTTCATTAGACAGTGAGATCACTGTCTTCAACAGTCTATGATACTATGATATCACCTTCTGCAACTCAAGGTATTGTAGCTGTTGTTAGTGATGAAGGACAGACTGTCAGTCAGTCTGTATGAATAAAAAGCTATGATTCTTTCCAATGAGACCCACCTGTCTTCTCAATGAGAGGTGTTGAATACACAACCCTGGGATCCCATGTTGCCCACATTTTGCCCAACTATGGGCTAAGCCAGATTAAAATGTGATTGAGAACTTTTAACTAAATAAATAAAAATACAATCAAACAGACAATATTAGTAAGTGGTTTTCTAAGCCAATAAGCAGCCCATGGGATCCTTCTGTTCAGTTTGGTAGTGCCTATTTCTATTTGAGTTTGACAACACTACCCTAAATCATAAGACTATAGATTTAGAGCTGAGGGGGACCCTAGTAGCCATCTGTTCTGACTTTCTCATTTTACAAATGGGGAAACTCAGGCACAGAAAGGATTAATGATTTACCCAATGTCAGATGGCTCTGAAGAAGCAACTAGGTGGTAAAGTGATTAGAGCACTAGATCTGGAGTCAGGAAGACCCGAGTTCAAATCCAATCTTAGACACTTACCAGCTATGTGACTCTGAGCAAGTCACTTGACATCTGTCTTAGTTTCCTCATACATAAAATGGGGATGATAATAATAGTACTTATCTCCCAGGGTTGCTGTGAGGATCAAAGGAGAGAACATTGGAGAAATCTGAGCACAGTGTCTGCCATACAGTAGGTGCTTGATAAATGCTTGTTCCCTTCCCTTCCCATTTTGCCTGGTTGTGGATAAATTCTGAGGGAAATCAAGAGTAGGCTATGGACCCAAACAAGTTATAAGAATATGAATGTTGAGAAACTCTGCATGCAACAGGTGTACAATAGCTATATCCCTATTTTTCTCTCATTTTTCTCTCTGTATTTGTGTGTGTGCATATTCTTTTATAGACTGAACCATCCTAAAGTATAGTCATAGTCAATGCATATAGTCTTCTTCTAGAGTCCTCCTCTCTTCACTTTTAATTGTTTCCCATGAGTACTTCTAAATTTCTTTATATCTTTCATAGACCTCATTTTTGGAGGCATTGTAATATTTCATTAGATCGATGTATGATATTCAGTTTCTTGCCAACTGCTAAACATTAGTTCTTAGCAATTAAAAATTATGTTGTTATGAGTATTTTAACAGTTCTTTATTCTTTCTGATACCACTCATCAGGTGATAAGGTTGGATTACATTGGTGCTCTTTGTACTGCCACTTTACCCTGGAAAAAAATGTCCATTCATGTGCACTTCTACTAGCAATGTATAAGTGTGTCCCTTTTCCCCAAGAAGCCCAACAGAATTAAGGATTTTTTTATGTTTACTTATTTTTTTCTAATTTGATGAACAGGAAATATTATCTCAAAGATTTGTAGCTTCTATTTACCTAATTATTAGTGAGGATGAATATTTTTTCTAATGGTTGTTCACAGTGCATACATCCTGAGATTATTTGTTCATTTACAGTGAATAGTTATCCAATAGGAAGTAGGTTCAATAGTCATATTGCAAAAGTTCTCCCAGAGCCACTTTCCCAGGTACTCCCCACCACCACTCATGTTGAGATCCCCAGAGGGTTGGTTGAATGTTGGTTGACCATCACTTGTTAACTATTACTCTCAGAGTTGTAGGATTAATCCTGAGGAGTTCAGATTCTAGTACTGACCTATTATAAGCCCTCTTCCCCTCCAGTGTGTTTCTTGTTGATAATCAGCCAGACTAATTAGTTTTTCAGCAAAGGACATCAACTAAAATGACATAAGAATAGTTAATATAAATCTCCTCCCCTTGGCACTCCAATGCCAGGGGCTCATTCTCCACCTGGACATACAAAAGCCCCCAAGGGGATTAGGATCAAATCTAAAGTACAAATGCAGTCAGGCACATGCATAGGTGACACGTGATGAAAGCGAACCTAGTAAATGCTGGCACAGTGAGTTCTTGTCAACTTTCGTAGAGTCCTCATGAAGTTTTGAGGCAGGAAGTGGGAAGGAATGAAGAAGTCTCCTGCTGAGGGTGAAAGAGGAGAGTGTAAAAGCTGGTTTGAAACTTAACATCAAAAAAATGAAGTCTTGGCAACTGGCTTTGGAGAAAGAAGATGTTTCAGATTATAAAGGGTTTAGAAGATATCAAGAAGACAAAAATGAAGGTACAAATGATAGATGCCTTTTTTAAGGAGTTTAGTTGAGGAGAAGAGAGATATCAAAGAGCTAATTTCAGAATCAAAGGACCTAGATTCAAATCCTGACTCTGTTCCTTATAGCTTATGGAACCTTGAGCAAGGCACTTCACCTTATCTATAGCTTCACTTTTTCCTCATCTGGAAAATGAGGTGGTTGGACTAAATTATGTTTAAGGTCCTTTCTTTCTTTTAATCTATTATCCTCTGATTACAGACTCAACACTCCACCATTCCTTTAAAGAATATGGACATAGATTCCTTATTCTGACATTAAAAGCTTCCCCAGGCACAGTTCCAACCAACCTCATACTACTCCTCTTCTGCTCCAACTATCCTTCTTTCTTATCCTGACCTCTCTTATATTGTAGGTAATAGGATGCCACTGAGGGTTTAGGGGCAAGAGAATAATATGATAAGATGTAATGGTAATTTAAATGGGAAGATCTTTCCCATTCATTAAGCTCCATGTGATCTGCCTGGGTCACATGGAAGTCTGAGTCATATGAGTCAAGTCACATGGAATAGGAAGAAGAGGAGCTAGAGCAGAGCTGAAAAAAAAATTTGATCAGAGAGCAGACAGACCTAGGAAGGATGCAGGCAAGCAAGCAACTGGCTAGCATGAGTGAAGAGCTCGTTTGTGATTTTGTTTAGTGGAGCTGGTTTATGGGGAGCCTAGTAGGGGGAAGGCCTGGGGATGGTGTTGTTATCTGCATTGTGATTGTGTATAGATTTGTATTACTATGAAGGATTTGGCTTTCTGGTATCTGAATAAATGTTTTGGTTCTGTCTTCCATGTGAAGAGTCTGAGGCATTTCAAGATTCAGAATTGGGCCGGGATATTCATGACCACCATAGGCTCTGTGAATATTGCATTGGTGCTACATAAGATTTGTGCACCTAAGTGCATGATAAATCAACAAGCAATTATTTAACGTTTTTTCTTTATAGGGACTCTTACCTGTTTTGGTACCATGTAACCCTTTGGCAGTCTAGTGAACCCCTTTCAAAAGAATATTTTTAAATGCACAAAATACATGGCAAAATATTAAAATTTTCAACTTCACAGATCTCCTGAATTCTAACTGGCTCAGGGACTCCAAGTTAAGATTTCTTGGGATAGAGGCAGAACCTCTTTGAGAACTATAAAGAAATTGGTGTTCTCCCCAAGTGGCCCTGAATGGAAGGATCACACAACCTACCACCCAGATGAGCAAAGGATCATTAGCATTTGAGTCACTGTGATGGAAGAGGGTCAGGGATTTTAAGAAAGTAGCCCTATTGACTTAAACCCATAGATGGCACACATTTGTTGTTTAACTGAATAAACGTTTGGTAAATTGAAAGACATATTTGTCTCAGCAAAGCAATAGGTTATCCAATACGGCTTGGCGTTTGTAACTCTACGTCCAGAATTCTCTCCTTTCTGGCTTTTCTGGTTTCCTCAAAGAGCTAGCTAAAACCTCACCTTCTATGGGGAGTCTTTCTAATCTCCCTTAATTCTGTTGCCTCCCTTTGCGCATTATTTCCAGATCGTCCTGTTTGTACTTTATCTGTTCATAGTTGTTTATACACGTCTCCATTAGACTATGAGCTCCTTGGAAGCGGTCTTGTACCTTTCTTTGTATCCCTAGTGCTTAGTACAATGTCAGGCATATAGTAGGTGCTTAATAAATGTTTATTACCTGACCTACCTTCAGGGTTTGAGATCCTTGGATTAGATAACCTCAGAAGTCATTTTGAACACTAATATGAAACTAGATGGTATCGTGGAAAGGACCCTAAATGAGATTTAATAAGGATTAAGTTCTTATCCAGAGCTGGTCCTATGTGACCTTGGACAATTCACTTAGCCTCACTACACTTTAATTTCTTTAATTTTAAAATGAGAAAATTGGACTACATGACTTGTGAGGGTTTTAGATCTTATGATTTCTTTGTGTCATTGACTCAGCCCCATGGGTAATCATTGTTGAATTCATGCCCAATTTGTTGGTCTGTTCTTTGTTTCTTTTGTGGAAAAAAGTGTTTATAGATATTAATTTTCTCCTAAGTACTATTTTGGATGCATCCCACAAATTTTGGTACATTGTCTCATTGTTGTTATTATCTTCAATGAAATTATTAATATTGTTACCTTTAATGAACTTAGTTAATTTATTGTTTCTATGTCTTCAATTTTTTTTCTATTTTTTGTTTCAAAGGCCCTTTAGTGAATATAATTTATATTGTATTATTTATCTTTCTGCCTCATCTCACCTCATTCTAATCCATGTTCCACATCTGCCAAAATGATTTCCCTAAAGTTCAGATGTGACTATGTCACCAATATTGAGTAAGGACTCATTAAAACTCTAGTGTTCCCTATTGCCCCCAGAATAAAACATAAATTCCTCGTTTAGAATTTAAAGCTCTTCCCAACCTGGTCCCAACCTACCATTCCAGCCTTATTACCTTACATCAGTCCCCTTTTAGTGCTCAGTGTTTGACCACTCTGGTCTTTCTACTGTTTGTCACTCTCATACAAAAGCACATCCAAAATTCTCAAACATAAACAGAATACTATCCACTAAGTAGATCCATGTCTCAAAAAAATAAGGAAGAATAGATTTATGTTTAAAACTTTCTACTGAGTTGAAATTAAAGAAAATTAGCTTTTGGGGGTTTTTTGCTTCTACATTGTGTTTGCTGTATGTCTACACATAGAAACATGACTTGCTAGAAACCACTTATGTTCAAAGTCTGTTATCACAATCATCAAACAAGCATGTTTTTCCATTTAACAGTATTTTTTTCAATTTCATATATAGTTTTCAATATTCACTTTTATAAACAAGTATTTATTACGAACTTACCATGTGACACACATTGTGCTAAGCACTGGAGATGAGGTCCCTGCTCTTAAGAAGCTCATAGCCTAAAAGGCAGACAACAATTCCAATGTTGGTTGGTTTTTGCCCTTTGATTTTGAAAGGGGCCAAAATGGCATCACTATATTAGAGTCAAGGTACAGTGCATCTGACTATGGCTGATCAGACCAATATGAGCTCAGAATGTGCCTACCACAGGTCAGGCACAAAGAGTCCATGTAAACACTTGGGGTGGATTCTCTACATTTGCTCATCTCATGTATGTTTTGAGCTGTTTCAATTCTGCTTTGCTCCTAGAGCACAGCACCTTCTCTGCTGTGGACACACCATGCTGGGCAGTCCTATGACAGTGTCTCCCATTTCTCCCAATCAATTCCAAAATTCTCCAGAGAGACCTTGAGAGTGTCCTTGTATTGCTTTTTCTGACATGGATTATAGTACTAATCCAAATATAGAGAGTCATTTTGACTCTATATACCTCAGGGTTTTAAATTATGTTATTTCTTATGAAAAGGTGAATGTTATAAGTGAATTATTATAAATTGTCAGTGATAAACTACATGGGCCCATAAATTTTGTAATATATTTTAAAAATCAAAATGTTTAAATAGGAACACACACATAATACATACATACATACACATACATATATACATACATACACACATACATACATACACATATACATATACATACACACACACACACACACACACACACACACACACATATATATGCACCAGCTCCATTGCCATTGCCCACATCCTAAAGATGGACTCAATTTTGAATGTACATAGTAGTGCGTATCTGCAAGAAGACAGACTTCAGGTTAATGAAAGGAACTATTGAGAGGCATTTGGGCCTAGTTTTTTGGGGGGGAGCAGGGCAGGAGGGGCTGACCCATTCTAGGTGTGTGAACATGGGCAAATAATGTAAACTTTCTATGTCCTATGCCAGTGTTCAATGAACTGCTTTGACAGAACATGTCTGTCAGTTAAAAAAATTATTTATAAATTACATGTATGCTCTACTGTACTAGTAGTAGGGCAGTGAAGTGGCGTAGTAGGGCAGTGAAGTGGTATAGTAGATAGAATTCCAGGCCTAGAATCAGGAGACTCATCTTCCAGAGTTCAAATCTGACTTCAGATACTTATTAACTGTGTGACCTTGGGCAAGTCACTTAACCCGATTTGCCTCAATTCCATCATCTGTAAAATGAGTTGGAAAAGGAAATGGCACACCAACATCTTTCTCAAGAAAACCCCCAATGGAGTCTCAAAGAGTAGGACACAACTGAAATGACTTGACAAGACTACTGTTTTATGTTTTTTTTAATATTTTTTATGTTTTATGTTTATTATGTTTATTTTATTATGAAACACAAAAATGGACATTAAAAGGAGATAAAGGTAAAATAAATAATTTAAAGGTATTTTATTTTATTGTTGGTAAAAAACATATTGCTCTCACTAAAATAATACTTTTTTAAGAGAGAATAGTGTGATTAAATATATTTTAAGTATTAAAAAATTTATGTACTGACAGGCCAGAAGTATAAATAATATTTTATGATGTTAGCTAAATAGGTGAATACTTTGGTTATTCAATTGAAAGATACACAAATCAATAATACATAATAGATAAATAAACAAAGTTCGTGAATGTTTTTGATATTAATTAATCACTTTTATAATAGGAACTAGAGTTGTGATTTCATTGAGATAAGGAGTTTCAAGGTGAGGAAATTCGTTCTACCAATGCAGGTCTGCATCTTTTCTGCAATATATATAGACAAAGAGTTATCCTAGAGTTCTAAAAGTATGTACGCCCTCAGAGTCCCACAGACCATATACGACAGAGGCCAGATTCCAAACCCAAGTCTTCCCTCGCTCCAACATCAACTCTCTATTTCCTATGGCATGTTGCCTCGCACAGATTTTTACTGCTTTTCATATGGGCTTATTTCATTCCATTCTTTATTTGAAATTGTATATTGTTACCACTATACTGTGTTTGCATCACTAGCTCCATGCAATTATATTCCATCCAGACAGGCCTTGAGGCTATTCTGAAGTCTTCAGCCTCTGTGCACGTGTGTGCTCTGCCCGCTAAGCCCAGAATGAACTCGCTCTTCATCAGAATTCTGTCAGAAGTCCTCTTTTCCCTGCAGGTTCAGCTGAAGTACCACTTCTTCCTTGATTTTCCTGGCTGTAAGTTCTCTCCCACCAACATTTTTCTTGAACATTTTGTAACCTGTAGTTACCCTTACTTATTCTGACTGGAGCCATGAAAACACTATTACCAATATTAATTTCGATTGTCTATTAGACAACACAAACATTTACCCAAACAGGAACAAACCAGCAATCTGAATTCCAAGGGCTTCCCAAAAAGAATGTATTAGGCTGATACTCAATGACAAGGTTCCTTCTCTGCCTGGCTGAAGGTCATATGTCTCCCTCCAGGTCAAACAAGTATCAGTCAACCAATCAGTATTGCCCTCAAGCAAACATGGGGGATCCCTGAGTTTCAAGTCTCAGTGGAGACCCAAGGTCAGGATGAAGGCTGGGGGTCCGCAGTAAATTTCTTACAATTCTAGCTATGGGCATTGAGAGTTTACCTTACTTGCCCATGGTCCCATGGCTAGCATGGGTCAGGGGTTTTCCTGAACTAAGGCCAACTGCATCTCAGTAGCCCCTTACACTGAGCTGAAATTTGCCTTCTTACAGATACCCACTACCTCTAATTGCCCCCAATGAAACAACAGAGAACTAAAAAGTTTGTTTCTAAATCCAAATTTACTATTACAAAGAATTCAAAGATAGTGATTGTCATTGCTAATCTAGGTGGTGCAATAGAGAGAGAGGAGGATATTGAGTCAGGAAGATTTAAACTCAAAATTTTGCCTCAGATGCTTACTAGATGTGTGACTCTGGATGAAATACTTATCCTGCAATATTCCTCACCCATAAAATAGGGAGAATAACACCCACCTCTAGAAGGGAGACTCAAAGGAGCCTAAGTCCAGTTTTGGAGTAAGGGTTCTGAGGCTTAATTATTTTGTGTGCCTATCACAAGCAGGGTCCTCTAAAGCTTGAGGGAAGGGTTTAAGAGAAGTATTGTATAAAATATAAATAGTAAAAATGAGTGGTAATCTCAGAAAAAAGCATTAGAATGGCAGGGGTTGGGGGTGGGAGGAAGGCAGGGAGAGAGAAGAGAGACTGAGAACGGGTTTTATAGAAATGGGACTCAATACTCAACTGTTTTAACTTTATTATTACATTGCATATCTTTCAATAAAGAAGTACCTTTTAAAAAAATTCACCTGTGACTATCTATATCGACCAAATTAGCTGAATAACTACTAAGAAACAATTATTATTCAGGTATATTTAATCCTCCAAGACATGCATAAAATTTTTCTGAAATAATGAGATATATTCAATCACATTGATCTCACTAGCAATATTATTGATAATATTTGTTAGTGAGAACAAAAAGGGTTGTTTTCTTATTGTTGTATTTGTCTTAATAGACACTAGAAAGATTGGGATTTAAGAACAACTTGAAGAATCAACGTGTATCAGCTGATTCAGTATTTTTTTATCCATAAAGCAAAGAAAATAAAGATAGGATGAATTTTATTTCAACGTGAAAGTATAATTTAAAATTTATACAATTTTATGTGACTAGTCCTTTCATTATTAATATACTAAGCAAAATAAAAACATTTCAAATATTTTCATTTCTATCTCATCTTTTAAAATTTAAAAATATGTTGTATTAGTTTACCATATACAGAACATGGATATAACTTATAAATATACATATGTTTTATGTATACCCAATATTGCATGTATGGTGGTATGTGTTCAAAAATTTTTGCTAATAAAGGCATATGAATCAAAAAAAGTTGGAGATCACTGAACTAGATAATGACTAGGGCAATTTAATGGGAAACTCCTGGGTTTCACTTGTGGAGGCTGGTATAGTTCCTGCATTAGGTGTACGGTTCAAAGATTCAGAAATAAGCAAGTTAGTTCTCATGATAGGTGATGGCTAGGGTTCACAAAAAACACTTGATATCATAGGATTCAGAGCTACAAGGGACTTGAGAGATTAATCTAAACCCACCTTTTCATTTTACAGAGAAAGAAACTGAGTCCCAGGGAAGTAGAGCGATTTGAGCAAGGTCACTCAAGTAGGAAGTGGAAAGTCAGGATTTTATAATCCCTTCAAGACATCCTCCTCACCCTATCCTTAGAGGAACAGAGAGAATTAGGGGGAGTTCAAGAGCCCACATTTGCGTGATATTTAGACCAAACATTCAAGAGTTTGAGATGGTAAATCTGTCAGCTTCTCCATTATAACCAGAACCACAAGGTTATAGCAGCCAAGTGTCTGCTCCCATCCCTGGAGACACTGAACTATTGATGAGAAAGAGGAGAAAGAGCTGAACCAACTTAAATACGTAGAAAACATCTTTTGTGAGCAGAGCTCTGTGTTTCTGAGGACTCAAAGATGAAAACACCAACATCCCCCTATCCTTAAGGAGCTCACCTTCTAGGGGAGAGGCAAGACACACATATTGTCATGGCAAACAAACTCATTTTATCACAATTAAGAATACAAGTGAAAGGTAGCATGGCAAAATGGGTAAAGTTCTGAATTTGAAGTCAGGAAGACCTGAGTTTGAATCCTACCCCCAATATTTGGTACCTGTGTGATGCTGGGTAAGTTATTTAACCTTTCTGAGGTCAGTTATCTCAATTATAAAATGAAATGGTTAGAACTGTTGACCTCTAAGGTCCCTCCCAGCTCTAATCTAGGATCTCTGATTACAGAGAGAAATGTGTTTCTACATGGCAAGTGGGCTTCAGAATACAAGTCATTTCCCATAAGGAGATATACTATAAAGAAAACATACAATCATGCTGTGTCTCAACCAGTCAGTCATTGGCCTTCGGGTTAGTTTACTAACTCCACATGTTTCAGAGGAGTAAAGAGAGATTTTTTTTTTATCTGCTAGTCTGTCATTGTTTTTGGAAGTCCTAAACAGTGTGGCCTCTCTGTTTTGGTTGCCCTTGCACAAGAACTGGGGTTAAAAAAGGGCTTAGATGCAAAAGTCTGTTTGATGTTGAAATAGAAGCTTCTAAAATGCTATCACTTATGGCCAGGAAGGAAAAAAACAATGCTTCACTCATTCTGCCACATTAATATAGAATTATAACATATGACTACTGATTTAAATGCCTAAGAAATATCACAGAGAAAGGGAGAAGGGAATACAGGAGGGAGGAATCTCTTAAAGCTGGGGGTCCATTGGAGAAGAGGAAGGTCATCCTGAAGAAGATGGAATAAAGGAAGGAAAACATTTCAACAAGCAGAGATATAAAGGGGGAGTGTTCCAGGCATGATCAAAAGTCAGCACAAATGGATAGAGGCAAGAGGTAAGGAAATGGAAGAACAGTAAGCAATCTGGTTTGGCTGAAACAGAGACTTCATAAAGAGAAGAGCAGTATTAGACAGGAAATGTAGACTGGAGCCAGATAGTTTGACATTCAAGGACATTCAAAAAGTAATGTGTGTTTTTATCGTATAGGCAATGGAGAGCCACTGAACATTTCTGAGTAAAGCATCATGATCAAAGACTGAGAAAGATTATTTTGGCAACTTGTGAAAGCTGGATTAGAAAGGGGAGAGTCAAGAGGTAGAGAGACCATTTAGGAAGGTATTACGGTTGTCTGGGCAGCCCATAAAAATAAATCTCCCTATTAAGCCTTGAGTTAAGGGAAAGGCAGCCAACAGACTTCCTGGGGTCCAAGAAAGGCATTACTGGTAAATAGATGGTGGTGAACAGAGAAGGAGGAACTGAGTCCTTCCTGAAGTATTCAGTGTTGAAGAGCCTACACAGGCCCCCAGCTGTCTCCTGAAAAGTGACAGTCTCCCCCCACAGGTCTGAGCCCACACCCCTCCCTTGACTCTCCTGCTGAGAGTTTTCCTTGTGGTCGCATCACTTAGAGTGAAAACACGATTAACATCTGGAAAGTCACATCTCTTGTCCTCCTCTTCCAGCCCCAAATTCTTTTCTGTCCCAAGGGACTGAACTACATCAGGGCTAACACATTTTCTATCCTGTTCTCCTTCTTAAATCACATACCTTGCCTCAGGCTCCTGGGAGTCATGTAGGCTTCAGGGGCATTCTGTTTGGGAAGAGTCAGGAAAAAGGAAGGAACATATGCTAAGGCCAAACAACAAAGCATTTTGTTTCCTTCCAAGCTAGAGATAGGCATATACAGTGTCACTGGAGCCCAGGGCTAGGTCAATGGTAGTGATGTGCAAGAGTTTATAGGATAATGTTTTATTCTTTCTCATGGTTCACACTCATCACAAAGGAGGCTACTCCTTCAGGGTACTCAGGAAAGGTACTATTCTGGGTCAAAAGGCAAGACTACCTTCTCTAGGAGCCACAGCTAAAAGGAGAGATTTGATGCAAGCATAATTGCTATCATCATGGCCATTGACTTCCAGGGAGGGTAGGGCAATCCTCGACAATGGCAGAGATAGAGTAGGCTATGGGAGAGGATTGAAGGGATGTGAAATAGATGACTGGACCCCTATTTTGCCCCAATCAATGTTAATCAGTTAATGATTTTGTAGGGGTGGTGATTGGTGGTACAATCAATTGGTGGCTATAATCAATATACATTTAGTCAATCAATCAAATTAGCCAACCAATTGATACATATTTAACCTTAGTAAATCAATTAATATGTCATACCTGCTATCAATATACATGCAGTTAATCAATTAATACATTTATCAACATATATTTAATCAAATAGGAAAGATTCTTTCCTATAGAAGGACCCCAGACTCTTATAAAAAGTCTCAAACCTTTTATGAAAAGCCCTAGATGATATATTGTGTAATCAGAAGGTCATTTACTAAGAAATGTGTTTGCCTGGAAGCCAACTAAAGGACTGCCATCCTTTCTTCTTGCTGAGCAAATGACCAACCTCAGCATGACAGATGTGACTCAATTCCATGGAAAGTCTCCCAGCCATTCTATTCCCTCTCCACCTTTCATTATCTTCTTATTACCCAATATGAGGAGATGGCTATGAGCATTTGGCCAATGAATGACCCTGGTTGCCAGGGTATGGGCTGCCATTCTACCTGCCTTTCAGCCTATATAGATATTTTGATATCTGTTCATCAGCCCAACTCCGTAAGCCTGCTCCTTGATTTTGGTAGGTCCTCCTGAAAGGTCAAGATAGGTCTGTTACAGTTCGCTTGCAATCTGTCTGTCAATCAGTAGAATTCTGGATTTTGCATAGACCCTCCTGGAGGGCCAAGGGCAAGGTTAATCCATCAATCAAACTCTATATTTTTGGCCTCTTCTGTCTATAACAAGCACTATAAAAGGCCCTGGAGGAAGGGGGCATCTGAGATCATAAGAATATCTGAGGGCTCATTCATTAAAGGGGGCCAGGTCCCTTTAATAAATGGTTATTGGCTCAGAGTTCTGCCTCAGTGATTTTTCTTGCACATTGGATTTTTTGGCCTACAATGGTGTCCTCCTGTTGCTGCTGGCCTTCTTCCTGGCATGATGGCTGCAGTCCAACTTGCAATTCAAGGTTCCACTGGCATGAATTTCTGACAGTAGAATCAAATGAGATATTATATGTGAAGGACATTGTAGATCTTAATAAGGCTCTATATAATTGTTAGCTATTAGCTATCTGAAGTAAGCTATTCAGTTTAGTTATTATTATAGTTATCACTTCCGTATCGTGTCTTTCTCCATCTCAGTTTCAATATATCATGGGGTTGGCATGAGAAGTTAAATGGGAATTTTGGGGGGAGTTTTGTAGAAGCTGTAGACAATACACAAAGACCAGAAGATGATACCCAAAATGTTTAGAAACTCAGAAATGCATAAAATATATGTATAGTATCATGTGATCTCAATGCATTTTATCTTTTAATACTATAATAATCCAGACTTCTTCTCTGGTACAAAGGAAGGGTCAAAAAATTTACATAAAATCAACAAATTCCAAAACAAAAGCAAAATAATTAAAAATAGCAGATAATGTGAAATATCTCTTTGGAAAAACAACTGGCCTGGAAAATAGATTCAGGAGAGACAATTTAAAAATTATTGGACTACCTGAAAGCCATGATCAGAAGAAGAGCTTAGACATCATCTTTCAAGAAATTATCAAGGAAAACTGCCCTGATATTCTAGAACCAGAGGGTAAAATAGATATTGAAAGAATCTGCCAATCGTCTCCTGAAATAGATCCCAAAAGAAAAACTCCTAGGAATATTGTAGACAAATTGCAGAGTTCCCAGGTCAAGGAAAAAATATTTCAAGCAACCAAAAAAAAACCAATTCAAGTATTGTGGAAACACAATCAGGATAACACAAGATCTAGCAGCTTCTACATTTAAGGGATCACAGGGTTTGAAATATGATATTTCAGAGGTCAAAAGAGCTAGGATTAAAACCAAGAATCACCTACCCAGAAAAACTGAGTATAATACCTCAGGGGAAAAATGGTCATTCAGTGAAATAGAGAGTTTTCAAGTATTCTTGATGAAAAGACCAGAGCTGAATAGAAAATTTGACTTTCAAGAGAAGCTTGAAAAGGTAAACAGGAAAGAGAAATCATAAGGGACTTACTAAAGTTGAACTATTTACATTCCTACATGGAAAGACAATATTTGTAACTCTTGAGACTTTTCTCAGTATTAGGGTAGTTGACAGGATTATATACATATACAGAGAGGGTATAAGGTGAGTTGAATATGAAGGGATGATATCTAAATAAAATAAAATTCAGAGATGAGAGAGGAATATTTTGGGAGAAGGGGAAAGGGAGAAGTAGAATGGGATAAATTCTCTCTCACATAAAAGAGGTGAGAAAAAGCTTTTTCAATGAAGGGGAAGAATGGGAAGGTGAGAGGGAAAGAGTGAACCTCACTCTCACAGGATTTGACTTAAGATGGGAATAACATGCAGACTCAATTTGGTATGAAAATCTCTCTTACACTACAGGAAAGTAGGGGAGGAAGGGGATAAGCAGGGGGGTGGGAGGGATGATGGAATGGAGGTCAAATAGGAGAAGGGGGTAATTAGAAGTAAACACTTTTGAGGAGGGACAGGATCAGGAGAGAGAGTAGAATAAATGGAGGATGGGATAGGATGGTGAGAAATATAGTTAGTCTTCCACATCATGACTGGTATGGAGGTGTTTTGCATGACCATACATGCATAACCTATATCAAATTGCTTGCCTTCTCAGTGGGGATAGGTGGGGAAGAAGGAAGGGAGAGAAGTTGGAATTCAAGGTTTTAAAGATGAATGTTAAAAACTGTTTTTACATGCAACTGGGAAATAAGACATACAGGCAATGGGTATAGAAATCTATCTTGCCTTCAGGAAAATGGAGGGGAGGGGGATGAGACAAGGGAGAAGTGTGATGGAAGATGTGATGGAAGGGAAGATTGTGGAAAGTGTTCATCGGAATGCACTATTTCTTGGGATGGGTGGAGGAGAGAGATAGGGAGAAAATTTAGAACTCAAAATCTTAAAGAAGTGAATGCTGAAACCTAAAAATTAATTAACTTATTTAGAAAATTTATATGGATTTTCTAGATTATGGGAGGCACCACACCCCTAATCCCCACAAGGGATAATTGCATTGGTTCTTAGAAACAAGCAGTGGTAGGCTAAACATGTATGTGGGATTGGATCCATTTATTGCTTACTATATATAGAAACCAGAAACACAAATATATTTGGGAAAATGTCTTTCCTCTGTAGAAGGAACATTTGTATTAGGTGTAGTGTATTTCCTATTTTGCTTTCAGGCTGAGGGTTAATAGCTTTCATTGACATGTATCATCCCCTTCATACTTTTTTTTAAGAATCCTTATTATGTGGGATTTGCCTTCTACTCTTTACTGGCCTCTCCCAACACATGTTCTAAGATGATGGTAGCTTATTCCAAGGTCATTTTCAGAATACTTATTAGCACTCCCCTCTATACTGAGGTAACAATTATCTCCTAGAGTTACTAAAAGATGTTGTCCTAAGGTTAATTATTTGAAACTGTCCAGTATAGGACTTTCACCCAGGTAATAGTCACCTGTTTTTAAGGCCACAAAGGTGCTGAATGTATGCCAAGGCTTAAGTGTCCTGAATATTCATTATGGTTCCTAAGACTATTCATCAGTTCAGCAACATGTATATCACTGCCCAACTGGTAGGCCCCAAACCTTCAGGACCAAATCAAAAAAGAACATTTCACTGAGAGGCCACACCAAAAGTAAGCCCATTTTCTTACTAGCAAGAAAGAACAAGTCTGCTATAAATATCGTTGCTGCAAAAGTTTCACGTTGCCCATATTCTTCAGACATGGGAGTTGAAGAGTCATCAAAGACCCAGGAGAAATATCAGAGATAGCCACATTTTAACATCTTTCTCCATTATCTTGGGACCTGGCCAGTTGTGTTATATCCTTCGATAAATCCTACTTAAATACATAAGTTATTAATTAGACTCATCTTTCACTTCTTAGTGGTCCAGTGGTAACACTTGTTACATATCCATTCATTTTAGAAAGCATTTGCTGCTAAATGTTGGGGAAAGAGCAGGAGAGATTCATCAATGGTTATTGCCTGGCAAAGTCTGCTCTTTGAGAGATTGTGGCATAACGGGTAGAATTATGGATGTGGATTCAAGACCTGGGTTCAAATCCTACTTCAGACACCTGTTAACAGTGTTACCTTGGTCAAGTTGCCTAACTTGTCTGGGCTTCTATTGTCCCTCCTCATGTTAAACATGGGAGATGGCTTGTGGGAGATTTTCCAGATCTAAATCTATGACCTCTCCAGTGTGCCTCAAACTCAGGAATCCTGTTCATTCTTACACTAAAATGCAATTATTACAGTGTTTACAGTTTCTTCATCAGATATTTGGGCTGCAATGGCAGAAATAGCACCAGTTTGGAAATCAGAAAACCCATGGTCCAAATGTATTCACTAGGCAGTCAGAAATTTTCTCTTTGAGCCTCAGTTTCTTTAGCAATATAAGAATAAGAATATTCATACTAAAACTATCTCACAGGGACACAGTGAGAAAAGTATTTTGTAAACCTTAAAGCTCCATGAAAATGAAAACTATAACGATTATTACCTAATGACTTGAAGATTATTCCGAAGTCTTCAGCTTTCTTCTTAGAAGTCTTTAACAGATGTTGAAATCAAGATAAGTCTTTTCCTCCTTAACAACTTTGCTTTGGGCCTAGAGGACATTTTCAACTTCAAGGTGCTACCTATACCCATTATACCTATAATTATCATGATTTAGCTGTTAAAAAATCACTTTGCTATTGCATCTTTGGATAATGATTTAGCTATATGGCTGTGCCCCAAGCCTAAAATGCTCTCCCTTCTCATCTCCACCTACTGATTTCCTAGTTTCTTTTAAGTACCAATCAAAATCCCATATTTTACGGAAGTCTTTACAGCTGCTCAATTCTAGAGCCTTCTCTCTTTTAATTATTCCCTGTTTATCCTATATTTAGCCTGTTTATACATGTTTACTTGTTGTTTCCCTCATTAGACTTTGACTCCTCGTGGTCAGAGACCGACTTTTGCCCTTTTTTTGTATTCCTAATGCTTAGCACAGTGCCTGGAATGTAGTAGGCACTCAATAAATAAATGTTTATTGACTTACTGACTCTAATCTTCCTGCTGCTGCTGCTGCTACTATACTACTACTACTACTACTACTACTACTACTACTACTACTACTACTACTACTACTACTACTACTACTACTACTATCGATGATGATGATGATAATATTAGCTAGCTTTACAAAAACCCTTTACAAATATCATCTCATTTTATCCTCACAAGAACCCTGGGAGTTAAGTTCTATTATAATCTACATTTTACAGATGAGGAAACTGAGACTGAGAGAGGGTAAGCAATTTGCCCACAGTCACACAAGTAGTAAGTATATCAGACTGGATTTTAATTTGGATTTTCCTAACTTCAAGTCTAGCATTATACCCCATTCTCCATCTAGCTGCTTCTGTATAAGAGACATGAATATGGGCCTTTTGATAAGAAAAAGGATGAGAAAACATGGATGGGCTACAATTTCCTCTGATGCAGGGAACACCCACATTGATGAGAACTACTTGAGGATATCATTTGCCCTGGCTCCAAAAGTCAGCATTAAGATTTCCCCTTTACAGATGCAAGAACTAAGGCATCATCAATGATATAATGAAAAGTCATCTACCCTCAGGACTGTGGGTAGAATGAGTTGGAGGGGCATGATAAAGAGAACACTGGACTTCGAATTAGGAAGCCCTCCGTCCCAGTCCTACCTCAGACACTCATTAACTATGTGACTTAAGTCACTTAAGCTGTCTCTTAGACTGCTTCCTCATCTATAAAATGGGGATGACAAGGGATAATAAGAGCATGCGCCTCACAGGGCTATTGTAAGGATCTTATAAAATAAAGCATGTATGTTTTGGTTTTGGTTTTTGCAAATATTATAGTGCTATGCTCATGTCAACGCATTATCATTAGAATTTATAACTTTGAGCTTCTGATATAGAGAGCTTCTTCTAAGCCCTTCTCTAGGGTACTATTAGAAACTCCAACTGGAATGGGGCTCTTCTTCTGGAAACAAAGGTCTATTCTCTAAATCTCCTACACTCCCAATAAGGAATCCTTAGGAAAAGGGTGGCATAATCTCTATTTTGGTGCATTTCTGCTCTCCAAGTATAGCAGAAAGCTCCATGGAGGACACATGGATTCTCCTGGGAAAAACATCTCTGAATACAGAAGGTACTCTAAAATGGAAATGTGAGCTGCCAAGGTGATTCCTAAAGTACAGGATAAATATGACACTTTCCTGCTCAATAAACTCCACCATCTTCCTTCTGGCTCTGGGACCAAAATCTTCATTTAAAGCTAAAGTTCAATGCTCAGTATGGCTCCAATTTACTTTTCCAGGCATTCTTCACCTTCCCATATTTTAGACTTCAGTCAAACTGACCCTCCTCCTGCTCTTCTCACTCAACACTCCATTTACCACCTCTGTGCCTTTGTCTTGGCTGTTCCTCATTCCTGCAATGCACTGCCACCTCCCCATCCTATCCCCTCTTAGAATCCCTCATTTTCCTTCAAAGCTCAATTCAAGCCCCACCTCCTACAAGAGCCTCTTCTTGATCCCCACAGCTGTTTGGGTCTTCCCCTAAAATAACCTTGGGTTTACTTAGTCTAGAGCTGGTATATATATATATTTATATATATGCTATCTTCCCTCAAAAATGTAAACTCTCTGAAGGCAAAGACTTACATTTTTTTGTTGTATTCCTGACACCTAGTATAGCAAGTGGCACATTTTTGTTTGTTTGTTTAGTTGTTTTTTAGTTGTATCTCTTTGTGACCCCTTTTGGCATTTTCTTGGCAAAGACACTAGAGTCGTTTGCCATTTTCCTTCTCCAGCTCATTTTTTAGATGAGGAAACTGACAGAAAGCTGACTTGCCCAAAGTCACACAGCTAGTAAACGTCTGAGCCCAGATTGAAACTCAGGAAGATGAGTCTTTTTGACTCCAAGTCTGGCACTTTATGTCCTGCGCCACCTAGCTGCCCCAACTGGCATGGAGTAGGTGCTCAATTAATGCTTATTGATTAATTGATAAAATGTCAGAGCTAGGAGGGACCTTAGGATATAGACTGTTAGAACTGGGAAAATACAGAACATAGACTATCAGAGCAGGGAGGGACCTCAGAATATAGAAAACAGAAGTGGGAGGAACCTTCTTATCATATCTCCAAGCTCTTTATTTGTATAGATGAAAAGTGACTTGCTTTGAAAAGTCCACATAGTGAATCAAAGCAGGGACAAGAACCAAGTTCTCTTGAATTCCAGAGCCCTTGCTACTCTACAAAGTGATGAGGTTTCCTTGAGAATTCCCAACTAATGAGACATATCAGGAAGAAAGTTTGTAAGACCAAGAGAATTGAAAATGTGAAGTCTGGACAACTAGTTGTCCCAGTGAATAATTGAGTTCTGGACTTGCAATCAGAAAGCACTGAGTTCAAATCCTACCTCAGATACTTATTAGCCATGTGATTCTGGGCAAGTCACTTAAACCTTTTCTTGGCCTTAGTTTCCTCATCTGTAAAATAAGGATTTTTGTTGTAAAGATCAAATGAGACAATATATGTAAAGAGCTGCCATCATGACTGCAAGTCATCATAATTACTATTATTATTTTAGACTTTCAAGGGTAAAGAGGCCAGGGGGATTATGGATTGTCACTCTTCTAGTGACTCTTAACACCGTTGGTAATACAGACAATATCAGGGAATCTTGACACACATCAAGAAGAAGTAATAATTATTTTTTCTTAACATGGTAGGACATTAACAAAAATACTAAAAAGGTAGAAAACATCAATGAACATAAATATGTGTGTATATATGCATACATATATACATATGGTTTGTGTGTGGATAAATAGAAAGATAGACAGATGGATAGATAGATGAGAGAGAAAGAGAGAGAGAGACAGAGAGAGAGAGAGAGAGAGAGAGAGAGAGAGAAAAGGTAAGTGGAAAGGTGAGATAGAGGACAATCCTGTCATACAAGACTCAGAAAACCACCCAGAAAAAATTCCCCTTAGTTCTCTGGTCTTAATAAGTCCTAGAAAGGTTTCTGATTAAAAGGCTATTGTGACCCTTGCTACCTCCTCCCACATCTTTCTTCCTTCTTTCCCACTGCCCCAGTCTCACCTCTCTATGTTCTAAATGTGTGTTTTTAAGCAGAATTTTAATGGTCGATTTACAAGAACCTTCTCTACTGTGAAAGTCTTCCCAATCACATTGAAATCACCTGGTTTTAAATGTAAGGAAGAAATGACAAGCTAAGCACATTTTAAGTATATAATTTATATTCAGAGCACCAATGTTACCCAGGGAGATGTGGAGGGAACACACTTTCCATCATGTTGAGCAGGTATTGGCTATGGGCAGCAAATAGTCCCTTGTTTGGGAAGAGGCCGGCCTGGCTGGGTCAGGTTTCAGGGGCCAGTGTCTCCAGAGTGTCATTTCCTGTCTGTGATATTGGTTTAAGAGGTCGCTGTGTTTTCTCCACTCCAAAACAAACAGGAAACCTGGATTTAATCAGTCAAGTATTGCAACAGATTTTCAGTGGGTAATTTAGCCTTCCCCGCTAGCTTTCTTTAAGAGGTTGAGAAGAAGAATGGTTAGTTATCCATCTTGTAACTCCTGAGCCATTGGGTTTCAGTTTGGACCTGTTATTAATGAGTCTTTTAGAATAAGCAGTTGCCCCAAGGGTCACTTTTGTCTATGTAGATTATGGACTTGGGGCCAGTGGGGGAAGGGATGAGAGCCAACTTTCTTTGAGTCTATGTTAGAAAAGAATTCATACCTTCTTGGTTCAGTCTGACCCTGGCCTAGTTTGACTCATCTCCTCTGATTTGGCTTGGCCCAGTTCAACTCAACACAGTCTAGTTTGGTTTGGCCTGACTTGGTTTAGTCCAGCTCAGTCCTGCCCAGACTGGCCATAGTTCTCTTTGGTCTATCTTGGTTACCTATGGCCCTGCACAATTTGACTAATTTCTTCCCAAGTTTGATCAGTTCCACTTGACCCAATACAGCCCCAGTCTAGCCAAGGTTAGCTTAGGTTGGACACAGGTCACCTTTTTTGTGCAGATGGAATCCGCTGCTCATTGTGGTCAATAGATCCATGTTCTAACCATGACTTCAACATTGACTAGCTGTGTGACTGTGGATTCTCTACCAGCCTCAATTTTCTCATCTGAAAAATAGGGATAATCCTTTTACACCAAAGTTACTCAGGTTTTGTGGGTAAAATGCTTAGCAAATATTAAAGTTCTGTATAAATGTGACTTTTGCTATGAGTACTATAATAATAGTATGACTTGAGAAAATCAGAACAAGATCCCTATTTTGCCTTTCTTTGTATCACTAGCTCTTTGCATGGTGCCTGGCACATAGAAGGTGCTTAATAAATGTTTGTTGATTGACTACTTATTTCTAAAATATGACCATTAGCAAATTATGTCTTGGTTTCAACAGTACCCCATCCAGTGTCCTTTTTTAAGATCCAAATATTCTTGAACTGTCCAGACAGGTCTAGGTCTTCCTAAAAGAGGGTAGAGTATAGAAAAAGTATTCAATGTACATTACAAATTTGATAGTGGGTGGATGTTTTGTTACCAAAAGGGAAAAAAAGCAATAAGACCCAGAAGACGTACATTTCTATCAATGTGCATTGACAGAAAAGTTTAAAAGAGGATTCGGTAATAATCTCTCAGGTTGTTACTGGTCATTTTTTTTCTTCGTGACCTCATCTGGGGCTTTCTTGACAAAGACACTGGAGTGATTTGCCATTGCCTTCTCCAGTGCATTTCACAGTGGACAAACTGAGGCAAACATGATTAAGTGATTTGCTCAGGGTCACAGAGCTAGGAAGAATCTGAGGCTGGATTTGAACTCAGGTCTTCCTGATTTCAAGCCTGGCATTCTATCCACCACATCACCTAGCTGCTTATCTTTCAGGAGACTAATATTTAAACCCTATCGAGACATAAAGCAGTTGGCAGAATTGTGGAATAACCACGGCCACACTTTACTTTGCTTCTGTACTGTCAAACAGCTCCAAGTCATCTTTGTGCCAGTGGTTGTCTTCTCTGATAAAGAATCTCTCCTGGATGATAGTCATGCTCCATGTTCCAGACTTCTCAGATTCACAGGGTCCTCTGTAAGTCTGAATGCAACTTTCTCAGAGTTCATTTTCCATCACCTACTCAGGAGAGGAAAGACAAAATGGAAAAGACATTCAGAAATCAGATAAAAGCTTCCTGGTTTGAGAACACCTAGAAAATGGAAGGAAAAAGGCAAGCCATGACTTCTCTCTCTTTTTTAAATGACAAACCCTCACACCTTCCTAACTCTATTAATGAGTCAGTGTTTTCTATACCAGAGACAACTGGTGGCACAGCATATAGAGTGCTGAGCCTGGAGACAGGAAAAAGTGAATTAAAATTCATCCACATGTGTGACCTTATGCAAATCACTTAAACTCTGCCTGCCTCAGCTTCCTCAATTGTAAAAATGAGGATAATAGCACCTACCTTGAAGGATTATTGTGAGGATCAAATGAGATTATATCTCTAATGGAAAAAAATGCTTACCACAGTGCCTGGCACATAGTAAGGACTATATAAATGTTTATTCCCTCTGTCATACCAAAATAACAATTACTGTTGGCACATGGCTAGAAGCAGCCAGGATGTTCTCCATTCCCAAATGGTCTGAGCACTAAAGTTAACCTGAAGCAGGCAGAGAATATTGGAACCTCTTCTATACAACCCAAAATTTGACTGGTAATAAGCTTTAACGGCAGGTCCTCTGATTTCACTATCCCATGATAGCTTTCCCCAGAGCACTGACAAGAGGGAGCGCCCCAGGAAAGATGCTTCCATGAGGTCTCCCAGTTCAGTAATTAGCCCCAGGGTATGCTGGGAAAGAATTCTCATCCTCAGGAATGGGGCTACCTTCTATTCTGCCCACCCTCCTTTCTCTTCATCTGATATAGTCCTAGAGCCTCTACCAAGGGATTCACCACTAAGGCTGGTCCTAACTGGTTATTAGTATTCCTTATATCTGTCCTTCTTGACTCTTCCCATGAGATGGTAAGAACAAGCAGCAGCTAGGTGGTATAATAGATAGAGTAGTGGATTTGGGGTCAGGTGGATGTGAATTCAAATTCAGCCTCAGACACTTATTAGCTGTCTGACCCTGAGCAAGTCAATTAACCTCTCTTAATCTGTTTCCTCATCTATAAAATGAGGATAATAATGGCATCTGCCTCTCAGGGTTGCCCTGAGAATAAAATGAGATTGTATTCATGGAGTGCTTTGTAAACCATAAAGTTCTATTTAAATGCTAACTTGACATTAAAAATTCAGCTTTCTATCATACATTAAGGTTTACAAAGAGTTTTCCTCACAACAGCCCTGGATAGGAAGTGAAAACATGATTAACCTCCTTCTGCAGGCTCAGAAAGTTTAAAGTGACTTGGCCAAGGTCAGTTGATAAATATCAAGGCTAAGACTCAATGCCAGGTCTCCTGACTCCAACTCTGGAACTCTTTCCATGATGTCAGGGAGTGGGTCTTATATCTCTTTTTGTTTGTTTTATCTTTAAATAGTATTTCCTTTTTTCCCCCACAATTACATATCAAGAAAATTTTTAGCATTCATTCTTACAGGATTTTGAGTTCAAAATTTTTCTCCCTCCCTCCCCTTCCCTCTTCCAAAAATGGTAGGCATTTTGATATAGTTTATACATATGCTATCTTGTAAAACATTTTCATGGTCATCACAGTTGTAGAAGAAAGAGACCAAAAGAAAAAAAGAGAAAAAATAAACTAAAAAAAAATACGCTTCAATCTGCCTTCAGAGTCCATCAGTTCTTTATCTGGATATCCATTTCTGAACAACATTTTCTTTCATGACTCTTTTGTTCTTGTCTTGGACTAGTATGTTGCTGAGAAGAGCTGAGTCATTCATAATTGATCATCACATAATGTTGCTGATACTGTGTAAGTGTTTTCCTAGTTCTGTTCATTTCATTTTGCATCAGTTTCTACAAGTCTTTCCAGGGTTGTTTTTTTTTTTTAATCTGCCTGCTTATCATTTCTTATTGTACAATTATATTCCATTACATTCATATACCACAACTTGTTCAGCCATTCCTCAATTGATGGGCATCCTCTCAATTTCCAGTATTTTGCTACCAAAAATAGGGTTGCTATAAATATTTTAGCACATACGGGTACTTTCTCCTTTTTATCGTCTCTTTGTAATATAGACCTAGAAGTAGCATTGCTGGATCAAGGGTTATGCACAGTTTGGTTGTCCTTGAGGCATAATTCTAAATTGCTCTCCAGAATGGTTGGATCAGTTCACAACTCCACCAACAATGCAGTAGTGTCCCAATTTCCCCACATCTTCTCCAATATTTATCATTTTCCTTTTTTGTCATATTAACCAATCTGATTAGTGTGAGGTGGTATATTGATAATGTATTTTTGCTTATTGTCAATTTTGTTTCTTAAAGGGAAGATCTTCCCTACCCATGAATGGGCTGGGAAGATTTGTAGGAAGGTTCATACCTTTTGTCAATGAGGCACTGATTCTCAAGGGTTGTGACACCCAATGGCTCTGAAAAATGTATAAGTACTCTGAGGTGAGGTTTTACTTTGGGGCTGACTCTTTGGGAGTGTTTGTTTGGCTAGAAGAGACTCTGGGCAATGGCTAAGAAGTCCCCTGGCTTTGAAAACCCAGACGTTGGTGCTTCTCTCTCTGGTAACTATGTATCTATATAATGGTCAGACAGTTGGCTCTGTCTGTTGATCTATGATATATGTATTGCTTATGTCAGACAGTTGGAAGTCATGCCTGTTGATTTTTATTTCTCTGTATTTTATCTGAAGTTCAGGGTACTGACTTTTTCCCTTGAACTAAGTGCATGATACATGTGCTTGATTAGAGTGACTGTTGGCCCCTCGAAAGTTGCCTTTTCTTTTAGAAAAGCAGATCAAAGAATCTGTGATAGCAGACCCTCTTCACTTGCTTTTACAGGTGGTCCCTCAGAGTTGCTTTAATTTACATTCCTCCAAACAAAAGTGATTTAGAGCACTTCTTCATATGCTTATAGATATCTGATTTCTTCATCTGAAAACTGCTTATTAATATCCTTTGGCAATTTATCAATTAGGGAATGGCTTATATTCTCATAAATTTGACTCTGTTCTCTAAAAATTTGAGAATTGAGGCCTTTATCACAGACAATTGCTACAAAAATTGCTTCCCAGTTTCAGTTTTCCTTCTAATTTTGGTTACATTAATTTTGTTTGTACAAAAGTTTTTCACTTTGATATGACCAAAATAATTCATTCTATACTTTGTAATGCTCTCTATCTCTTGTTGATCATGAATCTTCCCCTCCCCATAGATCTCAACAGATAAGACTATTCTGTGGTTTTCTCATTTGATTGCTTCATTGTCTATGGTACCTTCTAGCAAAATGTATTTTCCTTCCTTATCTCTTTAAATTAGTTCTATTTTTGCATTTACTTTGTCTAAGATCAAGATTGCTACCCCTGCTTTTTTACTTCAGCTGAAGCATAATAGATTCTCCAGCCCCTTACCTTTACTCTGTGAGTGTCTCTCTGCTTCAAGTGTATTTCTTTTTTTTTTTTTTTTTATATTTAAAAATTTTATTTTAATAGTATTTTATTTTTTCAATTACATGTAGAGACAATTCTGACATACAGTTTAAGTGATTCTTTTTTTTTTAATTTTTCTTTTTAATTTAATTTTTTTATTTATGGAATAAAGCTCGCATCCTAGTAGACTTACTATCAAGGATCTCCATGATCACTATTACTGTTCAATATTGCACTAGAAAATCTAGCTATAAGAATGACAAGAAAAAGAACTGAGAGAATGCCACCTCTCCACTGTGAGAGAAGAGGTAAATTTAATTTCTTTTCATAAGGATCTTTACTGGTTTTTCCATGATCAGAATTCAACTTCCTATGATGAACCTTTTCATTGATGTGGTTGAGGTCTTGGACCTACCTTTCCTTGTAACAGATTAAAAAGGAAAGGAAAAAAGGTAATTCAGCAGTCACCCAACACACTGACCAAGTCTGACAGTTGATACAATATTCCATACCTAGAGTTCCCAACTCGACAGCGAATGGAAGGAAGTATATTTTCTCAGCTATTCTTTCTTTCTTTTATTCATTATAACTATGTAGCATTCAGTTTTGTTTTAACGTTCTTTTCATTTCCATCACTTTGGTGATTGTGTATGTTGTTTTCTTGGTTTTCTTGATTTTTCTCTTTATTATTTCACACAAAACTTCCCATATTTCTCTGAATTCTTCATATTTGTAATCTCATACCACACAATAATATTCCATACTATAATATTTTTCAGTCACCCTTCACTCAATGGGGGCTGACTTTGTTTTTCAATTTTTATTCCCATATGAAATACAACTATGAATATACCTTGCTCTAGTCACTTTCCTTACATCGTTTCAAACTGAAATAATAGGGTTGAACCACTTCAGTGCTCCACCAACTGTCATCAGTGTGCCTGTATTCCCAAACTCTCCAACACTGAGTGTTCCCATTAATTTTGTTTAATCTTTGCTAGTTTTTTTTTTTTTTATTTAGCTTTTAACATTCATTTTCACAAAATTTTGGGTTTCAAATTTTTCCCCTTTTCTCCCCTCCCCCCCAAACGCCAAGCATTCTAATTGCCCCTATGACCAATCTGCTCTCTCTTCTATCATCCCTCTCTGCCCTTGTCTCTGTCTTCTCTTTTGTCCTGTAGGGCCAGATAGCTTTCTATACCCCTTTACCTGTATTTCTTATTTCCTAGTGGTAAGAACATTACAGCTGATCCTAACACTTTGAGTTCCAACTTCTTTAGCTCCCTCCCTCTCCACCCCTTCCCTTTGGAAGGCAAGCAATTCAATATAGGCCAAATCTGTGTAGTTTTGCAAATGACTTCCATAATAGTTGTGTTGTATAGGACTAACTATATTTCCCTCCATCCTATCCTGTCCCCCATTACTTCTATTCTCTTTTGATCCTATCCCTCCCCATGAGTGTTGACCTCAAATTGCACTCTCCTCCCCATGCCCTCCCTTCTATCATCCCCCCCCACTCTGCTTATCCCCTTATCCTCCACTTTCCTGTATTGTAAGATAGGTTTTCATACCAAGATGAGTAGGCATTTTATTCTTTCCTTTAGTGGAATGTGATGAGAGTAGACTTCATGTTTTTCTCTCACCTCCCCTCTTTATCCCTCCACTAATGAGTCTTTTGCTTGCCTCTTTTATGAGAGATAATTTGCCCCATTCAATTCTCCCCTTCTCCTCCCAATATCTTTCTCTCTCACTGCTTGATTTCATTTTTTTTAAGATATGATCCCATCCTCTTCAATTCACTCTGTGCACTCTGTCTCTATGTGTGTGTGTGTGTGTGCATGTGTGTGTGTGTAATCCCACCCAGTACCCAGATACTGAAATGTTTCAAGAGTTACAAATATTGTCTTTCCATGTAGGAATGTAAACAGTTCAACTTTAGTAAGTCCCTTGTGACTTCTCTTTGCTGTTCACCTTTTCATGGTTCTCTTCATTCTTGTGTTAGAAAGTCAAATTTTCTTTTCAGCTCTGGTTTTTTCATCAAGAATGCTTGAAAATCCTCTATTTTACTGAAAGACCAATTTTTCCCCTGAAGTATTATACTCAGTTTTGCTGGGTAGGTGATTCTTGGTTTTAGTCCTAGTTCCTTTGACTTCTGGAATATCCTATTCCATGCCCTTCGATCCCTTAATGTAGAAGCTGCTAGATCTTGTGTTATCCTGATTGTATTTCCACAATACTTGAATTGTTTCTTTCTAGCTGCTTGCAA
The DNA here is from genome assembly GCF_028372415.1 of Notamacropus eugenii. NCBI lineage: Eukaryota > Metazoa > Chordata > Mammalia > Diprotodontia > Macropodidae > Notamacropus > Notamacropus eugenii. The sequence continues at coordinate 619,656,037 of NC_092872.1, read as the reverse complement.
TATTTTCTCTTTCACCTGGGAGTTCTGGAATTTGGCCACAATGTTCCTAGGAGTTTCTCTTTTTGGATCTCTTTCATGCGGTGTTCTGTGGATTCCTTGAATATTTATTTTGCCCTCTGGTTCTAGAATCTCAGGGCAGTTTTCATTGATAATTTCATGAAAGATGATGTCTAGGCTCTTTTTCTGATCATGGCTTTCAGGTAGGCCCATAATTTTTAAATTGTCTCTCCTGGCTCTATTTTCCAGGTCAGTTGTTTTTCCAATGAGATATTTCACATTATCTTCCATTTTTTCATTCTTTTGGTTTTGTTTTGTGATTTCTTGGTTTCTCATAAAGTCATTAGCCTCCATCTGTTCCATTCTAATTTTGAAAGAACTATTTTCTTCAGTGAGCTTTTGAATCTCCTTTTCCATTTGGCTAATTCTGCTTTTGAAAGCATTCTTCTCCTCATTGGCTTTTTGAACCTCTTTTGCCAATTGAGTTAGGCTAGTTTTCAAGGTGTTATTTTCTTCAACATTTTTTTGGGTCTCCTTTAGCAGGGAGCTGATTTGCTGTTCATGCTTTGACTTCATGTCTCTCATTTCTCTTCCCAGCTTTTCCTCCACCTCTCTAACTTGATTTTCAAAATTCTTTTTGAGCTCTTCCATGGCCTGTGCCCATTGAGTGGGCTGGGACACAGAAGCCTTGATTTCTGTGTCTTTGCCTGATGGTAAGCATTGCTCTTCCTCATCAGAAAGGAAGGGAGGAAATGCCTGTTCACCAAGAAAGTAACCTTCTATAGTCTTATTTCTTTTCCCTTTTCTGGGCATTTTCCCAGCCAGTGACTTGACCTCTGAATATTTTCCTCACACCCACCTCACCTCCTCATCCTCCCAGCCAGTGTTTGGGGTCTGAGATTCAAATGCTGCTTCCAGCCTCAGGGCTTTGGGCGGGGGCAGGGCTGCTATTCAGTGTGAGATTAAATTCAGATGCTCAGGTGAGGGCAGGGCTGCCTCTCAGGCTCAGTTCCCTCAGGGAGTTTATGCACAGACCTTCAACAATGGATCCAGGCTCCTGCCTGCTTGGAGAGCCCTGGTCTGCCGCTGCCCCTCAGCTTCTGTCTCCCGAGGGGGCCCGAGCCATGGGGGCACCCCACTCCCCCCTCGACCCACCAAAGGGACTCTCTCACAGACCCCCGTCACCTGTGGGTGGAGGTACTTGTGCAGCCGCTGGAGATCCCGTCCCTGAAGCCCGCTCGGATCTCTTCCTCTCGGTGCCGCGGCCACGGCAGGGCTGTACTCAGCTCCCAGTCCCGGCGCCCAGTCCGCAGCACGAAGGACCTTTTACGAGAGGTTTGCAGGTCTCTCCGGAACAGAAATCTCCCTCGCTCCAATGTTCTGTGGCCTCTGGGTGCAGAATTCGCCGTGAGTTACTTCTTTGTAGTTGTTCTATGGGTTGTGGGTTCGGAGCTATGTGTATGTGCGTCTTTCTACTACGCCACCTTGGCTCCGCCCCCCTTCAAGTGTATTTCTTATGGGCAACATATCATAGGATTTTGGTTTTTGATCTACTTTGCTATCTACTTCCATTTAATGGGAATGTTCATCCCATTCACATTCACAGTGTGGTTACTACATGTGTATTTCCCTCCATTCTATTCTTCCTCCAGTTTGTTCTCTCTCTCCTTTCACCCTTTGTCATCTCACCAGTGTTTTGCTTCTGTCTACCACCTCCCCTAATCTGATCTCCCCATTGTCAGTTCCCCCACCACCACCCTTTACTTAATCTCCTTCACTCCACTTAACTATTGGGTAAGGTAGATTTCTACATTCAATTGATTGTGTATATTATTCCCTCTTTGAGCCAATACTGGTAAGAATAAGGGTTAAATGATGTCCATTGCCCATCCCTCCATCTTCCCCTTCACTGTAATAGGTCTTTGTTATCTCTTCATGTGAGGTAATTTACCCCCATTCTTCCTTTTTCACCATTGCACACCTCTTTGTCATCTCTTAATTTTTTTGTCATTCCCTCAAATTCACCTTATATCCATACTCTCTATCTATGTATATTTCTTTTATCTGTACTGGTAATGATACAATTTTTAAGAGTTACAAGTATCATCTTCCTATGTCAAGATGTAAACAGTTTAGCTATTTTGAATCCCTTGTTTACTTCCTCCATTTTGCTGGTTTATGCTTCTCTTGGCTCTTATACTAGAGATCAAATTTTTTATTTAATTCTAGTCTTCTCTTTATGAAGATTTGAAATCCTTCTGTTTCATTCAATAACTATTTTTCCCTTGGTGTATTATACTTAAGTTTTCCAGGTAAGTGACACTGATTGCAGTTCTAGCTCCTTTGCCCTCTGGAATATCATGTCCCATGACCTCTGATCCTTTAATGTTGCAGGTACCAAGTCCTGTGTGATCCTCATTGTGACTCCCCAATATTTGAATTGTTTCTTTCTGTCCACTTGTACTATTTTTTCCTTCCTTGACCTGATAGTTGTGCAATTTGGCTATAATGTTCCTTGAGAATTTTATTTTGGGATCTCTTTCCTGAGGTGATTGGTGAATTCTTTGGATGCTTGTTTTGTCCTCTGCTTCCAGGATATCAGGGCAGTTTTCCTTGATAATTTCTTGAAAGATGACAACATCTTTGATGCTCTTTGATGATGACCAAGTCCTCCTTTTCATTACGGATTTCAGGTAGTCCAATGATTCTGATATTTTCTCTCCTAGATCTATTTTCCAGGTCAGTTGTTTTTCCCATGAGATATTTTACATTTTACTCCATTTTTTTCATTCTTTTGAATTTGTTTGATTGATTGATAATGTCTCATAGAGTCATTAGCTTCCACTTACCCAATTCTAATTTTTAAGGTATTGTTTTCCTCAATTAGTTTTTGTACTTTCTTTTACATTTTGTCAATTGTACTCTTTAAAGAGTTGTTTTCTTCATTGGATTTTGTATCTCCTTTTCCATTTGACCAATATTATTTTTTAAGCATTTTTCCAAGCTGTTGAGACTTTTTTTCACAAGTCTCTTGCATGACTCTCATTTCTTTTCCCAATTTTTCTTCTACCTCTATTATATGATTTTTAAACTCCTTTTTGAGCTCTTCCATGAATTCTTCCTGGGCTTGAGACCACTTCCTGTTTTTCTTTGGGGTTTTGCCCAATGTTTTGATATTATTGTTCTCTTCTGAATTTGTGTCTTAGTCTTCCTTATCACCACAACTTTCTATGGTCAGATTCTTTTTTGTTTTTTGCACATCTTTTTTTGGGGGGGAGGAGGGAGGGAGGTTTCTTTTCTTTTAAATTTGATCTTTGCCCTCAGGGTGGAAGTGACTCTGTCTCAGACTTCTTGTGCCAATGGCTGCAGGGATGGGCTGTTTATCTGGTGTTTCTCTGAGGCCCACAGGGGACTCTCCTGCCTGGTATTGTATTGAGAGTGGAGAGGGGAGTGGAGGATGGCTGGCATTGATGAAGGGAGGTTACCTGGTACTGGGCTGGGGTCCTAGTGGTGGTATCTGACATATGCTGAAGCCACATGGGATCTGCATTTCCCTGGGGTTATACTGAAGCATATGGAGGTGTAGCTGTTGGAGGACACCTACCTTTCCAGGGCTACACTGGAGCAAGACTCTGAGCTGGAGTCTGACATTTCCCCTGGCTATACCCTGGTGTTGGCATTTGCCAGCTCCATCACACTAGGGTTCAGGATCTCCAACTGATTTGCTGAGGTGGGGTTTCTTGCTGGTTTTCTGGGTTGCTTCCTATGCTCCCCCTTTACCTGAGTGAGACAGACCAATTTTGTCAATCCTCCAAGTCTCCATGGCTAAAACACTGCTCTACCTCATCTTTCTGCTGGTTCTACTGTTAAAGCATTTGCTCTGGGACATTATTTTACCATTGTTCAGAGATGAATATGAGAGAACTACAGCAATTTACTTCTTACTCCACCATCTTTGCTTTTCTATTTCTTTTCTATTTCCCATGATGCCCAGTCTATAATAAGTATTTAATAAATGGCTATTGATAGACTGGTTGATTGGAAATGTCGTCCATTCACTACTCTGTGGGTCTTCTGGAGCCCAAGACTTTATTCTTTCAAAGCTTGTGCTGTCCATTCTCTTCAGGATAAGTTCAACTGCCTGAAGAGAGTTAGACTCTAAGTTCTAGGAAGTCAGATTGTGAGTTATCTAATCATTTCAAACTCAGCCCAACACAATGTATTATACATAGTAGGCACTCCAAAGTGGATTGTTATTGTTATTGAACTCTTTGCCCTCCAACTCTCCAGCAACTCATTCCCTTCCCTGACCATAAGATGGCACCAGGCTTCCATGAGTACGTAACAGAGTTGGTGACAGTCACCCTGCATCTCCCTGTTTTGCCCTTCATCACAAAAAACCTGGTGACCCATTCAGGAAATGAGATTTCCAGGGTTTTGGATTTCCCATTTGCTGAGTGTTGGTGGAATTATTGCCCCTAAATTAAAATGGCACCTGCCTTAGTTCTGTTTTGCTTGAGGGACAGTGGCAGGGTCAGATTACCCTTTCAGCATTACACCTAGTACATCAAGGTATACTAAATAAACATCTATAGAGCTTCTGGGTCCAGGAGCTTCATAACTCATCCATCAATGGCTCCAATTTGGGGTAATCTGGAAATTTCAGTGAAGGGTGCCCTATCTTTCTCTTTTTTCTCCTGCTTTTCACCACACCATATCTATTCCCTGCATGTTCCCACCCTTGACCATACTATTCCATGTGCCTGCAATACCACCTCTTCTGTCCTTCTCATTATTTAAATCCTGACTTGAAAATCCATCTTCAATGTCACTTACTCCAGGAAGACTTCCCTGATACCCTCAGATAGGAATGATCTTTCCCCCCTTGGACCTTATAGACTGCTTTATGTACAGATCTCAGGAACTATCCATGCCATAAAGTTACATATGTCATATTCATCCACTTATTAGGCAGTGAACTCATTAAGGATAGGCAACTTAGGCTCATAGAGCTGTAGTTGGAAGAGATCTCAGAAGGCTTCTAGTCCCCCTTCCCTCTGTATCACTTTACAGTGAAAGAAACTGAAAGATTAAATGACTTACCCTAAATCATACAGCTAGTAAGCATACTCTAGGAGTTAGGTAATATTATTATTCCCATTTTATGGATGAGGAAACTGAGGCAGAGAGAAGAAAAATTATTTGTCCAAGGTCATATGGCTAGGAAATGTCTGAGGCTAGATTTGAACTCAAGTGTTCCTGATTCCAGGTCCATCATTCTACTGAACCACCTAACTGCATATTTGGCTAATTATTTAACAGGTTAGCCGTCAGAGAAAAGTAAGCAAAGGATTGGGGAGAGTCAGAATTCATGCTAGATAAGATCATTTTTAAAAAATGAAGATAGCCTAGAAAAGATAAAACTTAGAGTAGAGAAAAGGAACGACATTATCTGTCTTCAAGTTTGTAAGGGCTTCCATAGAGCTTTTAGGAATAATGGATAGAGCACCAGTCCTGGAGTTTTAGGATGGTTCATCTTCCTGAGTTCAAATCTGGCCTCAGATGTTTACTGGCTACATGACCCAGGACAAGTCACTCAACTCAATCTGCCTCAGTTTCCACATCTGTAAAATGAGCTGGCAACGGAAATGGCAAACCACCCAAAAATGGGGTCACAAAGAGTCAGACATGACTGAAATGATTGACCATTATTGACAATAATGAGGAGTATTAGAATCAGCCTGCTTTGCACAATAGAGCAGAACTAGTCAAAGCAGTGCTGAATGAGTGGGTGAATGAATAACATTTCAATGCATCAATTTTAGACTTGAGGAAAGGTAAAAATCTCTCAACAATTAGAGCTTCCTAGAAATGAAATGGACTGCCTTGGGACTTAGACCTCACTGGACAACTTCCTGCTAAATCAGTTGACCACTTCTCATCATGGCTGTAGAGATTCCAGTGTAGGTATGGGTTGGTTAGACTGGATGGTTTCTGATATGCCGCTTTCCACTGCTGAGATTCTCAGTGAAAAGCCTCACGAAAAGCCTTGTTCATTCCACAAAAGGTCTCTGACTTGTTTGCCAGTTTCCATCCCCAGCAGGATCCTACATCTTGATTGTGTAGGATCTGGCTTTGAATAACAACTGCTACTATAAACTATTTCTCTTTTACCCAGGTACGCTAGGGGCTTCCCCTTCCAGTTTGATTTTTTGTTGTTATTTTTTCTTTTCTTAAAATGAGCCATCCCTTGAGTAACTATTTAAATGGAACTATTCATTGAAAGTATATCTCACTCAAAGTGAGAATCCGATAAGATCTTAACTTAAAATGGCCAAGGTCCCATGTTGCATCCTGGGACACCTCCAGTCATCCTGATGAATATCAGGGCACTGGACCCAGATACCTCTGGAGGAAAAAATGAGGCTGGTGACCTTGCACAGCCCTGCCTCATTCAAATCAAGGTCAAGTGAAAGTCATGTCATCATCTTCATGTCATGGTCCTCTTCAAGAACAAAGGACAAACACAACAACCAGCTATTATGACTGATAGCTCTTCGACCTCAGGAAAATCTTTTTTTTTCTTTCAGGGACTCAGTCTGCTTACCTGGAACAAAGCATGGAATAAATGTTTGCTGATTGTCTGTAAGATGAGGAGGCTAGATTGGGTGAGTTCTAAGATTCCCCTCTAGTTCTATTTCTTATAAGACTATGTGCTACTTATTTCATAGAACAACTAAACAATTATGCAAAATTGTAAGATTATTTCAGGAGAGGTACAGAACTCTGCCTTGTTGTATTTTAGAATCCTTGTGGCATTTTCTCTCAAAATCGATCATTAAAAGACCCATCAATCTAATGGTTACTGTTGTTGTTCATTTGTTTCAGTCGTGTCCAATTCTTTGTGGGGTTTTCTTGGCAAAGATACTGAAATGGTTTCCCATGTCCTTCTCTAGCACATTTTACATGTGAGGAAACTGAGGCAAAGAGAGTTAAGAGATTTGCACAGTGTTACATATTAGTAAGTGTCTGAGGCCAGATTTGAACTCAGGTCTTTCTGACTTCAAGCTCAGTGCACTATCCATGAAATCTCATTGCCTATTATTATTTACTATCATTACTTGAATTGATGTAGTTTTTCTCAGTTTTGCATAGCACTTTGCATATGTCATCTCATTTGATCCTTAGATCAGCTCTCTTGGAATTGTTTTTTTCTTTATGAGGTTTTTAATGTATAACCTTCAACACTAACATGACTATTAATTCATTTATGGGGTATTCTTTTCACCAGTGCAGATCATAAACTGGCCATATCTTAGCAGAGAATGGTTGAAGGTTTCTATGGCTGAAAAATGTATTACCCTATAGCTATAAATTTCCTCCAAACTTTAGTTAAGGTGCTCTTCAGATGATACATACCATCTCCCTGGGGCCATGATGTTTTTATTTTTTCTCCCTTTGGTATACTTTAGTGACTCTATTGATCATTCATCAAATTAATTTGATCAACTCTGCTTCCCTAAGAAAGGATACATAAAACTATATTAAATAAAGTCCCACCAGTCAATAGTGAGATTTCAGATCAGCTAGGCTCATTAAAAAACTTGTGTTCTGCTAATAGGGGCTGATAAGGCTTTCATTACTGGCTCTGTTGAGTCCCTCTTCTGTGTCTGTGTACGGGTACACACACACACACACACACACACACACACACACACACACACACTATTGTCCACTACAGGCAGAGTAGAACTGGATAAATAGCTCTTGGTAAATTAGAAAAATGCAGAGGAAAAAAAACTTTGGGGGGAAAAAATACTGAATTTGATGGCAGTAATACTAGGGCATGAAAATCACCAGATAAATTAATCAAGCAAGCATGCATTCATTAAGATCTCTCTATGCTCCAGGTACTGAAAAATGGAGCGGGGTCTTCTCTCAAGGACCTTCCATTCAACCACTGAAGATCCACCCTTCAAATTTCAGCCAAACTTTAAGGATGGTTCCTGCGGCCGCCCAGTTACCCCGTACTTCCCTCCCTCTCTCCTGTGGAGCTGTAGAGAGTAACGTGGCCAGTATAGACACAGACAGTCATGACTGCCCAGCTTATCTGAAGACATCGCCAGCGGTTCAGGGTGCTAGCAGAGGTAGACAAAAACACAGCACACAACATATTTCTGTTTCCCCTGCCTAAAAAGTCAACGCTAAACCGCTTTTCTCTCCAGTGCCAAGAACTTTCTGCCTCTGAAAGCTCTAAGACCTACACCCATTCTTGTTGCCTCCCAGCCCTGGGAAGGGCTGAAAGGAAACTGCTGAGCTTGTCAAGCAGTCCTCATAGACAGCCACTTAATCTCCTTGTTTATTGTCTCTCTAGCTCCAGCTAACGGGAGCAGCTTACGTCCAACTTTCACTCTGAGCTGGGCCAGGGCAATGGGGCCGAAACCCTTCCATCCTAGACTCTTCCCCTTCATTGGGACCCATCACTTGTTGCTCTCAAGTCTTCCATCCCCCTCTTCTGTCCCCTGACCCCCTCCCTGAGGCCCCAGGTTTTCCGTTAAAAAAAATATTCTAAGCATACACACAATTCTAGGCTTCCCAGATATCCTCTCTTGGCTACCTCTGCTCTAGGCATATTACCCTTGTGTTCTGCTTCTGCTCTGTTGGACAGGGGAAGAAGGGGGCAAGCAGCCTCAAAAGAATGAGTCAGTGTTTTCCCTGAGACCCCCGGTACTTTGAATGGAAAACCAATGTGTGCAAAGACAGGGGTTGTGTCTGGGGGGCCATCTTTTCTGCCAATTGGATTGGCCTTCCTGGAAGTCTCCCTGCTTAGTCCTCTAATTTCAGGGACCATGGCTTATGGAACTAGGCCCATTATTACTGCTGTACCCTGGCCAAAAGGGGAAAAAATGAAGAGGGGGGAGGTCTAAATTAGGGCCTCTGTAACCACTTATGGGGCCCCAGGCAAACATTTTGTGGATGGCCTTCTTTCATTTTTTTCCTTGCTATATTTCTCTCCCTCCCAACCCCAACATGTGTTAGGAACAGAGAAAATGTGCACTCTTTTAACACTAATTTTAAAGCAATACCGTATGAGCCTTTTGGCTCATGGATATTTCATTTATGTTTATCCGCTTGCAAAGTATGTCTGTTTTCACATCCAGGGCCAGATTAATGAGATGTTGCTATTTCATAAGAGCATAGAACTTTCAAACATGGAATGTCAGAGCTAGAGATCATCTACTGAGTTTGCTAGTAGTAAGTTTATCTTTACAGGTAAAAAAAACTGAGACTTAACAAGAGGGAGAGACCTCCCAAGGTCACATAAGTTGGTAGCAGATTCAAGATAAGAGCCCACATGGACAATCACTTGGTACAGTGCTGTTCATAAAGACACAGAGAAGCTTCAAGGTATTTTCTCTATTATGACAAACTACTCAAACGTCACTGTCAAATGCTAGGATTTGATCTCATTTGTGCTGGATTGCCAGAGGTCTGCAGATTCTCTCTCTCTCACTCTCTCTTTCTCTCTCTCTCTCTCTCTCTCTCTCTCTCTCTCTCTCTCTCTCTCTCTCTCTCTCTCTCTCTCTCTCTCTCACAAATATTCAGCTATAGGGCTCAAATTCAGGGAGTCCAAGAAAACTATCTCTTTTTGCCTATAAGCAAAGGCTTCTTTAACCCTGATTCCCAATGTCCCAGGACCCTCTGAAGTGACCGGTGACTATTGACTTTCCAGTAAAGTAAATGTGAAATTAATTAATTTATGGTGCATTTTCTACCCAACTGACAGAATCTAGTTGATGACACAATAGTGAAAAGTGGAGTGGACTGCCTGCTAAAGTGAGTTCACTGTCACTTGCAGTATGTTAATGGAGGTTGGATGGTTACTTGTTGGATATATTAGCACAGTGCCTGGCAAATAGAGAGTGCTTAATACATTTTATGTTTCTAGCATATTTTTCATATTTTATATACTTATATATTATATATTATTACATATAATATATATTTATATATTATATATAATATGTATTTATATCATATATTATCATATATTACTACATATGCTATATATTTATTTCTATATATCTTTATATTTTGAGCAAAATCATAGATCAGAAAATGCTTAGAGAAAAGAATTAGTATATAGCAGTGTCTCGTGAAGCCAATACTCCTTTTCTATATGGTGTCTTGCAGTGTTTGTTTCTTTTAAAATTCCCATACTCCTTCTGGTTCAGAGATCTCAATAGTCTAGACTTCTCTTAAATGTGTGAGAGAATGCTTACTTGTCCCTGATCTACAAATCCCAGAATGTCAGTCAGTCCTCAAACTCTTATTGAACAGACATAGTAGAATGAAAATTAAAGCATCCCTAAGAAGGGTTGGATTGCTATTCCCCATTTCTTCCTACCTACTTCAGGTTCTGAATATAAACCAAATTTCCCAAGATACAGCTGAGGCCCAATTTTTAATCCCCACATGTCTATTTTGTTCCTTCATTTCTCTATGGTAAAAGGATAATTGCTGAGCTATCTAAAGACCAGAACATAAGAAATTCATAGCAGAAGTGGGACTCAAACTATATCTGAAAACATGAGTAGGTTTTGGACTGCTAGAGAGAAAGAAAGGAGGAGACATTCCAGAAAGAGGGAAATAAAGAAAGATAGAGACAGAAATGAGCTTGGTTAGGAGGGGAAACAGTGAAGACTGACCTGCCTAAAGTGGTGAGGGTTTGCCTTGATTGGGCTGGAGAGTAATGAGAGGGAAGGTTGGATAAGGAGGGTAGGGCCAGACTTTGAAAGGTTTTGAATTCCATGATGATGAGTTTGGAGTCTGATCCTATAGCCAGTTGGGAGCCATTGAAGTTTTGGGGCAATAATGACATGAAGAGTAGCATGGTCTAGTGGAAAACATAGACTTGGAGTCATGAGACCTGAATTTATATCATGTCTTTAACACTTGTTAGCTGTATAGTCATGGGGACGTCACTTCATCCTTGTGAAGGTCAGTTTCCTCATCTGTAAAATGGAGTGATAATTAATAATAATAATGATGATGATAATAACAATAATATCAGCTTTACATGGGGATTTACATAAGGAAAGTACTTTTCTGACCTTAAATTCAAGGGGGTATGTGTGTGTGTGTGTGTATGTGTGTGCATGTGTGTCTGTTGTATAAGGATGAAACCAGTATTCCAGAAATATTAGTCTGACTAGCAATAGAATGTAAAATACATTAGAGGAAGACTGGATACTGAGACATCACTTGGATGCTGTTAGGGGAATCAACAGGATGTCAATGATTGACTGGACATTTTCCAATATCTAGGCTCTTCCAGGAAAAGGGGATGAACAGAGTTCCTGGTGTCCAAGAGGAGTGCAATTCTCAGAATGACCCAGGCAATTAAAAAAAAAGAAAAGAACTACTACTACCTTTCACATACCCCAACCTTACTTCCTAAAAATAAATAACAGGGACCGTAGTCCTAGGAAGAATCTCTGGAGCTCATGACAATGTTCGAAGCAAGACAGCCTGTTTAAGTATCAGCAGTTTAAAAGCATACATTGCCAAAAAGCAGAGTTCCTACCTACCTCCCCATCCATCAGCCACAGATTTTTATCAGTAGAATTTAACCCTAAGGATTGTCCAAGGCACACAGATTTGTCATAATTTCTTCTCCTTTGTTGGTTCACCACTCATAAATTACCTCTTGACTGGGAGTGTGACCCAAGATTGTGTCCTGGGCCCTCTTCACTCTCTATTCTCTCACTTGATTTCCTTCAATTTCCATGGATTTAATAACTTATTATTTCAATGCAGATTCAGCCCAAGTCTATCCCTGAAGCTCTAGGACCACGTCACCTATTGGATAGATATCTCAAATTCAACATATCCCAAAATAATACTCTTTTCCTCCAAATCCACTTTTCTTCTGAACTCTTTTATTTCTGTCATCTTCTCAGTCTTTCTCACCCCACTACATCCAGCTGGTTGCCATATCTTGCTGTTCTTATCCCTAAAACATCTTTTACATCCATCCCCTTCTTTATTGTCACATGACTATCATTTTAGTTCAAGCCCTTATCACTCTCACCTGGGCTATTGCAATAATATCCTAACTAGTGTCCCTAACATAAGTCTCCACACTCTGGGATTTATCCTCCACACATCTGTCAAAGTAATTTCCTTAAAAAAAAAATTAGTCTTACCACATTGCTCCCCTACTCAATAAATTCCAGTGGCTCCCTATTGCCTTTAGGATAAAGTATAAATTCCTTTGTTTGGAATTTATACTCCCCCTCCCACCTAGTTTTCCAGATTTATTATGCATTTGTAAAAAAGAGATTTTTTTTCCTCCTAACTAAGATTAACGTAATCACAGAAGGCCCAGAATGTACTAGCAAAGTCTAAATGTTAAAAAAAATTTTCATATAATACTACCATGTTGTCTATATAAATCCTTAATTACTTTGGAGAATGATTAGATTTTGGCCGCTAAAAGGCACGCAGGAAATATTTTGTGATTGGTTGAGAGAATCATTATATACTGGCCTCTTGGGTCGATATATAAGAGATATAAGTCATACAGCAGCTGAAGAGGCAATTCAGAACTGGAAGATTCCAGTTCAAACTTGTAGGCTTGAGAGTGCATGGTAAATGCAAATCCTTTTGTTTGTACCAATGGACAACAAAGATAAGGGGGAAATAGAGGGGGAGGGCTTCCTTTGCTCCCCCTCCCCCATTGAGACCATGCCATCTGTGCTGCTAGTCCAATGGGAGACCATGCATTTACCAAAAGCTAATTAAGTCTACCACATGATTGCTAATGTGAAGCACACTTATGGAGACTCAGGAGCTACAGTATTAGAAGTAGTCACCCAGAGTTTTGCTGGAGAAGGAAATGGCAAACTACTTCTGTATCTTTGCCAAGAAGATGCAAATGGGGTCACAAAGAGTCAGACACAACTTAAACAGCTGAACAACAAAACCCAACAGTGTTACCCCTAGAATCTGGAATAGCAGTCAGCCCTCAGAAGACCCAAATCGTGAACCTGATTGTTAGCTTTGGGAAGAGTTTCAGAGGGTGAATTGCACATTACTTTCCTTCATAATTCTAGACATTCTAGCCAAATTGGATAATTTGCTTTTTCTCAGACATGATGCTCTATCTCCTAATAAGACTCAATGCTTTCTCCCGTACCTGGAATATATTTCTTCCTCACTTCTATTTCTTAGAATACGTTTTTTCCTTCCAAACTTAGCCAGTCTTGTTCTTCATGAAACCTTTCCTGATCCCCCCAGCTATTAGCGCTCTCATCTCTAAAACTGCCATATGTGTGTTTGCTTGTTTGTGTGCGTGTGTGTGTGTGTGTGTGTGTGTGTGTGAAAATAGGAAGGAAGATAGGAGCAGCTAATTAGCCACTGTGTTATGATAACTAAGGAATTAAAACCCTCCACCTGGACCCTGTGCAGCCTTTAAGGATATTTTTAGGGTTGAAAAAGAGAGAAGCTGAGTCAACAATAACAATGAGAGTGAGTGTGCCCTGGTGAACAAGAGGAAGGAGGCATAAAGGGAGGTCCCATGTAAGCCTCAGTCCCTGAGGATGAGGGATAAGAATATAAAGGAGTAATAAGAGAACAGAGAAGAGCAAGGAGAAAGAAGTTTCCATTCTCTTCTGCCTGGAGAGCTTGTCTTAAAGAATGAGCTACAAGAAACCACATGAGCTCCTCAAGGCAGTTCAGGGGTAGATTTTGTGCTAAATCCTCTCCCTTTAACTTCTATATGAGATAATTCCTATTTCCCAGGCTTAGTGGAGGGCAAGGGAGAAATGGAGTATGCAATGGAAAGGAAAGCCCAGGAGACAGTCATTTTCTTTGCATTAAACACTAGTAACAAAAGATTTTTGGTTTAGTGGTTCAACTGTGGCTGAAGTCATCTGGGTTTGGACTTTGTTCAAGTCAGCAAAGAGTGGAAACAGTCCGTGGTGGAAGATTAAACCAGAAATTTTTCTTACTGGTTCCACTTCCAAAAAGCCTATGGAGTATAGGAATCAATTCCATTCAAAGTTGGGGAGAGAGCGAAAGAGAGAAATTTGGTATCCCCTCCAAGGAGAGTTTACATTTCTATCACAGTTCCTTCCATTTAAATATTGCTTAGTTCCAAAAAGAGATGAGAATATAGACTATGACCCATTTATACCTCTGGAAGGGAATTACTGAGTCATAGATCCAGGACAAATAAGGCAGTTAGGCAGCACAGAGGATAGAGCACTGAGCTTGGAATCAGGGAAGATTCATCTTCACGAGTTCAAATCTGGCCTGAGACACTTACTAGCTGTATAAGCCTGAGCAAATCACTTAACCTGGTTTACCTCAATCTCCTCATCTGTAAAATGAGCTGGGGAAGGAAATGGTAAACCACTCCAATATCTTTGCCAAGAAAACTGCAAATGGGGTTATAGTCAGACTGAAAAGTGATCAAACAAAAATCCAGAAAAACTTCTAGTCTAGCCTCCCACTCGAGGTAGGAATTCTCTCTATAACCGGGTATTAAAACCAGAATCTAAGGCATCTGTGAAAAAAAGTAATTCATTTTTATTTTCACTAACCTCTATCTGAAATTTAGTTTTTCCTTTAATTCTTTAAAAACATTATCCCAAGAATGGATCCATAGGCTTTGCCAGACTGCCAAAGGGGTCTATGACACCAAAAAAGGATAAGAACTCCTGCTTTTCAGCATCCCTGACAGGCCCTTATAGGGCCTCTCTTTGAACACTTCCAGGTACTTCATCAGTACCTTGATGAAACCCACTCTCTTCTTGGAGAATTCTAATCTATTTTAAAGCATATTCTCTTTAACTTTAACCCATTGGTACTATTTTGCTTGGCAATCTCAGTTTCCATGAATTTAATCATGATCTTTACGTAGATGTCTCAGATTTATTTATCCAACCCTAACCTTGCTCCTGACCTCCAATCTCCCTTATCCAACTGCCCAGAGGACATCTTGAAGTAGATATTCCATAGATATCTTAAATACTTGTCCAAAACTGAGCTCATTATCTTTCTCCCCAAATCATTCACTCTTGCTAATTTCCCTATTACTTTTGAGGTCACCGTCATCCTCTTTGTAACCCAGGTTCCCAACCTAGGTGTTCCCAGGGACTTCTTACTTTATCGCCCCCTACACCCAATCTGTTGCCAAGTCCTATCAATCCTACCTTTGTAACATATCTTACACAAGCTGCCTTCTCTTCTCTGACAGCCATTACTTTAGTTAAGGCCCTCATCATCTTATTCCTGGACTATAACAATAGACTTCTGGTTGGCATCTTTGGCTGAAGTCTATACTCACTACAGTCCATCCTACATTCAAGTTCCCAGCTTAGGTATGATCCTCCACTCCTTCTTCTCCTTCTCGACAATCATTCAACTGAAATTACTATCTCTAAAGTCACCAATGATCCCTTAATAGTCACATCTAATGATCTCTTCTCATTCCTCATCCATTTTAACCTTTCTATAGCATTTAACATTGTGAATATCTTCTCCCCCTAGACACTTTCTCTTCTCTGCATTTTTATAAATCTATTCTTTCCTGATTCTACCCCTATCTGTCTGATTGCTCTTCCATGTCCTTTGTTAGGTCTTCATCTATGTCAATCAATCAATCAATAAACATGTATTATGAGTCAGGCATTGTGCTAAGCTCTAGGGATAGAAAAAGAGACCAACGAAAATCCCTGCCTTTGGAAGAAGCTTCCAATCTAACGGAGTGGACAACATTGCAAACAAATATATACAAAGCTAGCTACACACAGGATAAATAGGAAAGAATTAACAGAGGGAAGGCCCTGGAATTAAAAGGGATTGGGAAAGGCTTCCTGTAGAAAGTGTCCATGGTTATTCCCCAAGGCGATGTCCTGAGCCCTCTTCTCTTCGCCCTCTATACTATCTTATTTGGTGATCTCAAATCTCATGGGTTAAAATACTATCTCTGTGCAAATAATTCTCATATCTGTTTATCTAGCCCTAACCTTAAGGCTTGCATCTCCAGTCTCCTATTAGACATGTCCAAATTGATGTCCCATAGACATCTTAAACTCAACATGTCAAAAATATAACTCCTTATCTTTTCCCCAAAACTCTCCCCTCTTCTCAACCTGGTGAAATTTCTCATTACCTCACTCCTAGGTTATTGCCTCCTGGTTGTTCTCCCTGACTCAAGTCTCTCCCCACTCCAGTACATCTTCATTCACCTGCCAAAGTGATCTTCTGAAAGTACAGATCTAACCACGTCTCATCATTCCCCTTAATAAACTACAGGATCAAATATAAATCCTCTGTCTAGCCTTTAAAATCTTTCACAACCTAGTTCTTTCCTAGCTTTCCAGTATCCTTACATGTTAGTACTGCCAATTACTCTCTCATTCAGTGCACTGGCCTCCTTGCTCTTCCTCTCACAAGACTTATTCCATTCTCCAGCTCTATGCATGTTCAATGTCTGTCCTTTATAGTTGGAATATCCTCCTTTATCTCAGTCTTCCTTCAAGTGTCAGCTAAACCTCAACTTTCTGCAAGAAGGCTTTCTCAGCCCCTTTTAGTGCCTTCCTCTTGGACTATCCCCAATTTATCCCATTTGTATTTTGTTTGTATTTTGCATGTGGTCTCCTCCATTAGACTGTGAGTTCCTTGAGGGTAAAGGTTATTTTTTCCTTTCTTTATATACCCAGTGTTTAGCACAATGCCTGTATGTAGTAAGTACTTGGTAGATGCTTGTTGACTTGAATTATTCCTACTTATGTTTTCTAGAACCAAGCAAAATTAATCTAATTCCTCTTTCATAGGACAGTCCACCCAGGACCTGAAGACAGCTATCATATCTTCCATAAACTCTTACCCCTGTGGCTCCTAAAAGAATCATAGAATCGCAGGATTTCAGAGTTGGAAGGGGCATCCACTGTACAGTGTAATGAATTTCCTACCTCCCGAGGCAATATATCCCATTTCTAGACAGTTTTTCCTCTTCATGAACCAAAATCTGCTTCTGCCAAATTCACCTACCCCTCTTATTTCTGCTCTCTGAGTATAAGCTAAACAAGTTTGCTTCCTGTTCTGCTTGAGGTCTCCCCAACCACTTAATCCATTTACCAACAGAGGCTAAGACATAGTCAGAGGACATTCAAATTCTGCTCCAGAACCTTGACTACAGAAACAACAACATTAGGGAAATCTGGCCTAAGCTTTTTTCTGTTCTCCCTCTATATGATCTCATTTGGTGATCTCACCTCTCATGGATTCAATTATCATCTCTATACATATAATTCTCAGAACTCTTCTAAGCCTCACTTTCCTCATCTGTAAAATTAGAGGGTTGGAACAAGACAGTCTTCTAAGATCTTTTCTCACCTTCAACCTATGATCCTACGATGTCTCTCTTAAACCTTCTCTCCTCCAGGTTCAAAACAAACTCCTTACGTTGAATTGTGTCCCCTGGCCATCCTGGTCAGACTTCTCTAGGTAAACACTAGCTTGTCAATATATTACTTAGTATGTGTCTACCAAAATTGACAAGAATGCCCTGAACAGACCATACCAAAAACAGTGGACAAAGGGGCTTCATCGCCCTCATTCTGGAAACTATGTTTTTGTTATTGCAGTTTAACATTGCCATATTATACTTTTGTCTCATGTTGTGTTTTCAGTCACCAAAATGCTTTAGGCCTTTTTCACACCACTTAAGCCTGTTCTCCCCATCAGGCACTTGATTTAAAAAAAAAAAATCAATGCAATGTCCACATTCTGGATGCAGTAGTGGAAGATGAAGTAGCTTTGGAGTTCCATATCCATAGAGGTTCATTTAAATATATTTGAGGCCCACCTCTGTCGCTTACTACCTAAATAGGTGCCTCAGTTTATTCATCTGTAAATTGAGGAGATTGGATGAGGCATCATCTGATATCTGTTCCATCTCTAAATCCTGTACTGTGTTAAAGAAGACGAAGGTATGAGAAGTGAGAAAAGAAAGGGACCACATATAAGTTTCCTATGAGTCTTTCTTCTCTGGGAGAAGAGAAAAATCAGGGACCTGAAAAAATTCATTAGGCCAGTTCTCTGAAGGGCCCCCATTTCAGTTCTTCTGCCCTTCCTAGACCTTTAAATGTGGTACAAAATATCCATCAAAGCCCCATTTTCCACCATACTTCAAACATACCAGTGTTCTTGGTATACACTTTAGCACTGGTCCCAATTCTGGAAGTGGAGTTCAAATAGTCACTTTGTCTTGGGTCATGAGGGTTGCAATAGGCTATGCAGGACCATCCCTTCAGGAGTTTGGGGACCAAATCAAATTGTACTGGGTGAGTGGGGGAAAAGGGAATGATTGCCATCTTCAAGCATTTGGAGAGCCATCACATAGAAGAAGGATTAGAATTGTTTTGCTTGGCATCAGAAGACAGAACTAGGAGCAAAGGGTGGAGGAGTCAAAGAGACAAACTTTGGCTCAACCTAAGGAAAAACTTCCTAACAATTAGAGTTCTTCCAAAGCAGAACCATTTGCCTTATGGATTAAATTCAGTTCAATAAGCATAAAAGCCTACTACGTACAAGCCAGTCTGGGGTGGAAGGTGGGGAAAAAGAACATGAGGGATACCAAGTCGAAAAAGGTCTTCATATACAGACTTGTTGAAAGCAGTCGTTGGCAATGTTGTAGGGGAGAAGTCTTGTTAGTTACAGGTTTGACTGGACGGCATTTGCGAAGTCTAAGATTCTATACGTTGCACCCTCCGTTCCAAAGTTTTTCATGGGTCAAATGAGGTTAAAATGAACATCAGAAACAATCTTGAAAGGGAAAATAAGTCATGAGGTGGAAGGAGATGAAATCAGCACAGAAAAGTATGGAGGGAAGAGTAGAACCATCTCACCTGCTTTGTGTTAGGGGAGAGGGTTTTGTGAGTTGATCATTTCTATAGGAACTCTTCTTTTTGAACACCAGTGAGTAATGTCCTTCTTTCTCTCCCACTGAAATACCTCCCTTAGTCATGGCCCTGTAGCAGCAGTGGGAACCTACCTGAGCAGTATCTAGGAAGTTCCTGTACCACAGGAATGACTCATCCCCATAGAAATGCTCTTCATGAAGGATCAATCTAACAGACACCAACTGAATTTTTCCAGTGGTCTGTAGATTATTCAGGTCTTTACCTCTCTGGCTTCAATTTCCTTGTATGTAAAATGGGAAGTGTGAAGTTAAATAGATTATCTTTAATGCTGCCTTTAGTTCGGACAGTAAACCTGGAAACCATACATCATTATGGGAATTTGCATGGCCTACTCTGCAAATATTGTCCAAACCTGCTTCTTTTAGGCTAGGCCAGGTGATAACCTAGGCAAAATGGGTTAGTCACACTGCTCATTTCTGTTTTTAAGCATTCAATTCCCTGCAGCTATGATTTCCAGTGATGGCCAACAGAATTTCAGAATCTCAAAACTCAAAGGGACTTCAAGGTCATTTTTTTGTGTGTTGGAAAAGAGTTAGAATAAAATCCAAAGGTCAGGGTTAGAATGGACCTTAGAAATCATTTTATACAATTCCCCCAAATTTATAGATAAAGCAACTGAGGCTCAGAGAATTTAAATTACTTTGCCCAAAGTTACACAATTAAGTGAGGTTGTTGTGTTTGTCCTTCGTTTTTGAAGAGGACCATGAGAAATGATGACATGACTTGCACCTGACTTTGTTTTGAGTGAGTGAGGGCTGTGCAAAGTTACCAACCTCACTTTCTCTTCCTCAGCCCTCTGGATCCAGTGACCAGATATTCATCAGGATGACAGGCAATGGCCCAGGGTACAACAGGAGACCTTGGGCTTTTAGGGTATGGCCTTTTCAAGTACTCATTTAAATTGAGCTAATGCCCATTCAGTGAACAGGCCTCTTTAAGAAGTAATCAGAGGCTGCCCCCTTTAAATAGAAAAGAAAAAATTTTTTTAAAAAATACATAAATATCAGAGGGGCCTCAGGACCTTCAGAGTTGTTGTTTCAAAGAGAAACAGTTACTATTGACATTCACTCTAAACCAGGAGGGTCCAAAACACAGCCACTGAGTGAAGCTGGGGCAAGGACCCGCTGTTGTTCAGTCTATGGACTTCAGAGTACACTAGGTATAAGGTTTTAGGAAAGACAAGAAAGAAAGGAAGAAAGAAAGAAGGGAAGAAAAGAAGGAAGGAAGGAAGAGAGAGAGAGAGAAAGAAAAGAAATAGAAAAGAAATAAAGAGAAAGAAAAGAAAGAAATCTAGCCGATAAACCCTGAGTTAACTGGGCAGCTTCTGGCCATCAAAATTTACTTTCTTTTGGAGAGGAGAAGGAAGGGAGAGGGAGAGGTTGAAAAAGAGGATAAGCTGAGTTACCCAGCTAGCTGGGTCCCCATTCAGGCAGCTCAGTCTACTCACAGGTTGTATTCATCCTTCATTTTCAAAGAGAACTATGACATCAGAGAAATGATGACATGACTTGCACTTGACTTAGTATCAGATCTCCTGGTTCCTACCATGGTGCTCCCCAAGTCCAACCCCTACCTGAACAGGAATTCTTTCAACAATATCTCTGACAGGCAGTGACCCCCATTTTCATCGATGAGAAACTCACTACTTAACAAAGCAGCCTAGTCTATCTCTAGATAGGTCTAATTTTTAGGATAGTTTTCCTTATATTGACTAAAAGGTCCTTGTACTGAGCATAGTTATACCTCCTGACACAGAAAGAGGAAAGTAGAATTTTCCTCTGAGAACAATAACAACAGAGGTAAGGAGAAGAAGTTAATGCTGTCCTGCTGAGAACAAATCAGAATCAACTCAAACCTTCTTCCATGTGATAGTTCCTCAAATGTTTGAAGTGACTGGTGTGGAAGCAAATAGACCAAGTCAGTTAGCCTTGTGTTTAGTGATAGGTAAGATAGGTTAGATAGGATAGGTAGATAGATAGACAGACAGGCAGGCAGACAGACAGACAGACAGACACAGACCGATGATAGATAGATAGATAGATAGATAGATAGATAGATAGATAGATAGATAGATGATACATAGATACATAGATAGATACATAGATACATAGACAGATGGAGAGAGAGAGAGAATTCATTAAACACAACTCTGTAGCAGGCAGTCTGCAAAGCTATGGGGATACTCAAAATTGACAGTTCCCTGCCCCCAAGGAGCTCACTTTTTAATGGGCAAAGACAATACATTTAAAAAAGAAACTGAAAGAACTAAGAGGAGGTACCTGTATTGAGGTAAAGTTCAGAAAGAGATTAGACAATCATAGTTGAATAGGTTTGAAGTAAGCAGGACTAGCATGGATGCCTCCTCAAATGGAAGTTTGATCAGTTCTATTACAAATACATTTATTAGATTATCAAGAAATTGCTAAGACTGTTGATTGACACAGATCCCTTCTTATCAAGCCAAGAATCCCAACTAACAAAGGAGAATTTTAAATATACGTTTCAAAGGTATTCTAGAGAATTCTAAGCAGTTAACTACATCTTCATGTCTTACATCAGAGTTGCAACTCAGAACAAAGTATTTATCTGACAGAATATTTGTGGCATTAAATAATAGCAAATCATTTATACATTGCTTCAGAGGACTCCAGGATCAAATTAACAAGCATTGCAAATCACAAAGTTTCAAATAATTGTAAAATTAGTAGGAGCTTTTTGTATCTATAATATTCTAGCTATAGATATTCTAGTGATAGTCCTCTACATAGGCAATTAACTTTGATTCTATAACTTGTCACTTGTCAGTGGTCTAGTCTTTTGTTTGTTTGGTGTGGTTTGTGGGGTGTTTTGTTTTTTTTTTTTTGCAGTTGTATTTCCCTTTTAATTCTGCTTTTCCTATAAGTTTGGGACTTTAATAACATGCTTAATCAAGTGGTCTCAATGTATCTCTTCCCATTCTCCGTTCCAAATCTTCTCTTTTCTAGGCTATTTTTCTAAATCTTTCCACTGATGTTTAGGTCTGTGACAGGGTATTGGGTGTGTTCAGAGAAGACTAGTACCTCTCATGTGAGACATGCTGAGCCCCCTTCAGCCCCTTTCTGCTCATGCACCTTTGGGGTTCAGCTGATCCACCCAACTCTCACCTGTGGTTCCAAGAAGCTGTAGCAGGTGCAGTGGCCACATCTTAGTAAACCATTTCTGCAGGTGGGCTAAACCAGGTTGGGGGCAACCAAGAGGTCTCAAACCCATCAGTGAGTTGCTGGGGTATCTACCCCAAACATGTCAAGACTTACCCTGGTAGAATGGGCAGATGAGAACAATTCATTCCAACAACCATGAAGGTGGCTATGGAACATTAAGGGTTTGGTTCGACATCAAAAACACCAAGGTCATCCACTGCATCCCAAGCCCTCACTAGTTGTCTTGATTTTGTCTTGTCACTGGACTTCTGATGACTCTGGAAGAGAGAGTAAGACCAATGACTTTACCCAACTCTGCCTCACTTAAATTCAATTTATGAATGAATCAAAAAACATCACCCATGCCATTTTTACCAGGTCTGTGGTATAAAAGATCAAATGTTGAACTAGAATCAGGAAACCTAGTTCTAATCCCAAGTGCTACTATTAATGATACTAGCCGTAGCATTTACATAGCACCTTAAGGATTGCAAAGTGCTTTTCATATGTCATTTCTGTATAACTTTAGGAAAATCACTTAGCCTTTCTAAGCCTCCATTTTCCCATTTGTAAAATGGGGTTGAGAGTTCCCACCTTGCCTACTTCTTGGGTTGTTGTGAGCATATGCTGGAAGAATTTTGAACAAGGCTACAAAAACGTAAGATAACTTTTGAGTTGTGATGTGGAGCTCTCTCCATTAGGTTTAAGTTATACCCCTCCTATTTACCACCTGTGTGGCCCTGGGCAAGTCACTTCACCTTTTGGAGGTCTCAGTTTTCTCAAGTATAAAATGAGGGGGTTGGACTAGGTAATTCTATGGTCGCTTCCAGTTCTAAATCATGTTTGGTGAAGAGGATGAAGATGTAGGATATGAGGAAAGGAGGGCAGATGGGAATGCCTTTCACATGAAATACGTAAAATTCCATGCCACAAATTTCCAAATTCACAGTTAAGTAAATTCCCAAATTAACGCCTCCCCTAAATAGGGAGTCCAAGGATTGAACAAAGATTTTCAAGACTGTTTTCTGAGGGCCCCCACTTTCATTCTTCAGCTTGGACCTTTAAGAGTGATACGACCCAAACCTACAAAGTCCCATTTCCTACAATAATGAAGCACACCAGTGTTCTTTGTATATGATTTAGCACTAGTTTCAACCAGTACTAGAACAAGATCATTAACTTCTGCTTCATACAGGTGTGTGGACATCAAGCCTGGGCATCCACAGGGAATCCTGAAGACCTGAGTGGATTCTTTCATTGTTGTTGAGATAGGATAAAGTGTCTGCTAGTAAATAAAAGCAGCAATAGCTCACATTTATATGGTACTAAGGGTTTCCAAACAACAAGCCTGACAAGGCAAGAAAGGCAACTTCTGCCAGCCTATTCCAAGCTTCTGTCTTTACTCATATTCCTGCAGTGGTTACTTGGGCATCAGAAGTTTTGGCTATTTAATTTAATCATTTCGCCCAAGGCAGTTCTGTAAAGTATCCACACACACACACACACACACACACACATGCTTCACATGGAGATTGCACGGAGGGGGTTGGGGTGGATTTGACTCATTAAAGAAACTAAGCATGTACCAATCAGCCCAAAAGTATGTGCCCAGCTCTGGCAGGTTGCCAAAGGGTTGGTAGGTGGTGGGGAAGGCCAGTGGATGGACAAGGTTAGATTAGTGCCCGGTGCCAGAGGCTTGGACTCTGATAATAAGGAAATGATGCAAGCCAAAGCACAAAGGTTTCTTTGGCTCCAGTGGTAAAAATTGTCAGCTTGGAATTTAACTAAAGACTTTACAGCAAATACTTTAAATGACACAGCCTATTAATATTCCCAGATAATTACTCCCAGTTTTATAAGCTCTGTGTCTAAGGGGATTCCAGGCAGGTCAATTAGAGGGGTTGGTTGGATTTAAGTTATTGAAGATCCTCGTGACTTCCTACCAACTGAGCCCTACTTGGCATCTACTTCAGTTAGGACTTGTTGCTATGACTCAGAATGAAGTGTTTGCCCTTGAGCCCCCGTCACCTCTAGCTGCCTACAAGAGTCTGGTTGGGGGTGGAGAGGAAGTTACAAAGGAAAGTGATGCTAAGATAGGAGGGGTAAAGAAGAGATGCACTTTATCCCAACTGCTTCCCCATCCCAGCATCTTAAAGGCTCATTTCAGGTGCTAACTCCTCTATGCAAGATTGCCGGGTGACTTTCTCTCCACACCACCCCTGCCAACTGAGAAGAAACTCTTTAAGTATCACATTTTCCTAGGGCAGTTGAACTGAATCTTTCCTTTGCCCTCATCATGTATGACCTTGTCTCTTTATTTGCATTTGATTTTCATTCTCCTTATTAGGTTGCAAGAACCTGTGGGTGGAGAGTCTCTCATCTTTTCACTTTGACACCCTCAGCAATGGACACAATAACCCCATTATTTTGAAACACTTGTGATTTCTTCAGCAGGAATGCTCCTTCCACTGGTGCATTAATGATGATTTTATCCTTCAAAAGCTGTAATGAGAGAAATAGATACTCTGGACCTGATTCTTTCCAAAAACAGGATAAACTCATTGCTCAAGTAGAAATGACTGGCATTCTGTGAGAAGGTTAGTAATCATTCTATCCAAGAACTGGTGATAGAAGAGAAGAAAGTCCGGGAAACTTTGACACATACCCTATACTTAAGGAAACATATCTCAAAGAGTTTAGAAAGATGTTAAAATGGACACCATGACCTAAAATTCTGAAAGAAGTGGTACCAGGAGAGATGTGAAGGACTCAAGAATGAAGTTTTGAGAACAACCAGATTTAACAATTGTGATGAAGAAGAAAAAAGAGAATTGTCTAAAGAGTCTGATGTGGATGTGCAGGAAAATTATCAAACACTGATTTCTAAAAAAAAAAATTTACAGACAAGTATAAAATATGGAAGCAAGACGAGGAAAAGGAAAATAAACACAAAAGAGTGTCACAGTGCTGAAAGAGTAGTTTTAAGGGTGCCAAAGAAGGAGTAGTACTACAGCACAGGATGAATGAAATGATGGCAGAAAAAAAGGCAGGGCCATCCCACTCTTATATCTGTTTTCTCTGAGAGGGAGAATACTCCCTGGCTAGTAAAGGACATAACAAAAATGTTTAACAGGGAGTTGAAACACAGAATAAGGCAAGAGATGATAAAAGTAAACCTAGCTCTCCTCTATGAGTTCAAACCACCAGGGCTGAATGAAATGTATCCTAGGATAATTAAGCAAGCAAACATTTATTAAGTACCTACCAGGCCCCAGTGCTGGGGATAAAAAAGGAAGATAAAATGAAAATAGTCCCTGCTCTCAAAGAACCTTAACCTTCTAATGGTGAAGACAACATGTACATAAAGGAATTTCCAAAATATACAAAATGGATATATCTTGGAGGGGAAGGCACAGTTGCTGCGGAGAGGTACCATGCAGATAGAGTCCTTTAAGCTGAGTCTTAAAGGAAACCAGAGATTCCAAGAAGCAGAGATGAGGAAGGTTGGGAAGGGAGCAGAGAGGGAGGGATAATAGGGTTTGAGAGATGGGCAAAAGAAAGAGAGAAAGGGGCATTCCAATTATGGGCAACAGACATTGAGTGAAAAAAACAGAGATGAGAGATGGAGAATTCTATATAAGGAAACAGAAAAAAAAGGCCAGTATGGGGAATAAAATAGAAGAAAGCTGGAAAGAGTCAGGCAAACATTTGTAACAAATGTACATAATTGTTTGATCTTAGAGATATTAGAAAGATATTGGGACATGGTTAGACCTGTATTTTAGCAACATCACTGTTGGGGCTACATAGAGAATGAATTGGGTGGGGAAAGGCTTGAGGAATAGCAACTAACCAGGAGGCTAGTGGGGAAAAAAGAACTTACAAATGTGAATACAGAACTATTGTCAGTGATCTTTGAAATGCTGGAGAGATGGGAGATATCAGGAAACTGAAGAAGTGTAAATGTTATAGAAATTTAAAAATCGAAGAGTATAGTCTGCAGCCTAGAGGGTGGTACACTTGGTTTCAATTTTATGGTAAAAATATAGACTCTATCATCTAACATCTAGAAAAGCAAGTGTGATCAGGACCACATAATGATCATGCTATACTAACCCTATTTCCTTTTAGGAAAGGGTTACTGGATTGATAAAACAGAGTATGCTGTATGTAGACAAATTTTATGGAGATTTCAGCAAAGCATTTAATAGTCTCTTAAATCACGCTAATGGAAAATATGTGGATTAGACCATATCATAGAGAGGAAGTTTGGAGCTGGTTGAGAGGCCAGATCCAAAGAGAAGTCAGTTAGGGTTTGATGTCAACATGGAAGGAGGTCTCCCATTGAAGTGCTTCATGGACATATTCTTGGCCCTGATAAAGGCGATAAATCTGATCAATGGCTTGAAATGAATAATAATATTGACAATATTTCCATAAAGAATTGTAATACTGATTTTATTTTTAAAAAATACTGTAATAGAATGATTAAAGAGCCAGACTTAATAGAAGGGGATTCAAGTTCTATTTCTGACACATGTTGGCTATGTAGAGATAGACAAGACACATATCTCTGAGTGGCTCAAGCAGCTCCTTAAGGCTAGTCCATAGATAAGCTGCCATCAACATTGGTAGAGGGATTTTCCACACCAAGAAATTCCTACACCAATAAAATTACAAACTTGGACACCTCCACCTTCCAAAAAAACAAACAACGGTAATTGACATTTGTATAACACAACATTTTGCAAGGTGCTTTTTTCATGCATTGCATTTTGGTCTCAAGACAACCCTATGAGTTATTATTGCTACATTTTACAGATGAGAAAATTGGAATTCAGAGAGATGATGTGATTCACCCATGGTAACATGGCTACTAAGTGTCTAAGGTGGTAGTAGAACCCAGGTCTTCCTGTCTACAGCACTCTTTCTAACTGTATCATGTAGCCTCTATTCAATGAAAGTAGAGATAGTCTGCTTATTAGATTTGTAGATGACCCAAAGCTAGGAGGGAGAGCTAATACAACAGATGACAAAATCAGGGTTCAAAAAGATCTCAATGAGCTAGACCACTGGGCCAAATTGAATAAGATGAAATTTAATAAGGATAAATACAAAATCATTCATTTGGGTCCAAAAAATCAACCTCACTTATGAAAAATCACAGAGTAGTAGCTAATAACAATTGGTCCAAAGAAAAGCTGGAATTTTACACAGATGTCAAACTCAATATATATTAACAGTAGTTTATGGTAGCCAAGAAGGCAAGTGCAAGTTTTAGGCTACAACGAAAGAGGAAAGTCTTCCAAAGAATAAAGAGTCTCACCTGGTCAGGATATACAGGGAACTTTGTGCTATTTCTGAACATCACATTTTAGGAAGGACACTGATAAGCTGGAGGTTGTATAGAAAAGCCCCTTGCTTTGGGATCATGACATTCAATAAATGTTTCTTGAACTAAAGGGAATCTCAGGTGAACAAACAAGAACTCAGACCCTGAGCTATAATTTTGGGGATTGTTTGCTTTCTTAGATTTCATTCCTATTTTATTTTGTTTGGATATGAGAAATAGTAGATAGTGAACATACCAGCACTGGGTTTTATAACTCTAATCAATACAAACCATTCTATTTGACTTGCACTCCATAAATTCTAAGACTCAGCCTAAAAAATCAAGCTGACTCATTTTCCTATAGACCCACAAGGGAACTGGGAACCAAAGCTTACGGGATTTAAAAAAAATCAAAACTTGTGGCAATGGAGTCATATGCCCATAGGACCCTAACCCTAGGACAGATTATTCAATTGGGAGTACCACAGATTTCTGCCCAAAGCAGGCTCTTTATAAATATTTGTTGAAGTAACAGAAAGGAAACAATTTTGAATTGGAATAGAGAAAATCTGCTTAAATCTGAAGTGCTTGTGAAAGCACAAGGGGTTTTTTTGCCAGTGCTGGATGAGGGTATTGCTGGAAGTGGTGGGGTTGGTGGAGGAGTGCAATGAGATGCTGGAAATGATTTCCCACCTGCTGACATCACACATCTGAAACAGCTGTGAAAGAAAAGACTGAGGAGTATGCCCAGATGTGTGGGGGAGACAGACAATTCCCACACACATGCAGATCTGGTGGAAACTTGTCATGAAGCAGAGCAGGTTAAAAGCTAAACCTTTTTGTCCCATTCTTAATCCCAGTCTGGAATGTCTCTCCCCACTGCTATCCCAGATGTGGCTGGCTCTCACTGTTGCCCCTAAGTGCACACTTTTTCATTGGCTACTGCTTATTGCATCTTCTTCTTGGATTTGGAGGTGGAGTTAGGGAATGGTGGTTTGGGGCACAATTTTTTTGGTTTTGTTTTAATAAATAACATCTTGACCTCCCCTGAAAAGTTTCCCTTTTTGACTAAACCATCATGAACAATTTATCATTTATTGTTTGGCACTGTCAGGAAGACAAGGAATGCTCACACTGATGTCACCAATTCAAGTCAGAACTCAATAATAACCCACAAGTGACTCCTCTTGTCTCATGTTCCTTTCTTGCTGTTGCAGTTTCTCAAAGGGCAGACTCCCAATCACCACCCTGGTGACTGAGAGCGACAGCCTGGGAGAGTCTGTTGGCTTGGTGAATCCTGCCTTCTGTAGTTGGTTCTGACATCAAGGGGTTGTGCCGTTGATTGTACAGTGGAATTTGGAGTAGAGCAGGACCGTTATTTTGGATCCCAACCCTCCCATACAAAGAAGTGTAATTATTGAATATATATGTAATATTACTTTAAAGTTTATAACATACTTAATTTGCATTATTTCATAAGATTCTCAGAACCCTATAAGGTAAATACTACAAATAGTATTTTCTCCATTTAACTTAGGATCCAAACTGAAATTTGAACATTGTTCTCTCCTAAATTCAATGTGGGTGATCTTTTAACTAAACCTTATCATACTTTGTTATAATGTTGTCCCTCAACAAAAGCTAGCCTATCCCCCTTAATTCTAATGCTGGAGATCTTTCCAATTTACAGGCTCTATAGCTTGTTTGTACATAGTTGTTTCCATGTTTTCTCCCCCATTAGACTGCCAACTCCTTGGGAGGAAGGACTATTTTTTGCTTTTCTTTATATGCCCTGCACTTAACACAGAGCCTGGCACATCGAAAGCTCTCAATAAATGTTTATTGACGGATTCACTTTCAACTAAGATCATTCCT
Source organism: Notamacropus eugenii (assembly GCF_028372415.1). Classification (NCBI taxonomy): domain Eukaryota; kingdom Metazoa; phylum Chordata; class Mammalia; order Diprotodontia; family Macropodidae; genus Notamacropus; species Notamacropus eugenii. Next base: position 619,626,656 of record NC_092872.1, on the reverse strand, counting down.
GGTCCTTCTAGTTTCAAAGAAGCAGAACTGGAAGGGGTTCATTCTCCAACCTGGATTCTTCTGATTGGTGACTGCCTTTCTGGGAACGCTATTTAAAGAGTACCATTTGTTTTACTTGAGTACTTCAGTGGTCTGTCAGTTGAGTTATTTATGTGTTAAAGGGCCTTAATCCTCTTACCCTCTTTGCCCTCCTTTATAGTTTCTTAAACAATATATCCTTTACTTCCCTTTCCCTACCAATTCTGGAACCATGAACCTTCATCACATCAATTCTGAGATTGTTCCTGGATGGAGCATGTCAATTTGCTCCCCTTTGGTCCCACTCACTTCCCCTCTAACTTTTCTGACCAAAGTCCCTCTCCCTGGCTGCTTCTCTCCTATTTCTGTTTCTTCTCCCATTACACTGTAAACACCATAGACAATATTAAATAAATGCCTTTTGATCCATTCTAGTCCAGGCTCCTAATCGTATGCATGAAAACTGAGGCACAAAGAGGTAAATTATCTTGCCCAAACTCATACTGTAGATAGAAAAGCTAGGATTTGAGCCCTTTATTCTCATAAGAGACTACCTTGTGATTTTCCCTTCTTTGACCAGTCAATGGTACTCAAATGTTGGTTCTCCAGATCATTTTATACCACAGAAAAACAAAAATTTATCTTTCATCTGAGAATGCCTGTGGTGAAGGAATGACTGTTGAGCTTTCCCTTTAGGAGTATGTGTTTAAACTGTAGTTTAATTGTAGAGCAGTCTGGGGAGTTGTAGTCAACAGCGAGTGCCATGTCTGGGACAGCCATCTGAAATCCACACTCTTGAACAACGTGGGACAACAGAAGTCTCAGGGATCTTTAAAATCCCTCAGAGAACACCACTTAGCCCAACTAGCTTTCTAGGAATGAAACTAGTTTTCGCTTTGCCCTCTTACCACATAAATCATTCAGTTGATAGAACACTGAAGTATTCTTAATACTATCTCTTTCTCTCAATGAATTCTACCATTTTAAAATCCCTTTCTAAACTTTTACTAACAGCAGCCTAGGCTTTAGCCTACACCAAATCTGTTCCTCTGTCTCTCAGTCTCACTCTGCATGTCTTTCTATCTCTGTCCATCTCTGTGTATGTGTCTGTATTTCTATGTTTCTGTCTCTCTCTGAGTATTCCTTTCTTCCTTTCTTTCTTTCTGGGTCTTTCTACTTTCCTTCCTCTTCCCCCACCACAGGTGAAACACCAAGGGAACCACCAATCAGACTTTCTGTTTACTCTCAAGACAAAAATTTTCCTAACAAAAGTATAATTATGGAATAGAGCATACCCAAAACATATCCCATGGTCTCCAAACACATGGGGTGTTATCGAATGTGCTGGCTTCTGGACCTTGGCCAAGAGCCTTGGCAGAGTCAGTGCTCAAAGGAGGAAAAGTGAGAAATCATGGAACATGTCCTCCCCTCCCCCTTCCAGTTCTTTTGAATCAAACCACATGTATGTTCTTTAAAAGTGCAGACCACAGAAGAACTGCTTGGGAGCACATGTCTCAGTACAGAGAACTTATTTCAGAGATTTTAAAAATTAGCAATTGAAACAATATAACCTAAAGTCCAGGAGGCATTTGGAAGTGATTAAGGACCATCATCTTGTACTGTAGGTTGGAAGCAAGAGTTGTTAACCAGTCCCTTACAAGCAGCTACTAGAAGACAGGAATTGAATCAACAAGAAACTGTGGTCAGCAGATGGATTTTGGATTATGAAGAAGGCCAGGTTTCTACTTTGAGAAGAGTTGAGAATTCTGAGACAACAGAATGGAGCCTGGGAGAAGAGGATCATGAAAAAGCAGGAGGAAAAACCATACTTCATCCATTACAACTAGAAGAGAATCTGAAGAGGATATCCAATCTATCCTCCTGCCTCCATAGTCAAACCACTTCAGAGAAGAATCTGTCCTGTTTGGAAACCAGGGTATGCTAGGCCAACTGCTATTAGTCATTCATTCAGCTGACATTTACTGATTTCCTGCTAGGTCCATATTTTTGAAATTCAAAATGCAAGTTTAGAGATTAGGAGAAAGTTTAGAGCTAGATAAGTAGATCTGAGAATCATTAGCATGGAGTTATAACTCAATCTATGGGAGCTGATGAGACATCAAAAGTAATGTATATATAGAAGGAGGAGAGAAAAGAGCCCAGGATAGTGCCTTGGGGGTATCCACCACAACTAGATGTGAATTGGATGAAGATGCAGAAAAAGAAGCAGTCTGATAGGTAGGAGAAGAATCAGGACCAATCAGGGTCACAAAAATCTAGAAAGAAGAAAGTATAAAGGAGCACAGAATTATCAGCAGTGTCAAAGGCTGCAGAGAGGTCAAGAAAGATGAAGGTTAAGAAAAGGCCATTGGATTTGACAACTGAGAGATCATTGGTAACTTTGGAAAGAAGGCTTTCAGTTAAATAGTGTGATCAAAAGCCAGACTGCAGAGAGTCAAGAAGAAAGAGAGACAGAGACATAGACAGAGACAGAGAAAGAGGAAAGGAAGTAAGAGAATGAATTGCAAATGGCCTTCTCAAGGAGTTTAAAGAAAAGAAGATGGAACAATAGCTAGAGGGGATGTCCTAGCCTAGAAGAATCAAAAAGTACCAAACACAGTCTCAAAACCTTCCATCCTAGAAAGCAGTTGCCCAAAAGTCTAAGAAAATGAGCCTACCAGAAATCAAATGAGGTTTATATTCAATACACAGAAACAAAGATTAATAGGCCATTTATAGGGCTAAGGAGGGAAAACCAGCCCAGGTCAGAAATAAAGCAGGTCAAAGCTTCCATGCCAATCAATAGTGTGATCAGGCCTTGAGTACCCCTGCAATTTCAGCCCCAGTGAGATAGGGAAGCCCAATCTTAAAATAAAAAAAAATAATTTTAATTTAATTTTAAAACAATGAACCACACAATGACAGAGTTGGGAAGACATGGCTAGACCATAGTTCATGCTATAAAACGACAACACTAGAAAGTTAATAAGTTCAATGTGACTGAACAGTCAGAACACGAAAGCCAAAAAAAGCAAATGCCATCTTGAGTTTTATAAATAGGCAGGTTTTCATTAAAAAATAGGCTTGAGTTTCATAAATAGGCAAATAGGAAGGATAGTTCAACTTCCACCATACTCTAGAGGCTGAATGTAAAGGCTGATCAGACCATATTGGAATACTGTATCCAGTTCTGAGTACCATATTTTGGTAGAGTATTAACAAGAGAAGAAAAATCAATGTATTTTGCTGTTTTACACTATATATACATATACACATGTATATATATATATATATAAATATCACATATTAATATATATTAATAAATATCTTGTTAGTCTGATGGAAAGCTTGTCTTGTGGCACTCAGCTGAAGGAAATGGAGAGCTTGAACATGAAAAAGAGAAAACCTAGCAGAGATATAATAGCTGGCTTCAAGTATTTGAAAAGACATCCTGGGGAGGACAGATTAAACTTATTCCACTCTGGCAGACCTGGGAACAGTCAGTGAAAGTCACAAAAAAGTAGAGTAAGTCTGAAGTTGAGGGACAATGTTCTTGTAAAAGTCGGCAAAGTGGGATGGGCTGCCTCAGAGCATAGTGACTTCTACATCTCTGGATGACCACATGGGGATGTTGTAGCAGGATCTGTATTCAGAGACAGGCTGTACTAGAATTTCCATCTATCTCTGACACTGTGATTCTTTTTCTGTTTCCCTTCCTGAAGTGTTAGGAAGTGAGGGGAGAGCAGTAGGGATGGGAGGGCAGAAAAAGGAAAGTGTGTAGGACTAATCTGTAGTGAGTGATTATGGAATTCACACCCATTTTCTCCTGTTTTCTCTTCCTCAGAGTGTGGGGAAAGGGTTAAAGTTTCAGTTCTGACTCAGTGGAGTTGGGAATTTTTTGAGAATTTCCTTCTTCTGTTTCTATCTGTTTAAGGATATGCCTCAAATGGGGGTTCTGAATCCCAATCTGTCCGGACTTGATTTGGGGAAAATTCTGCCAACTGCACACTTAGGTACAAAGGACATGGCAAATAGATCAGAATTTCTTTGAACATCAAAGAGTCCAGGGGTGACTTGACAGAAAGTAAGAGGGAAACAGAGAAGTTGTTGGGCCCTGTGTTGATGGTATAAAGATCAAACGGGGCCCAGCAGAACATAATGCTCACCTAAATCTCTTGACTCCAGGAGTCTCCAGACTGCCTGCCATGCCCTGAAGCTTGGGCATTAGGAGGGAAGCAAGGTGTTTCTCTTCATTAAGGGAGACAGTTAGAAAAGCAATGGAAAACTTCCCACTGATCCAGGGAATGCACTTGTAGATAATTTTTAAGGGTCTGAAAAAAAAAGGGTTCACCTGCACAAAAGACATTAAATCAGCATATTCTTTCTCACTAATTTCCAAATCCCAGTTGCATGGTATTCTGGAGTCTCTCATACACCAATCATACTATCTGCACCCACTCCCAAGGGGCTGCTAAGTCCAATGACACTTCCCCCGATCTAGGCCATGAGTAGGGTTGAATGGTTCTTTTAACTGGATGGTATGGAAAGAGCTCTAGGCCTAGAGTTCAAAGACCTACACTATCTCCCTACCACGTTTACTGTAAGGGAAATGTTCTGTGAATTGTAAAATTGCGAAATTATAAAAATGTTAAATTTATATAAAGGTATAATAAATTCATATATATTTATAAAGGTATAATGAATTTATATAAAGGTAAACTCTTTTACCTGTGTCATGGTAGAAGATACAAGAAAATAGAATTAACTTTTCAAAAATGACTTATTTATTCTATAAGTTGGGGGTGGGATGGGAGGAGAGGTATGTTTTTCATAAAATCAGTCTGAGCATATAACCATATCCCTCCTGACCGAGGTCCAATGAAGAGTCCTAGGACTTAAGAGAGGAATGTCACTTGAGGCAAATCCTGGGCTCATTTACTCCCTGACACATGCTACTGATTGCCAGATTTGGCCCACTGGTAATTCCTCTACTCTCAGTTCATCCTTTCTTTGTCCAGACACACCCAATAGGCCTGACCATAGTCTCCTGAGTCTTGTTAATCAGAGCAAGAAATACACTTGCTTCTTTCCTCCTCTTTGTTTTCCATTCCTTTTGGCATGTGGAAGGGAGAAATGGTGCCTGAGGCACTGAAAGATGGAGTGTTCAGCAGCTCAATGATATTTCCTACTATTGCACAACCTCACTCAGGCCTGGCTTATGTCAAAGCCTGAAGCTCATCTCATGGGATGGCCCCAGGGGATGACCCCTTCCTGCCAGAAACTCCTAGAGTTCTATGAGAATAGATTCTATGAGAACAGAATCATCGAATCTAAAGCACGATTGCCACCCAACTCTGTCGGGAAGGAGATTGGGAGGAGAGCTAAGAGACTGAGTCCTATTCCTACTGCCCTCTCTGAATTTACTTGGTTTGACATCTCTGGCATCTTTGTCTCCCCTTTCTTAAAACAAAAATGAAGAGAGCCTCTGAGGAAGTTAGATGTCCCAGTGGAGAGGGCACCATAAGTGGAGTAAGGAAGATTTGAGTTCAGATACAATCTCAGGCAGTTTAAAAAGAGATGAAAATCTCAAAGGAGTGACAAGTTGTGAGTCTTAGAGCTTACGTTTGTGAGAGGCCTATTTAAGACTGTATTCTTTATACTGAATAAAATTGTTTGAGTATTGAGTCAAGGTAACTACCTACATATAGCATGGATCCATTGAAGACACTTGGTTTTTTTTTTGCTTTTTTCCTTGGCTGTAAGTTGGCAGTGTTTTCTAGTATAACTTTTACAGAGAAGACAGTTGATTACTGTTAGACCTAGATTTAAAGCATCATTGCACTTTTCTTATTTCTTATTCCAAGGCCTATGTTCATGTGTGACCATGGCCACTGCCAGAGACCTAGTGAATAGAGGGAGCCTTGGAGCCAGAAAGGCCTGCTTTCCAGTCCTGCTTCTGACACTAACTGCCTCTGTGATTCTGGCCAAACCTCTGGGTGCTCTAAGCATGTCTCTAAGACTTGAAGCTACAGATGAGGTGCTAGCCTATATTGTTAGCAAGAATTTCCCCTCCCGGAAGCTCTCTATGCCAAAACAGAGTCCCCATTCCTGGGACCTTGAGCAAATACCTCTCTGAGCCTCAGTTTCTGAATCTATAAAATGAACATAATAAAACCTATAGCACTTGCTTCATGGGGTTTTGTGGAACGCAGATAATATATGCAAACATTATATAAATAGATATAACAGATAAATAGATATTGCTAAAGAGATGACTTTTTGGAACGCTCTGTATAATTACAAATTAATAGAGCTGTTTGAAGCTTTTATCATTTAAAGCTTAAAGACTTATAGGACATCCCACAGATTGCATTGGTGAGTACAGAGCTAAGTATTCACTGTAGCTTTGCAATTTTTGAAAAGTAAGTGCCCAAAAACAGAAATCCTTTCTCACCAAGGCCTACTCATTTAGACGATTAGCTACAAGGACACTGAGGATATAGGAAAGGTTTTGTTTTACTATGTTATGGAAGCCTTGTGGCAGGAGTTCTTAATTCAGGGCCTGTCAACATTTTTTTTTTAAAAAATTTAGATAATTGTATTTTAACATTATTGGTTATTCTATGTATTTAAAAACATGATTCTGAGAAGGGGTCCCTCAGCTTCACCAGACTAACTGTTAGGTTTAAAACCTCTGCTTTGGGAGAATGTAAAGTACACCTACACTATACATAGGCATCAATAAAGATTCATAGGTATCATATGAACTGCCTGAAGCTGTGTGGGATTCTAGTATTCCCCAAAGAAATAACTGCTAATGGTACCATTTATGAATTAATTATTCCAATGTTAATGAGGAAATAGGAAGAAAGATTTTTTTTAAAGTTTTAAAATCCTCCTGGGGAGATAAAAATTCAATGAAGATGAAGTGAAGGACCTACTAGGGAACAGGAGAAGAGACAGATAGGTAAGGCTACCATTTCAGCACCTTATGAATCAAGACTATTCTCCATAGCTAGGGATCTGGTGTCCAAACCATCCTCATCAGTCAGTGATTGGGTCAATCATTAAGGCACCATCAGCCTATCGGTACTGTCACAATGGATCCCATATGAAACATTCTAATTATTTCCTAGGGAACATCTTTGAATTCCTGCCTGAGATATATCACACAAGTAATTATTGGTTATTCGTTCATTTCAGTCTTGTCAGATTCTTTGTAACCCCATTTAGGTTTTCTTGGCAAAGATACTGGAATGGTTTGCCATTTCCTTCTCCAGCTCATTTTACAGATGAAACTGAGGCAAATAGGGTTAAGTGACTTACCCAGGGTCACACAGCTAGGAAGTGTCTGAGGCAGGATCTGAACTCAAGAAGATGAATCTTTTGGACTCCAAATCCGGCCTCTGGGTCTCTACCTACTGTGCCACCTAGCACAGTAATGCAGAAGTGGACTGATAAAGAAAAACAAAGGAGGCTACTAGGAAGCTTCAGACTTTTGATGTCATATAGTCCCTGAAAATACACCATCTTAAGAATGATGGTGAATGAAGGCTTCTGGAGACCAGATGGACAATCTGGTGGTATGGAAATTGCACTGGGAATCTCTATTAAGTTCTTCAAAACTCTGTTAGAACCAAGCAGGAGGATGATATATGATGAAAACTATTGAGACCTGTCATTGAGCAGCAACAGTCATTCAGTGACTTAGAATTGATGTAACTAAGAAATTAGAAGCAGAGAAGCCTATTATACTTGGCAATAGAAGATTGATTGTTAGTGTGATTATCTCATCCAGAGATTGGAGTTCTTGGATTTCAAGTGGGCCATTATTTCTAAGTTCCGAGCCTACACATATGGAACTCAATTTCAAGTTTGGACCACATAGACAACAACTCCAAGATTATCTATTGACATGTTTGGACAAGCACTATACTGGAAACTACCTGCTCAGGATGGGTCATGGCACTAGCCAACCATAAGTGCAGTGTGTATTACCAGCCAGGGGAGAGAAACAGTGTTTGGAGTAAGAGAAAGAGTAAGGAAGTCATGGATTAAAATCCTCTACAAACCTATTTCCTTCACAGAGGATTTTCTGCCTAACAGCAGAGGAGGTGGGGATGGCTATCCTCAAATGCCATCACTGTCTCCAAAAATACCACTCCCAACTAGAAAAAGTAGGCAACTTGTCCAAGATAAGAAGTTTGAACTAGAATCCAGGTCTCCTGACTACAAACCCCAGGCTCTTTCAGCTACACTATAGTGACTTCCAGGTTTGACATGATTAGGAATCCTGTATCATAACCCACCCAGCACTTAGTACAGTTGCTGCACTTCATAGAGACAACAGGATATAGCAGATAAAGTGTTGGGCATGGAGTCAGAAAGACCTGAGTTCAAATTTGGCCTCAGATACTTACTACCCTTGTGACCCTGGGCAATTCACCTTACCCTGTTTGCCTTAGTTTCCTCATCTGTAAAATGAGAGAAGGAAGGGCAAACCACTCCAGTATCTTTGCCAAGAAAACCCAAATGGGGTCATAAAGAGTCAGACATGACTGAAACAATAACATGACTAAACAACCAAAAAAACAGTTACAAGGAGTCAGATTTCAATTCAATATAAGAAAAACTTCCGGTAGGGGGCGGAGCCAAGATGGCGGAGTAGAAAGACACACATACACATAGCTCCGAACCCACAACCCATAGAACAACTACAAAGAAGTAACTCACGGCGAATTCTGCACCCAGAGGCCACAGAACATTGGAGCGAGGGAGATTTCTGTTCCGGAGAGACCTGCAAACCTCTCGCAAAAGGTCCTTCGCGCTGCGGACTGGGCGCCGGGACTGGGAGCTGAGTACAGCCCTGCCGCGGTCATGGCACCGAGAGGAAAAGATCTGAGCGGGCTTCAGGGACGGGATCTCCAGCGGCCACGTGGGTCGCAAAAGGTCCGTAGCGCTGCAGACGCAGAGCCCAGCCCAGCCCTGCCCAGCCGCAGCACTGAGAGGTACAGATCCGAGCAGGCTTCAGGGACGGGATCTCCAGAGGCCCACACAAGTCCCTCTACCCACAGGTGACGGGGGTCAGTGAGAGAGTCTCTTTGGCGGGTTGAGAGGGGAGTGGGGTGCCCCCATAACTCGGGCCCCCCCCGGGAGGTAGAGGCTGGGAGGTGGCTGCAGACTGGGGCTCCCCAAGCGGGTGGGAGCCTGGATCCATTGTTGAAGGTCTGTGCATAAACCCCCTGAGGGAACTGAGCCCGTGAGGAGGCCCTGCCCCAACCTGAGCACCTGAACTTAATCTCACACTGAATAGCAGCCCTGCCCCTGCCAAAAGCCCTAAGGCTGGAAGCAGCATTTGAATCTCAGACCCCAAACGCTGGCTGGGAGGATCAGGAGGCAAGGTGGGTGTGAGGAGAATATTCAGAGGTCAAGTCACTGGCTGGGAAAATGCCCAGAAAAGGGAAAAGAAATAAGACTATAGAAGGTTACTTTCTTGGTGAACAGGCATTTCCTCCCTTCCTTTCTGATGAGGAAGAACAATGCTTACCATCAGGCAAAGACACAGAAGTCAAGGCTTCTGTGTCCCAGCCCACCCAATGGGCTCAGGCCATGGAAGAGCTCAAAAAGAATTTTGAAAATCAAGTTAGAGAGGTGGAGGAAAAGCTGGGAAGAGAAATGAGAGACATGAAGTCAAAGCATGAACAGCAGATCAGCTCCCTGCTAAAGGAGACCCAAAAAAATGTTGAAGAAAATAACACCTTGAAAACTAGCCTAACTCAATTGGCAAAAGAGGTTCAAAAAGCCAATAAGGAGAAGAATGCTTTCAAAAGCAGAATTAGCCAAATGGAAAAGGAGATTCAAAAGCTCACTGAAGAAAATAGTTGTTTCAAAATTAGAATGGAACAGATGGAGGCTAAGGACTTTATGAGAAAGCAAGAAATCACAGAACAAAGCCAGAAGAATGGAAAAATGGAAGATAATGTGAAATATCTCACTGGAAAAACAACTGACCTGGAAAATAGATCCAGGAGAGACAATTTAAAAATTATGGTACTACCAGAAAAACTTCCTAACAATCCAAGTTGCTCAATAATGGTATGGTCTGCATTCTGAAATGTTGAGCTTCCTGTCATGTCAAGTATTTAGTAAGAGTTAGACAATAACAATAGTGTAAAATATGTTTTAGAGATGTAGAATGAAGTTGTCTAGTTATTGTTAAAGGTATCATGTATGTCATGCTTTGACCCCTCAACTAGAAACCCATAGATACCTCTCATTTGGACAGCCCACAAGGTTGGACCAACTCCACACTTAGTAACTCACTGATCATAAATCAGTTCAACAATTTAATTTGTGAGCATTTATTAAGCACCTAATGTGTGCTATGAACTTGTGCCAATGGATGAAAAACTGATAATAATTACTTGAAATGCATATAAATTCAGTAATAATTAGAGATATGATTTAAAATAACATCAAAACACCAACTCACACCCATCAAATTGGAAAAAAGATAATTTAAAGTAATGAAAGTCACTGTAGAAAGAGCATTCAAATCCTATCTCTGCCGCTAACTACCTACATGATCTTGGAAAAGTCACTTAAACTCCTTAGACCATAACCTCCTCACCTGTAAAAGGAGGGAGCTGAATTAGTTGACTTCTAAGCCCCTTTCTAGGTCTATGATATAGTGTCACTAATTGTTGGTGTCACTGTTGGCTTGAGTCCTTTTGGAGAGCAATTTGGCTAGGTAAAGAAAAAGTGACAAAACCAATCATGACCTTTGTCCCAGTAGTTCCATTTTGGGAAATATAACCTGAATGGGTTATTTATTTTAAAAAAGCTATAGTTCTTTAAAAATTTCATAGAGGAATGATATATAATCACTAGAATACTGGAAGAAATCCAAATGTCTGACAATGGAGAAATCATTGACTGAATTATAATGCTTTTATGTAATAGAATCCTATAAGGTCATTGAGATGGACAATTTTCAGAATATGAGGAAATATGGAAAGACCTTTATGAAATAATGAAGAGTAAACAAAAAAACCAAAATGAAGAGAATGGACACTAATCACAACCATATAAAAGGAAAAGTGAATAAGAATGCACAATGAATAAAAGCACTGCTGGAAATAAAGTGACTGAAGAGTTGTTATGACATTTTAAAGGTTAATTTCATTTATTTAAATGTAAATAGTGGGGAAGCAAGTTTAAATCATTGAATGGATGTTCAACAGTGTTTATAGTAAATCATTTTTTAAAAAACACATTGCCCTGATCAGACATGCAGCTGTATGGGAAGATTACTTGTCAGACTAGCCTGACGATGAATCATAGAAAGATTTTTATTAAAGAAAAAGAAAATTGGTAAATATTACATATTCAGCAGTCTGACAATCATGGTAACCAAGTGACCTATGAAGTCGAAAAGGATTTCCCAATGTTAATAAAGCTTCAGAATGAACAATTTCTCAGAACACTGTTTCCCATGAGTCACAACCAAGGGCAGCAGTATGGAAATAGGCTTGCTTTAGAAGTCAGAAGACAGAAGTTCCCAGAAGTCATTTCCCTTCTCTGACCCTCAGTTTCCTCATCTGTAAAATGAGAGGGTTAGACTAAAAGGGTCTATGGCCCCTTTTATCTCTGACATTCCATGTGCTGCATGATGAACATGTTGAATACGAACACAATTTTGAAAATGAGCTCATGGAGCCCAATTAAGAACCTCTGCTACAATATGCTATTCAACTGAGGCTAAATTATTGCATATTAAGTAATAATAAGTCACATTTATATAGCACCTTAAGGTTCACAGAGAACTTTATACATGTTATCTCATTCAATCCTCACAACAACCTTGGGAAGTAGATTCATTTTACCCTCATTTTACCCCTGTTTTATAGATGAGGAAACTGAGGCAAACAGACTGACTTGCCCAGGGTCACATGGGTAGCAAGTCTGAGGGCAGATTTGAACTCAGGTTTTTCCTGACTACAGTCCAAGTGCCCTATCCTCTTCATGCCCTGGTTTCCCCATCACTGAGGTAGTAGACAGTAACATCATTGCCTAAAGTAGTCTTGCTTGCGAGGTAATGGAACCCAAGTGTTCCTATGATAACTGGAAGTAATGATAAGAACCTGCATCCTGAGTGTGCCAGGTGTGAGGCTGGCCCCTCTTGGGCACATTGATCCTCCTCCTACTCTTGTTGTGGCCCTAAAAGCACTGCATATGAGGTATGGCAAGGTACTTCTATTGACTGAAGTGAGGGAGATGCAATGGATGTATTTTGTCCCCATTGGTGACTCTGGTTCAATTGTGAATTGACAACTAATTGTCTCCTTTGCCCTGAATTTTCTTTTCTTTCCTCTATTCTCTTGAGTATTTCAAGTTTTGTCCCAAGCCTTCATTATAAGGGACTTACAAAGTACTATTACTTTTATCATTGCTGACTGATGTTCCTCTTTTATAAAAAGCCTCTTAAGTTCCTAAACATCTGTATTAGACCTTAATTGGAGGATAGGATTGATAATAATAATATTCATATAACACCTACTATGTTCCAGGCACTGTAATACCAATATCATCTCTTTTATTTGGTTCTCACAACAGCTCTGAGAGGTAAGTGCTATTTATAAAGACTCAGAGGAGGGAAAGGAATGAAGGGGTTTAAATGTGTTTATAATCAGTTGCTGGTAGAAAGATCACCTTTTAAGAAACTGGGACATCACCATTAATTAGCAGCATTTCTTAGTTTACATTCAACCAGAAAGCAAGAGGCTTCCTTGCAGTGACTCAGTTTCATTTCTTCTTCTGTTCTGCTTGGATCTCAGTTAAAATTTGGGTCCTGAATCACAGATCCATACAACAGGTCTTCATACATTCCCAAGGGTGTTGAATTGACAAGTTTGTGGTCATTCAGGTTCGGATTCTCCCAGAGTTATCAAGGGAAGAAAACAATGAGATCTCATCAGAAAAAAAAAAAAACAGATCTGTTCTCTGATCCTTTCCATTGTTTCTAATGATGTAATCTGGGACCAGCTCAATATTCTACTATGCCACTGAGAGACATTTCAGTTTATCATCTTTTAAATAATTATTATTCACATCATATAATACTTAAAGGTTTGCAAAACACTTTAGTGAGTTTTTAATTGTGCTTTAATGTTTGCAAAATATTTTATTAATATCCCATTTTATCCTCACAGAAACCTAGGAAGGCAGGTGTTATTCTTATCACCACTTTAGAAATGAGGAAACTGAAGCAAAGAAATGTTAAGTGACTTGCCCAGGGTCACAGAGCTAATAAGTGTCTGAGGCCAGATTTGAACTCAAGTCTAATGCCAGCTACAGCAGTGTATAAACTGTATCACCCAGCTGCATTTCATGTGTTCCTCACAACTCTGTGAGGTAGGAATTATTATTACCCCTATTTACCTTTGGGGAAACCAAGGCTCAGAGAAATGATGACTAGCTAGTAAACATCTAAGCCCAGATTTGAATCCAGAATCTTCCTGTCTTCAGGTCCAGGGTACTATCCACTAGGCTGTGCTGTCTCTCTACACTCAAATGTCCAGCTTGTGGACATTTCCCCCTTCATTGTTGGACTACAGATCTGCTCCTACCCCCTGCCTCCAAGTAAATCACTCCAAACACCAATTTGGTAAGTCTCCTAAAACAGAAATATTCAAGCCAATACATGATACAAAGAATTAAATAGGATCACCAAGGAAACTATCTGCATAGGTATTATACAGAAGCTTAAAGCAACACTTCCAAGTAGGGTGTATGGGGTGTTCAAAGACGACTAGCACCTCTGGTGTGAGAACTTACCAAGACTTTTTCAGGGATCATCATCCACCTTTGGTGTCCACCTGGCACTTAATTCTCCCCTGTGGCTCTCAGAAGCTATAACATGAATAGCATCCACACCCTAGTAAACTGCTTAAACCAGGTTGAAGTTAAGCAAAAGGCCTCAGGTCCATTGGTGAGTTAGGGGAATATCTACTCCAAGTATGTGAAGACTTACCCCACCCCACAGAATGGGCAGGTGAGAACAGTTTGTTCCAACAGTCCTGAAGCAGGTGTTGTGCAGTACTTGCAGCTTGTTCAGACTTCGAAGACACCAAGGTCATCCATTGCATCTTGGAGCCATTGCCACTCATTTTGAGATTTGTCTTGCCACTGGACTTCAATGACTGGAGAAGAGAGAGTGAGGCAGACAACTTTGTGTAGCTCTAACTCACTTAAATCCACTTCACACACAAGTCAAAATATCAGCCTGTGACATCACTGGTCCTCTTCTAAGGACAAACAACCACAGCAAGGATCTCACTACATGGAAGTATTAGTAATACTCTTTCTGCACTCAGTCCTTCAACAACAGGTTCTAAACTTGATAGTATTGATCTGACGCTTAAGAAGTACTTTGCTTACAGCTTTTAGGCAATTCTGTCATCAGATGTGAAAATGGCAGGAATGGAGAAGGTGCTGTCCTCTAATGGTGATGGGACTTCCTCTGGCCAGAGGTGACCCTGATCTATGCCCTGAATACTCTTGAAATGACTTCTCTACTCTCCTGCTCTGTTTTGACAATTTTTCAAGAATAGCCACACATTTCAAGAGACATTGTCTGTTTATACACACAAGTCCCATGATAAAGCAAAGCCTCAGCAAACTTGGAAGGTACAATTGTGACTCGAGGTCACGATTCTGTTAACTCCCCCAAGGTTTCAGCTTCATTCAACTTATCATTTGACTTTACAGGTAAATTGACTTTGGGAAAGGGTGACCCAAAGGGTGAAAATAATTATAAAAATATTTTTTAGCATAACTCCTATAAAATAGATGGGGTGCTAGGTGCCCTAGCTGGAGTCGCATATGACTGAAAATGACTAAACGACAATATAAAGTGGATAAGCACAATCAGAAGTTTGGGTTTCCTATTGGTTTGCTCTCACAAAAGAAAATTCATTACATCTAGCCACCCCAAATCTCAATACCCAGCTCGTTCTCTCTGAACTCAAGCAGGAGAAAATAGGGAAATCTTCCAAAATAGCTTCAAAAGAGTTTAATTTACAAGCCCAAGCAAGGGGAAGGTTAACATAAACCTTCATGAGGCAACAAACAACTTTATAAAGAGACCATTTGACTTTCTGCCCAACAGAAGAGTTTCAATCCTCACTCATCTTTCCTTTGGAAAACATCACACCCATCTAAAGAAAGAAAGGAATCGTGATCAATGGGGAAAGAATAAAGAGAGAAAAAAAGAAGAGGCAGAGGGACAGAGACCTTCTATGACAGACTTTCTTTGACTGGCTAGTTTTGAGATCAAAGAGGAATTAATGCAAATAGAACAGGGTGTGGTGAATGTAATCAGGCCCTTGCTATATCTCTCCATGCCTCCTGCATCCAATCAGGATTAGAGAGAGAAGAAAAAAGTTTGTCCTGTGAAATAAAACCTCACTCCTGATTCTAATTCTATTTCCATTCATTATTGGAATAATGGAACTCTTTTCAGCTACAACCAAGTATAACACAATTGTCATTCCTTATAAGAAAAAGAACATTTAATTCAATTAGTCCTCATGACATAAGAAAATGGACAGCTGTGGTTAGGGTAGGGAATCAGCAAGACAAAACAGTTAAAGTGGATGGTACTTCTTTTAGAGAAAGGGAGAGTATGAAACTACAATCATCTTCCTATGGAGTTGTCATGTGGCAGTCGGAGCCCTTCCTCATTCACCTTAATGAAGTCATTGAAAATTCCCAGCCTCAGTGTCTTTAACAGGGGATAATGCATGGGGGAAAGGCAAACAGAGAGGAGGCCTGTCTGAAACAAAAATAAAAAAAGAGGAGAAAAGGAAGGAAGGAAGGAAGGAAGGAAGGAAGGAAGGAAGGAAGGAAGGAAGGAAGGAAGAAAACGGCTGAGAGAAAAGTTGTCCAACAAAGATTTATTTTTTAAAAAAGAAGTAATAATGATAATGATCTAGAAAAAAACAAAACACAATGGATACATATTATTCAGTAAGGAAATTGAGATGAAAATCTTCTAATGAAAAAGGAAAATAACAAATTCTATGGGACTCCCTCCCCAGAAATAATGGAATATCAACAATAAATGCTAGAATGATTCAGAAGAGAAATAAAAGGTTAAAAATAATCAAAGGTTGAAAATATGACAAAATTTAAAACAAAAATAAGAGCTCTAGAAGAAATCAACAAAGCAGTAAACAGTTTTGAATTTTGTCTTCAAAAATTAGAGAATGTGGAAAAAATGCCAAAGGGGGAACTCAAAAGTGCAGAAATGGAAGAAAAATTTACAGAAAAGAATCAAAGGACAACAGTGCTGCTACAGAACATGAATTTTCTATATAAGCCAAAAATATTGCCCTAAAAGGTAATATTACACAGATATATTTTAAGGCTTGTTAGTCTCCCAGAAAATCTGATGAACATAAAAACTCAGATCTACTCTAGGAAAGGGAAAACAAAAAAGAAAAGGAAGAAAGAGAAAATAATAAATTCATTAAATACAATTAAAGTTATACTGAATGGATAATTAAAATATGCAGGAAGGAACTGGGATCAAATTACTTTAAGCTGGACTAATCACAAGGATGAAGTGCTCATTTAAATGAGAGGAAAAGATCCCCAAAAAATCAACACAAAAGAATTAAATGAACAAAGCCTCATATTGTAACCTTAAATGTGAATTAAGTATCACAATAAAACAAAAACAAATACAAATAAAGCAAAATAGAATAATAGAATGGATAAAACAAAACCTGCCTAATTGGCAAATATAAGAAATAGATTTTAAAAATAAAAACATATACACTTGAAACTGAATGACGAAAACAAAATTTACTAAGGGATTCCCAAGCAGCATAAGTTGGAAATATATGTATCATATCCCTTAGCAAGGGGTTGGCTGGCTGTACTCCACTCTGAGATTTTAGTTAGAGAAGAAAGGAAATGAATGTGAAATCAGTCCTCCAAGGGAGAAGGGGAGGGAGGCAGCAAAGGTTTTCATGCACAGCATTTAGGACTCTTGAGAATGAGGAGAGAAGACTGAGGGGCCAGGAGCATAATGGAAGCATCTTAATGGTGGTAGCAGCTGGTGTTTACCACATCTGCAGTTCCCGTCTTTAAAACCATAAGAGGAGACCTCTATCTAAATGGATAAGCTTGAAAGTGAGCGTAACTGTGTATATTATCACTGGCACTCAACCCAATGGCAGAAGCCCTGTGAAAAACAAGTCAATTGAGAACAGGTGGGCCCTATCCTGCCCAGCTTTCTTTCTGTTTGTTTTTTTTTCTTAAATTTATTCTACTAAAGAATACATTTGCCTAATTTAAATATCTACGGTTGACCCTACTCTTATTGCAGGTATCTCTTTGCAGCATCAGGGCTTCATGGGAGCCACACAAGAGAGAGGGACATTTCATAGCCCATTGTTAGAGAATTGTATTCTCAACTGATGGAATAAGCATGAACCATTTCTTAACTACCCTTCTAAGTTCAGATCTAGTATTTTATAAATCTCTCACATAGGCTTGAGCCTAGGTTTCACATGATTTCAGATAAAGTAACAATTAAAAACTCACAATATCAAGAGAAATAAATAAGGAAACTGCCTAATGCTTAAAGTCACTTTAAACAATGCGACAATATCATGAAATATATAAATGCACAAAAACTTAGTATCTAAATTCTAAAAGGTAAAGCTCACATAGGTCTTGCAAAAAGATATAAGTAATAATGAGAGCTGTAGGAAACTTTGGTTTCATCTGGAGTTGGATATATGTAAGTAAAAAATAAAAATAAAGGAAAAGTTAGAGCTGATCAGGCTGTTGAAAGAAAAGCCTTGACCGACATGGCACTTTCTGAATGGGAATATTAAAGAATATGCATATTATCCACATCAAGTGATTCCTTTATTTTTATGTAATACTTTATTTTTCCCCAATTACATGTAAAAACCAATTTCTCATTTTTTAAAATTTTGAGTTCCAAATTCTCTCTTTCCCTCCCTCCCCTACTTCCATCTCCTCAGTTGAGAAGGCAAGAAATTTGCGAAGGTTAGACATGTGCAGTCGTGAAGAAAAAATTCCATGTTATGTTACGAAAGGAAACGAAAAAAACATGAAGAATAAAGAAAGTGAAGAAAAAGTATGCTTCAGTCTGCATTCAGACTATCAGTTCTTCCACTGGAGATGGATAATATGTTTTATTATAAATTATTTGGAATTGTTCGGGTCACTGTATTGCTGACAATGGCTCAGTCTAACAGTCGATCATCATACAATATTATTGTTACTGTACACAGTGTCCTCCTTGTTCTGCTTGTTTTACTTTGTATCAGTTCATGTATTTCTAGGTCTTTCTGAGGACATCCTTCTCATTATTTGTTATAGCATAATAGCATTCCATCACAATCCTATAAAACAATTTTTCAGTCATTCCCCATTTGATGGGTATCCTCTCAATTTCCAATTCTTTGCCACCACAAGAAAAAGAGCTGCTATAAATATTTTTTGTATATATTGGTCCTTTTCCTTTTTATTTTTTTAAGTCTCTTTGGGATATAGACCTAGTAGCTATATTGTTGGGTTAAAATGTATGGACACTTTTATAACCTATTGGGCCAATTTTTCTACAGACTGATTGGACAAGTTCCTAATTTCACCAACAGTACATCAGTATCTCAATTTTCCCACATCTCCACCTACATTTGTCATTTTCCTTCTCTATCATATTAGTGTATTGTTAGTGTATTTTTAATGGAATTAATGTATTTTTAATGGAATGGGAAGATCTTTCTCATCCATTGATAGGCCAATGTGACCTGCTTGAGTCACAAGGAAACCTGAGTTGCATGAGTCTGTGGTAGGAGGAGCTTGCTGAATGGGTGGAATAGAAAGGGGTGGAGCAGGAAGGGTAGAACAGGAAGAGGTGAACCATAAAGCAGACCTGAGAGAAAATTGGTCAGAGCAGCCAGAACAGAGGGAGAAAGAAAGCAGGCAGTTGGCTAGCAAGAGTGAGAGAGCTTGTTTGTGATTTGTTAAAGGGAGCTGGTTTGTGGGAAGGTTAGGGTTAGGCTTGGGGTTGGTGTTGCCCCTGCCTTGATATTATATATAAATTTGTTTGTTACTATGATGGATTTGGCTTTCTGGTATTGGAATTTGGCTTTCTGGTGTCTAAATATATGTTTTTCTTCTGCCTTCTATATGGAGAGTCTGTTATACTTTTGTGATTCAGAAGTATGCTGGCATATTCATAGCTACCCTCAATGCTGTGAATATTGCCTGGGTGATACAATTCACCAATCTGATAGGTGTGGAGTAGTAGCTCAGAGTTGTTTTAATTTGCATTTTTCTAATAAATAAAAATTTAAAGCATTTTTATATAACCATAGATTGCTTTGAAAACTGCCTGTTCATATTCTTTGACCATTTATCAATTAAGGAATGGCTTTTGTTTCTATATATTTGACTCTGTTCTCTATATATTTGAGAAATGAAGTCTTTATCAGAAACACTTGCTGAAAATTTTTTTCACAGTTGTGATTACTATATATTTCCCTCCATCTTATTTCCCCATTTATCCTACTCTCTCTCTCCTTTCACCCTGTCCATTCTCAAAAGTGTTTTGCTTCTGCCAATCTGCCCTCCCTTCTATCAGCCTCCATCTTCTCCCCTTCTCGTATTCTCTTCCCCTCCTACATTCCTGTAGGGTAAGGTAGATTTCTATACCCAACTGATGTTATTCCCTCTTTCAGACAATTTTGGTGAGAAGGTTAATAAGATCCTCCCTACCTTCCCCATCTTCACCTTCACTATAAAGCCCTTTTGTGCCTCTTTTATGTCAGATAATTTGCCCCCTTCTACATCTATTTTCCCCTTCTTCCAGTGTATTCCTCTTTCTCACCCCTTAATTTTATTTCTTTAAATAATTATCTTATCATTTTCATCTCACACTTGTGCCCTCTATCTATGTATATGTCTCCTAACTGCCCAATTAATGAGAGGGTTTTTAGGAGTTACCAAGTATCATTTTCCCATGTAGAATGGTAAACAGTTTAACCTTATTGAATCCCTTATTATTTCTCTTTACTATTTATGTTTTTATGTTTCTCCCAAGTCTTGTATTTTAAAGTAAATTTTCTATTCAGCTCTGTTTTTTTTCATTGGGTATGCTTGAAAGTCCTTAATTTCATTGAATATCCATTTTTCCCCTAAAAGATTATACTCAGTTTTGCTGGCTAGGTGATTCTTGGTTGTAATCCTAGCTTTTTTGCCTCTGGAATATCTTATTCCAAGCCCTCGAATCTTTTAATGTAGCAATTGCTAAATCTTGTGTTATCCTTTGTGGCTCCATGATTTCTCTTTGGCTGCTTGCAATATTTTCTCCTTGACTGGGAAACTCTGGAATTTGGCTGCAGTACTCCTGGGAGTTTTTACTTTGGAATATCTTATAGGAGGTGATCTTATAGGAGGTAGATTCTTTGGATTTCCATTTTAGCTTCTGGTTTTAGAATGTCAGGGCAGTTTTCTTTAATAATTACTTGAAAGATGTTGTCTAGGCTCTTTTTCTGATCGTGGTTTTCAAGTAGTTCAATAATTCTTAAATTATCTCTCCAGGATCTATTTTCCAGGTCAGTTATTTTTCCAATGAAACATTTCACATTTTCTTCTATATTTCATTCTTTTGATTTTGTTTTATTATTTTTTTTGATTTCTTATATAGTCATTAGGTTCCACTTACCCAATTCTAATTTTTAAAGAATTTTTAAAGAATTATTTTCTTCAGTGAATTTTTGTACCTCTTTTTCCATTTGACCAATTATGTTTTTCAAGGCATTCTTCTCTTCATTTGATTTTTGTGCCTCTTTTACAATTTGACCTATTTTGATTTTTAAGGTGTTATTTTCTTCAGCATTTTTTGTGCCTCCTTTACTAAGCTATTGACTCCTTTTTTCACAGTTTTCTTGCATCCCTCTCATTTCTCTTTCCAATTTTTTTCTCTACTTCCCTTGCTTGACTTTTAAACCCTTTTTGAGCTCTTCCATAGACTGAGACAAATTCATATTTTTATTTGAGGCTTTGGATGTAGCAGCTTTGACTTTGCTGTCTTCTGACTTTGTGCTTTCATCTTCCCTGTCACCATATCAACTTTCTATAGTCAGGATCTTTTTCTGCTGTTTGCTCATTTGTTCAACCTGTTTCTTAACTTTAAACTCTATGCTAAAGTGGGGCTCTGCTTCCAAAGTAGAGGAGGCACTTTCCCAAGCTTTAGGTTTTTTGTGCAACTGTTTTCAGAGATATTTCTGGGGACCTGTAAATTTTCAGTTCTTGCAAGGTGGTATGATCTGAGGAGAGTCTGGTTTACCACTATCCTGGTTTGTGCTCTGGTCAATGAGCAACCACAAACACTTTCCTCCATGGAACTGTGACTAGGGTCCCAGCTCCCCTGTGGCCACAAGCTCAAGTGTGCTAATGCTCCTCCTCACCCTGGGACAGAGATCCAGATCCAGGTATGGGAAATGCAACAGAATTCTGCCCCCAGTCCCAACAAAGAAATCCCTCTAATTGCATTCTGGTAAGTTGTCTAACCCCTCTCATTATCTGTGGACTGAGAGATCTGGAAAACACTACTGCTGCCACTGATTCAGTCACCCCCAAAACCTACAGTTGGTTTGCTGATGCATGGCCGATGCTAGATTATACTCCACTCTCACTAGGGTGCAACCAAGTTTTTCTGTCAACCTTCTAAATTGTCTTGGGCTGGAAAACTGGTTCATGCCATCCTTTCATGGGTTCTGTTACTTTATAATTTTTTTTAGGACATTATTTAAAGTTGTTTGAGAGAAAACTAAGGTGAATCCCTGCCTTTTTTTTCCTTCATGTTGACTCTGTTACCAAATGATGCCTTTCCAAAAATGTATATGCACCAGAACAAAGGAAAAATTACAAATGAATGTTGAGTCAGAAATAATAAATCCATCCTGTATAAAGTCATGATATAATAAAAACAGTGAATACCAAAAGCATAAACAAAAAAAGTGAAGTCCTAAATGGACACCTAGTAATGATATTCTAAATAATGAACTAGCCAAAGATCAAACCACAGATGCAACAGAAAACTGATAAAGAGAATGACAGCAGTAACACCACTTACTAAAACCTTTGAGATAGAGCTAAAGTTTTCCTCAGGGGAAAAAGGATATCTCTCAGAACATATGGCAACAAAATAGAAAAAAATATCATTTTACCAGGCACAAGATTTTTAAAATGAAAAAAGAAAAAAAATAGTCCTAAAGCAAGCAAAAAAAAAAAACATCTTGAAAATTAGTGGTGAAATAGGAAAAATTGAAAGCAAGTATGTTAGAAATGATCAAATAAACTTTAAAAAAACACTAATAAAATCATCACTAGCTAACTTGATCAAGGGCAATGCACATCCAGTTCAGAAAATTTGTTTATTATCTCCTTAGTTACAAAAAGCACCTTAGCTACAAAAAAGTGGGTAGAGGCAGAAAGTGGAGGGGGAAGCAGCATTAAATAGTGCTTCCTATTAAGGGTCTTACATTCTATCAGGATGATATGACATGTACACTAATAGGTAAATACTAAGTAAATTGAGAAGAGATAAATCACAAAATCACCAAGAGGAATTAAGGAAAGGTTCATAGGAGTACCTGAGCCTCTCCATGACAGAAAAGAAGGATTCTGAGAGGTAGAAAGAGGGAGTGCATTCCAGTTATGAGATTTAAATTCTTGGAAATGAAAATGGCTGGCCATGTAAGTTCTGGGAATAGCAAACAATACAAAATGGCTAGAATATTAAGTACATGGAAAGGAAAAGTGTAGGGTAAGATGCAGAAAAGTATGTTTGTTAAATTGTGGAAGACTTTAAATCCCTGGAAGAGGAGAATGTATTTATAAAAATTAGAAAGGCAATCATCAATCTACTTTGCTAGAGTTATCCCAAAGTCATGATTACTAGAGTACAAATTAATGAGGTTTTGTTGTGTTTCTCCTGTCTAAATATGTCTATGCCAGTTTTCAATTCAGCAATTGATTTCAACAGATATTTATTAAGTACCCACAATGTGCAAGGTCCTGCGAGTGTGGGGTTCAAGCAATAACGTGCCATAACAGTGTGAATATAAGTCCCTTATAGTTATAGGTCACGTTCTTAAAATGAGTTGTTTCTTTAAAGAAAAAATACTTAACTATACATTAAAAAGTAACTGCACTCAAGTCTCATATAAGCCATGTGGTTTTATTTGTTTGTTTATTTTGGCAAAGGGAATGGAGGCAGAAAGAAAAGTCTATATTTAGGCTAATACAGTAAAACATAGTCCTTGCCCTCGGGAAATTTACAATATAATAGTTATCTATCTTCCACAGCTGACTGCCAAAAGGCAGATGGGCACTCAATGGTTTGGGACGAGGATGGAAAGAAAACTTCATCAATGACCCAGGAAAACCATATGAGAGGTTTTCTTTTATTACTCATATCTTGACATTTTGCCTTAAATGCCCACTGGGAAATAATTCAGACAGGTTGTGGGAATGAGACATCATCAAGGTGAGCCAACAACATGGAACTCTATCCTGGCAGAAAAATGCTTTAAACTATTAAGTTGGTTAGGGGGTTGGATAAACCATTGTAAGAAATTAGAGTTTCAGAGAATCTGAATGTGACTCTCAACTCCAAATAAGAGAAGAAATCACCACAGAAACAATCCAGCTCTACTTGAATTCACTTTCCTTGATACAAAGGGGAGTCTCCAGCAGAATAAATTTCAGAGAAATGAAATTCTAAATCTATTCTTGAATTTGATCATCATGAGCTCAGTTTAGCTTCCTATTTTTCTGCAAAGGTATAGTAGAAAAAAGTTCACCTGTCAGAGAGAAGAGTTATGTCCTTCTGTAAGAGAAACGGTTCAAAATCCCCAGCACCATCAATCAACTGATATGGTCAGGTTTTTAAAATGTGTAAACAAAAATGTCTATACCTTTTGTACCCTTTTTGTTGTCATTGTTCAGTTGTTTCAGTCATGTCAGAGTCTTTGTGACTCCATTTGGGATTTTCTTGGCAAATATACTGGAGTGCTTTGCCATTTCCTTCTCCAACTCATTTTACAGATGAGGAAAGTAAGACAAACAGGGTGAAGTGACTTGCCCAGGGTCACACAGCTAATAAGTGTCTGCAGCTGGATTTGAACTCAGGAAGATGAATCTGACTTTATGTTCAGCAGTCTATCTACTGCATTACCTGTCTGGCCCTTTTGTTCCCTTTATCAGGTATAAATTCCCTTTCTTATTAGATCAAGAAGGGAACAGAAGAATTAACTAATCATACATCTTTACCATGTCCCCAGAGGCTTTACATAGTAGAGAAAGTTTATCAGTAATTCAGAATACTGGCTATAAAGGAACTAAGGATGCAAAAGAAAATTACTGAGTGAGAGAAATTTATGAGGATTCTGGAGGGAGAAAAGGACTTGCAATAACCAGGAATTTGCTGCATGCATTTCTATGTATATGCCTTGCTTCCTTCATACTTGAAATTTAAGCCAACTCTCCACAGAAATTTGTGTGCGTGTACCCCTGGTTTGGTGAAAATGTTTTGGTAACTGCAATACTTGCTGTACTTTCTCAGTGAAAACCTTTTGTAAAAGTCAATTAAGTCTGACTGACAGATTGTCAATGACAACTACATTGGTGGGGACTTGTGAGCAAGAGTGCTAGATACTTTAAGGAGCCAAGATGATAGAGTAAGCAGTTAATTGCTGTAGCTCTCCCACATTTACCTCCAAACAATCATAAAATTGCACCTCAGAACAATCCTGGAATAGAGGAGCCAGGGGAAAGACAGGATGGAAGATTTGGAAGATTGTCAAGAAAAGTCTGTCTAACTCAGGTAAAAGGAGAGCACATTCCAGGACAGGAAGTATCCCAGCAAGTCAGCAGAAAGCCCCACCTCAGCAAATGAGCAGGAGGTCTTGAGCCCCATTGTGGTGGAACAAGCAAACACCAACACCAGGACCACTCCCTCCCATGCCTTACCATAGCCAGGGAAGTTGCAGACTCCAGCTTGACCACCATTGAGTGCTTCAGTGTAGCCTGGAGCAAACAGGAAGTCTCCAGAAGTCAGACCTCCACATGCTTCAGTGTAGCCACAGGGAAATGGAGAGACACCTCACCAGACCTCAGTACATGCTGGACACCACCATTAGGAGACCAGCTCAGAACCAGGTAAACTGCCAGACATCTATGGCCTCTAGTCAACCCCCATCCCAAAGCCTCAACACAGCACCAGACATGAGGGTCCCCTGGGGCCTCAGGGCAACATCAGAACAGCATAAGGTAAATAGTCAGGGTCTGCAGTCACTAATACAAGAAGCCAGAGACAGTGCCCCCTCCACCCTGGGAGCAGAGCTCAAATTTAAAAGAAAGGAAAAAGGCAAAAAGAGGAAAGAAAAGAAATAGATGAGCAACAAACAAAAAACCAAAAAGAAGAAGTTGACCATAAGAAGTTATTATGGTGACAGGGAAGACTGAGATACAAAATCAGAAGAGGACAACATTGTCAAAACACCCATGGGCAAAACCTTAAAGAAAAATGGGAAGTGGTCTCAAGCCCAGAAAGAACTCATAGAAAAGGTCAAAAAGGAATTTAAAGATCATATAACAGAGTTAGAAGAAAAATTGGGAAAACTACTGAGAGTGATGTAAGAGAATTATGAAAACAATACTCAACAGCTTGGAAAACTGCTTAAAAAGTAGAACTAGACAAATGGAAAAGGAGCTACAAAAATCTACTGAAGAAAACAATTCCTTAAAGAGTGCAACTGGACAAATGGAAAAGAAAGTACAAAAGCTAATTGAGGAAAAAACACCTTAAAAGTTGGAATTGAACAAGTGAAAGCTAATGACTCTATCAAACATGGATCAAACAAACAAATTCATAAGAATGAAGACGTGGAAAAGAAAATGTAAGGTACCTCATAGGAAGAACAACTGACCTGGCAAATAGATCCAGGAGAGACAATGTAAGAATCGCTGGACTTTATGAAAGCCATAATGTAAAGGAGAACCTGGACAGCATCTTTCAAGAAATTATCAAGGAAAACTGCACTGATGTCCTGTAACCAGAGGGTAAAATAGGCATTGAAAAAATTTACCAATCACTTCAGGAAAGAGATTCCCAACATAAAAACTGGAAGGAAGATTATAGTGAAATTACAATGCTCTCAGGTCAAGGAAAAATATGGCAAGTGGTCAGAAAGAAACAATTCAGATATTGGCGAGTCATAATCAGGATCACACAGGACTTGATAGCTGCAACATTAAAAGATCAGAGGTCACAGAACATGATATTCCAGAGGGCAAAGGAGCTAGAAGTACAACTGCAAATAACTTACCTGGCAAAATTAAGCATGACACATGAAGGGGAAAGGTTAACTATTCAATGGAATGGAAGAATTTCAAGCCTTCATAAGGGGAAGACCAGAATTACACCAAAAATTTGACCTCCAATATCAAGACCCAAGAAAAGCAAAACAGGTTTAAAAAAAGGAAAAGAAAACAAGGGATTCAATGGAGCTGAACTGTTTACATCACTACATGGGAAGATGATACTTGTAACTCCTAAAACATTGTATCTTTAGCAGTAAATATAGAAGAAATATACATAGACAAAGGGTATGGATATAAGGTGAACTTCAGGGAATGACATAAAAAAATTAAGGGATTAGAAAGAGGAGTACAATGGATGTAGATGGAAGAGAGAGGTAAAATGTAGTAACTTACCTCACATGGAGAGATGAGAAATACCTATTACAGTGGAGGGGAAGAAGGCAGAGTGGGCAATGGACATCACTTGAACTTTACTGTCATCAGTATTGGCTCAAAGAGGGAATAATATACACAATCACTTGAATATAGAAATCAAAGGGTCAAAAATCCACATGTGAAAAAAATATTTATAGCAACCCTATTTGTGATGGCAAAATGTTGGAAATTGAGAGAATGCCCATCAATTAAGGAATGGCTAAACAAGCTGTAGCACATGAATTTAATGGAATATTATTGTACAATAATAAATGAAGAACAGGCAGATTTCATAAAAACCTGAAAAGACTTGTATAAACTGATGCAAAGTAAAATGAGGAGAACCAGGAAGACACCATATACACAGTAGCAGCAACATCTTGTGATAATTAACTGTGACTCAGCTCTTCTCAGCCACACAGTGATCCAAGACAAATACTAAGGACTCATGAAGGAAAATGCTATCCATATCCAGATCAAGAACTGATGGACTCTAAATGCAGATCTAAGCATATTATTTTTACTTACATTATTTTTTTCATTTTTTCTTTTGATCTTCTTCTATAACTGTGATGAATATGAAAATGTATTTTACATGATAGTACATGTATAAACTATATCAAACTGCCTACCATTTTCAGAAGTGGGAGGGGGAGGGAGGAAGAGAGAAAAATTCGGAACTCAAAATCTTGTAAAAAATGAATGCTAAAAATTTTCTTGATATGCAACTGGGGAGAATAAAATACTATTTAAGAATGAAAAAAAGAGTATTAGGGTCATAGCTTCTCTGGGAGCCTAGCCTGACAATTTAAGTGCGAACTGTGGAGATGATCTCAGAAGAGTCCCTCTAGGTCCTCAAGTATGGCCCTCTGACTGAATCCAAACTTCACAGTTTTTAGTTCTGCACTTGAGGATCCAGTGGGCACACATGGCCTTGAGATCACAGGTTTGTCTTTATTCCACCACTGTCTATGTAATCTTGGCCAATTCCTTTAGCTTCCCTTCTCCCAACCTCCATTTCTTCCTCTGTAAAATGAGGGGGTTGGTGAACCAGATTGACACCGTTTCCTTCCTTCACATGACATGAGTTGCTCATGTTTTGCTTTCATATTTTTTAATATATCCTTTCAAAATATTTTGAGGGGAGAAGATACCATTAGCTATGTTCTATGTTATTTTTGTTTGTTTTGTTAAACCTATTCCAATTACATTTTAATTTAGTTTACCTGCACTAGTGAGAGCAGGTCAAATATTTGACACCTCTGGGATTCTAGTCCAGCCCTCTCTCTAACCAACGGGAAACCTGAGGCTGGATGGAAAGGGATTTGCCTCAGAATAAGAAGTCATGTCATCCTAAGAATTTATTTATGAAAACATGAGAATAAAACAAGAGGAAGAGGAAGAAGAAGAGACAAAAAGGGCAAAGGAGAGAGCAAAAGGAGGAAAAACCTAATGACAATAATGACTAGAATTTATATAGCCCTTTAAGATTTGCAAAGTGCTTTACTAATATTCTCTCCCTTCATCCTCACAGCAATCCTGGAAGATAAATACTATTATTATCTTTATTTTGCAGATGAGGTAACTGAAATAGACAAGGATTAAGTGACTTGCCCAGGGTCACACAGCTAAGTGTCTGATGCTGGATTTGAACTCAGGTCTTCCTGACTCTGGGTCAAGAGTTCTTATCTACCATATCAACTAACCATTCAAGACACAGCTGCTCTGATAAACTAACAAGATCATCATAGACCAGAATGATTTTGAATGGGGAGGCAAAGAGAGATATCTATAGGTGTCAAGTGGAATTTTGAGGGCAAATGTGCGTGTGTGTGTTTTGGAGAAAGGGGGATTGTCAGACTTATAAGTAAAAAAGAAAGGAAATAATACAACAAACTAAGAGGGAACTAGGCACAGAAGTGCCTAGAAAGTGCATAGAAAGGAGAGAGAGAAGATGGGCAGGGAAAATGGCTCCCTGGTAACAACTGAGTCCTGTACTTGGAAATAAGAGCTATTGGATAAGCCATTGTCAGTTACAGGTCAGATGATGTTTGGTCAGGGTACAGACAAGATTGTGCCTATTGATAGTCCTCAGACTGCCATCCCCTTCTCTACAATTCCATCATCTCCTTGGCTTTCCTTTAAATCTTTCGTACTCGCCAGTCAAGATGTGGAACAAGTGGCTATAGGAAATATCTGTGTGGTTCTCTTAATTTCATGGACCCAGGAGTAACAAACCAGGCTGGTGTCCACAGGGGCTGGAACTACCTCCCCCCATGTCCCACAATGGCTTGAGCCAACCCAGGCGGTAAGCCCATGTCTTGTCAGTACACAAGTAAGCACAGACCAAGCCTGGCCCATCTGCCAGGACATGTCTCCATTAGTCATCACATTCCCTTTGCTCAGAACTGCTCTCCCAAACTTCATAAACACAAATACGTTCAGCCAGGAAAATTCTGTAGCTCTCCTCTGATCCATGAGCCCCAAATCTCTCTTAGGAAGTTACGTGAGGGAAGAAAGTACATGAATTTGCACCTTCTTTACCCTCCCAATTCTCTAGGAGAATCTTGTTTTCCAAGTTTTGCCTAACCTTCTGCCCCTGCTGCCCATGATCCCCACTGAAGTTCCTGAGAGAGTGGAACTGTGGAATCCCTATCTCTCATCCTCCTGGGATTACTTCTCAGAAAAAGCAGCATGCCTAGGCAGCTCTGAAGCCAGAGCTATGGATCACAAGTCCTTGCCAACTTATTACTTCCCAGAGGGCTGGAGAACCAACTCAAGCCAAGCTCCTTCAGGGGAGATGTTCTGGGACAGAGATACTGAGTGCTGCCTCCAAATGCCTAGGGGCCTACTCTGAACACACTACTTTGGCTCTCTTTGCCCTCACCCCTACTTATTCCACCTCCTAACACCCACCCTCCCTGTTGTCTTGAGATCACAGCAATTTACCTGAAAAGAATTGGTCTCTCTTGCTCTAGCAGGGTTCCAGAGTCATTTTCCAATAAAAATGGAGAAAATAACACAATTGTTCTGACTGGGCCCACTGCAAAGTTATGTTACATAGTCTCAAGTGGACCTTCACTGCTCCTAGGCAATCCTACTATACCTTCCTTGTCAATTCACTATCCCCATTCTCCATAGCAATTCCTCCTTCCTCAAACCTTCTATGACTCCCTCTCTCCCTGCTCTCTCAGATAAGAACTTCATCTCATATTTTAAAGAAAATAAATTAAGTCATTTGCCTTGAGCTTTCTCTTCTCCCTCTTCTTCATCTCATGTCATTCAGATGCCTTCTGCCATTATCTTCTTCATCCCCATGTCACATAATGAAGTAACCTAATTCCTTACCAAGCCTAATCCCTCTACTGGCTCATTCTATCCCATCTCCTACAACATATTGCTTCCTCTCTCATCCCCACTCTCACATACCTTAAATGTCTCCCTTTCTGTTGGCTCATTCCCTACTGCCTACAAACATGGCCATGTCTCCCCCACACTGAAAAAACTTTCATTTGATCCTTCCATCTCTGCTATCATTCTATGTCTCTTCTCTCCTTTGCAACTAAACTTCTCAAAAAGACCACCTAGATAGAATTGGTGCCTCCACTTTCTCTCCTCTCACTCTCTTCTTAACCCCTTATAACTCAGTTTCTGAACTTAGCATCCCACGAAACTGTTCCTTCCAAAGTTACTAATGATCTCTTAGTTGTCACAGCCAATAATCTTTTCTCTGTCATCATTCTCCTTGACATCTTTGGAGTCCTTGAAAGTTTTATTTTTACTATTTATACAGCATTTTATTTTTCCCAGTTACATGTAAAGATAATTTTTATCATTCATTTAAAAATTTTAATTTCAAATTTTATCCCTCTCCTCAAGATGGCAAGCAATTTGATATAGGTTATGCATATATATATGTATATACATACATATATATATATGCAATCATGTAAAACATATTTCTATATTAGTTATGTTGTAAAAGAAGAAATAGACCAAAAGGAAAAATTTTTTAAAAATAAAGTGAAAAATTGTATACTTTGATTTGCATTCAAACTCTATCAGTTCTTTCTCTGAATGTAGGTAGCATTTTTCATCATGAGTCCTTCAGAATTGTCTTTGATGAAAATTGTCTTGCTGAGGATAGTTGTCATTCATAGTTGATCATCATACAATATTGCTATTTCTGTGTATAATGTTCTCCTGGTTCTGCTCACTTCACTTTGCATCAGTTCATTTAAATATTTCCAAGTTTTTCTGAAATCCTCCTGTTCATCTTTTCTTATAGAACAATCGCATTCCATTACATTCATATACCACAACTTGTTCAGCCATTTCCCAAGTGATAGGCATCCCCTTAATTTCCGATTCTTCACCAGCGCAAAAAGAGTTACTATAAATAATTTTTACGCATGTAGGTCCTTTTCCCTTTTTGCTTTGGGATTCAGACCAGCAGTGATATTATTGGATCAAAAGATATGTGCAATTTGATTGCCCTTTGGGCATAGTTCCAAATTGTTCATCAAAATAAGCCTTTGATACTGTCAGTCATTCTTTCCAATTTGATACTCTCCTCTCTAGGTTTTTGGGACACCACTCTCTCCTGGTTCTCATCCTACCTATCTAACCTCTCCTTCTTTGTTTCCTTTGCTGGATACTCACATAGATCAAGCCTTCTGATCATGGATTCTGTCATGGACAGTCTTCTCTATTCCCTCTGTACTACTTCACTTGGTGATCTCATCACTCCCATGAATTTAAATACCACCTCAATGTGGATGATTCTCAAATCTACCTTTCCTGCCCCAGACTCTCTGCTGACCACCAATATCTCATCTCCAGCTATTTTTCAGACACTTTAACTGGATGCTCAGTAAACATTTTAAATTCAGTTTGTCCAAAACAGAACTCATTATCTTTCCTCCTAAACCCTCCACCCCACCTATCTCCCCTAATACTGTAGAGAGCAACACCATCCTCCCAGTCCCCCAGGTTCTCAACCTAGAAGTCATCTAGGATTCTTCACTATCTCTCACCTCCCAATAACCAAGCCATTGCCACAGTCTGCCCATTTCACCTTCACAACCTTTCTGGAATAAGCCCCCTTCTCTCCTCTGACACTGACCCCTCCCCAGACCTGGAAGGGACCTGAGAGGCCATCTAATCTAAACCCCATCATTTTACAATCAGGTAAAGTGACTTGCCAAAGATCACACAGATGGTAAGAGTCAGGTAGAATTTGAACCCAGGTCCTGTGATTCCAAGTTCCAGACTTTTCCTCCTAACAAAGTTCTGTCTGGATTCCTCTAGTCACTTAGAAAGGAAGTTACTTTCTATCTGGGCTTCAGGTGGACTTCTCAATTCCTCATGAAGATTACTTTCTTAAATCAGGCCTAATTCGATGGCTGCCTCATTTCTTTCCACGGAATTCCACCAGACTACATTCTCTCTCCCTTCTCTAGACAGATAGTGTCTTAAGAAGTTTCCCCAGGCAACCTCTTTTAATTCAGTTCTTAAGTGTACGTTTACTACTTTCCATTCAGGTTTTCCTCTAATTCCTACAGTGTATGGTGGAAAGTGGTAGTGCCAAACTCAGAAAGAAACTGGGCCACTAAACATAAGGATCCTTATGTCTTTATTTTACTTAGAAAATAGCATATTAATATTATCTATGTCCTATGATAGTACCATCTTTTAAAGTATTTCCCAATTGTAGTTTTTAGCAAAAGACATTATAGAACAATAGAAATCCCAACAGACAATGCAGAGTGAAAAAACTCTCCCACTGGGAGAGAGATAGCTCAGTTCATCCAAAACAAGAGTGTCCTTGATCTTGCCCAATTGCACTTTCATCTCTTCAGACTGCACGTTGGAATATTATAGCTGCAACTGTAACCATCGTTTTTGCCACCTCTGGTACAAAAGTTAAAGTTTAAACGTTGGTCTCAGGAGATCTGAGTCTGGATCTTAGGTCTGATGCTAAATAACTGTGGGTCCAGGAGTGCATCCTTTCATCTTTCTGCGTCTCAGGGGCTCATTTGTAAAATGAACATATTGACACTTGGGTTAGCTTCCTCTCAAGACTTTTGTCCACATTATTGCCATGCCATTTGTTACTAATATGCTTCATCATGGCAGAAGGGAGACCCTGGGTTCTCAGAATCACAGTGTCAGACCCAGAAGGAATCTCAAGGAGTCTCTTGCCTAACCTATATAAAGGAAATGCCCTTTCAACAATATATTCAGAAGGTATTTTAGCAAAGTGCATGTTGTTGCAGTTTCTGACTCATTCTTAAGGAACCCAGGCTGTACTAACTTCACTCCCAGCTCTATTCATGACTCTCCAGAATTTTCTACTCCTTCACCAATAGCTCTGGAAGTGCCTCCACTCAACTATCTCTTCTGATTGGTAAATCTCTGGCCCAGACTACCATTTCCTCAGGTGCCAAGGACATGTCAGAAACATTTAGGTAGTGTAGTAGATAGAGTGCTGGACCTAGAATCAGGAAGACTCATCTCCCTGAGTTCAAATGTGGCCTCAGACACTAACTGTGTGACCCTGGGCAAGTCACTTAACCCTGTTAGCTTCAGTTCCTCATCTGTAAAATGAACTGGAGAAGGAAATGGAAAACCACTCTAGTATCTTTGCCAAGAAAATCTCAGATAGGATCAAAGAGAATCAGACACAGCTAAGTCAACTCAACAACAACAAGGTCATATTCACTCCACTTCTAGCTGCACTCCTCACCCTCTGGGTTTCTTCACCCTTTGCCAGCAGCTTCACCTCCACACTGGTAACCTCTCCTCCTCTACCCCATCCCCTGACAACTTTCTAGATCTTCATTATGTCTTGTCTTCTCCTATTTGAATGTAAGTTCTTTGAGGCTGGGAAAGGATTGTCTTGCTTATCTTCTTCGAGTCTCTAGTGCTTAGCACAGTAGCTGGCATAAAGTAGCAGCTTAATAAATGCTTCCTTTCTTTCTCTCATCTTCCTATTATCTATCCAGTCTCCAAACTGTAAAGATCTCTAGTATGGACATAATAGTTGGCTTTGTCTAATACCTAAGGATCAGATTGGCTAAGTTTGGAGGCTTTTTATTGGAAGTTGGTTATTACAGCATTTTTTTATGACAGTCCTTAAACTGGTAACTGAGATGCAGAGGAATTATAATTCAACTTGACGGAAGGCATACACATACTGTTGAAACCTCAGATCTTTTGAAATACTGTTAGTCATAAAGTCAAAGTCATAAATTTTGATCTGGAAGGGACCCCAGAAGTTATCTAGTGTAACCTCTCCCAGATTTTTAACAGATGAGGAAACTAAGACCCAGAGAGGCAAAGAAGCTTGTCCAGGGTCATATGGATAAGTGAGTGGCAAAGATGGGATTCAAATCTAGGCCCTCTGACGTCAAAACAAGCTGTCTTTCCACAACATTAAACTATTTAGACAAAAATCCGTTGAACGAAGTTGCTCAAATAAATTTTTCATTTTTCTTCCAACAGATTAGTCAACCATTTGGAACCAACATTTTTTTCTAAAAGCCCAGAATTTCTAAAACCATCTTCAATATTAATTGTAGCCATAACTAGGGTGGGGCAGTCAGGCCTTTGTCCAAGGCACCACCATTTGGGGGGGGGGGGGTTTGCTAATTTCCTTTCCATGGTAGTCCACAGTCTGTTTTCCTTGTGTCTTACGCCTCATAGTCTAATGAGCTGTGTGCCCCAATGAAAGCTGGATGGAAAGATGGGATGATGGTGAAGGAATGGGATGGTAGGCTGACAAAGTAATGAGGAGGGGATAGCCACCACCTCTCTCTGCATGAATGTATCTATGGTTGGAATGCCTTCTGTACACATTATACTCACTCACATTATACTTCTAGCTGCACCTATCACTCCCACTTCCCCAAAAAGCTTTTGTGCTATTGCTACCCATTCTCCCACCCCCCTTCACAACTACTTTTCCCAAAGTTAAAAATAATCCTAGTTCTACCTCCATTAACACCATCCCAGGACTTTAATTCTCACCTTCTAGATTTCCCACATTTTCTGAATTCAGGTGGACCTCTATTCAGTTGTTCATCACCTGATCTGCTTCATCTTTTATTGTCAATTCAGTTCCATTTAATAAACATTTGTTAATCCTCTACTGCTCTGTGTCTGTCTGTGTGTCTGTGTGTGAAGCACAGTGTTGGGTGCTGAGATACAAAGATAAAAATGATATGGCCTCTCCCCTTAAGTATAGATGCTACTAGGGGAGATATCTTAGTTCTATGGATAAGTAAATAAAAGGTCATTTGAAGAAAGGGAAATCAAGAAAAGACTCTGTATAGAAGGAGACAACAGAATTGAGTCTTGAATAAGATTAAGGATTCAAAGAGGCAGAAGTGAGCAAGGAGTGAGGAACAGGGAACTGACTGTGCAAAGACATAGTAAAGGAATGCCAAGTTCAGAGAAGAGCCAACAGGCCAGCTTGAACAGAATGAGCAACGTTTGAAGGGAAGTGAAATGAAATAAATTTGAAAGGGAAGACTGAAAGTGTCAACTAATAAGAGCTGGTATTTACATAGCGCTTAAAAGTCTGAAAAGCATCTTCTACCCATTATCCATGTGATCTACACATCAAGCCTGTGAACTATTTTTTGCCTCTAATTTTTTTATTAATTATTTTATTTGTTTTCAGTTCTCTACAATCACGTCCAGAAATGTTAGATTTTCTCTCCCTCCCTCCGTTCTCCTTCCCCCCCTTTTCCATCCTCTTTTCCTCCTCCCTCCCTGAGATGTCATGCAATCATATATAGGTTCTACACATACATTCTTACTAAATATATTTTCACCTTAGTCATGTTGCATGGAAGAATTAAAATGAATGGGAGAAATCATGAGAAAAACTAAACTAAAACAAAAAAAAACACAAAAGAAAATAATCTACTTCATTCTGCAATCCAATTCTCTAGTTCTTTCTCTGGATGTGGATGGCATTTTGCCTTATGAGGCCATTGGGAATTTTTTAGGTCCTTGCATTGCTGTGAAGGGCTAAGTCTACCAGAAAAATTGCTTGCACACTGTGGTTGTTGCTGTGTACAAAGTTCACCTGGTTCTGCTCCTTTCACTCAGAATCAGTTCATATAAGTCCTTCCAGGCCTCTCTGAAGCCTTCCTGTTCATCATTTCTTATAGCACAACAGTATTCCATTACATTCATATACCACAACTTGTTCAGGCATTCCCCAATTGACGGGCATCCCCTTGATTTCCAGCTCTTGACCACCACAAAGAGAACTTCTATAAATATTTTTGTATATGTAGGACCCTTTTCCATTTTTATTATCTCTTTGGGATGCAGTCCTAGAAGCAATATTGCTGGGTCAAAGGATGTGCACATCCCTTTGGGCACAGTTCCAAATAGTTCTCCAGAATGGTTGGATCAGCTCCTGTGAACTGTTTTAACAGATAATAACAAGTGCTATTATTCCCAACTTGCAGATGAAGAGGTTAAAGTCCATGAAAGTTAGGTGATTTGTCCAGGGTCCCACAACTTAAATGTCAGAAGTAAGATTTCAAAGCTATCTCTTTTTTTAATTAATCATTTTGAGTTTTCAGCATTCACTTCTATAAGCTTTTGAGTTTTAAATTTTTCCCTCTCCCTCTCCTCCCCCCTCCACAAGACAGTGTGCAGTCTGATATAGGCTCTACATATAAATTCATATTAAACATATTTTCACCTTAGTTATGTTGTAAAGAAGAATTAGAACCAATGAGAGGAACTATGAGAAAGCATCTTTCCAAGTTTTTCTGAAGTCCTCTCGTTCATCATTTCTTATGGCACAAAGGTATTCCATTACATTCATACCACAGCTTGTTCAGCCATTCCCCAACTGATGGGCATCTCTCGATTTCCAGTTTTTGCTCATCATTACTTATAGCACAATAGTATTCCATTATATTCATGTGCTGCAACTTGTTTAGCCATTCCCTGATTGATGGGCATCTCTCGATTTCCAGTTTTTGCTCATCATTACTTATAGCACAATAGTATTCCATTATATTCATGTGCTGCAACTTGTTTAGCCATTCCCTAACTGATGGGCATTCCCTCAATTTTCAGTTCTTGGCCACCACAAAAAGAGCTGCTATAAATATTTTTGTACATATGGATCCTTCTCCCATTTTTATGATCTCTTTGGGATACAGACCTAGAAATCAAAGTCATCTCTTGCCTGACTACAGGCTGAACACTCTTTTCCTCTATTCTGTGTTACCTATGGACCACAAATGGCTTCAAATACCAGGTGGGGAGTGTGTAGACAGTTTATGAAGATTTTAACAAAACATTTGAGAGCAGTCTCTCCTGTCATTCTTGTATGTAAGATGGGGAAATATGGGCAGGCCAGGTTACTAGGTGGATGCAAAACTGGATGAATGGCCACATCCAAAGAATTGTCATTAACAATAATAGTTATAGTGTTAACTGGGAAGGAGGCCTCTAGTGTGGTGCCTTGGGGAGCTGAATTTGGTTCTGTGAAAATGAAAACTTTATCAATGACACAAGCAAAGGTATAAAGGCATATTTACCCATTTTGTAGATAATACAAAGCTACGATGGATGACTAAGACACTGGATGACAGAGTTAGGATCCAGAAAGATAACAACACACTAGAATATTCAGGCTAAATCTAAGAAGATGGAATTCAATCAGAACAAATGTCAATTCTTCCACTTGGTTCCAAAAAGTCAACTGTACAGATAAAAGATGGAAGAGAGGTAGTTAGATAGCAGTTATTTTTCTGAAAAAGACCTAGAAATTTTCATGTTCTGTCAGCTCAATGTGAGTCAACAGTGGGATATGACAGACAAGAAGGTTAATGCCAATTGAAGCTGCCAATTGAAGTTCTAGAACTAGAACTGTGCTTTGCCCCAGTCAGGCTCCATTTAGAATTTTTGAAAGGACATTGATAAGCTAGAGATTGTCCAGAGGAGGGCAAGCAGCAAAGGTGGTAAATCTGCAAATCTTGCACTATAAGTAAAGATTGAGGGAAGTAGGAGTGTTTAGAGGGTTCTGACATATTCTGTTTGGCCCCAGATGGCAAAACTAGGAGTGAGAGTTGGAAGCTGAAAAGACAAATTTAGGCTTGATGTAAGAAAAAATCCTTCCTAACAATGAGAGCCATCCAAAAATGGAATGATCTACCTGACTTGTTGCTGGGCTGACCCTCACTGGAGGCCTTCAAGCAGAGGTTCTTTAACCACTGGTCCGGTGTGTTATAGAGGGGATTCTTCAGCAATGGGTTGGACTAGATGGCCTCTGAAGTCCCCGTTAGTGAGGAAAGTGTATTCCAGGCCACCCTCTCTGCTACAGATTTCCCCTTCACATAATTTCCTCTCTTTCCACCTTGACTTCACTCTTTCCAAACCAATATTTGGCACTCACCATGACTTCTGGTCCCTCTTTCTTCTCTTCACATTCTTGACTGTTTCAACTACACACTATCTTATACCATTGATCTCTTATCTTAGTAAGAGAAAATAGGACAGCTAGGTGGCAAAGTGGATAGAGCACTGGACCTGGAGTCAGGAAAGGCTGATTTCAAATCCTACCACAGACACTTACTAGTTATGCAAACCTTGGCAAATCATTCAACCTCTGTCTGCCTCAGTTTTCCCAAAGGTAAAATGGGGGTGATAATAATAGAACCTTAGGGTTGTTCCAAGGACCAAATGAGACATTTGTAGAGTGCTTAGCATTGTGCCTGGCATATGGTAGGTGCTTAATTAATCTCCATTTCCTTTCTTTCTCTTCTGTTAACACATTAGTGCTCTCATCCTCAAACTTAGATCACTCTTACCACTGTCTTGTCTGTTCCTATTCCCATGCTAGTGAACACCCCTCTGAAGGATGTCACTGGCTGGAGCCACTACAAATTCAAGCTGTTTAATCTCAATTGGGTTTTTTCAGGTGCACGGCAATCCTTTGATTTTCCCATCATTAAGTCTCGGCTACACTTCCATGTAATTTACTATATAATCTACTTTGTCAAGAAGGTAGAGGCCATACATCACGAGTTCCCTCATCTCCTCTACTCTGCACATCTTCTTCACCCATCTCCTCCTCCTTTGCTCCAAGGCCAGTCTCCTCCAATGACACCCCTGCATGGGTGTCATTGCTCCCACATACCCTCCAGACTCTTCCAGAAGATTGCCCCAGATCATTCATTCTCTAATTTTCATTTCAATATATTGTAGTGGTTAGCATCAGGATAAACCTGGCCTCAGATATTCACTAGATTGGTGGTCCTGGGCAAGTCATTTAACTTCTGTTGCCTCATTTTCTCATCTGTAAAAAGGAGAGAATAGTATCACCCATGTCTCAGGGTTGCTGTTATCGGGATAAAATGAGATATTTGTAAAGCACTTTATAGACCTTAAAGCACCATATAAATGCTGACAATTATTATTATTAATTATCATGTTGGCTATAAATATAATCAGTTCCCTCCCAGCCTTAAAAAATAAAATCACGCCAACCCATCTCAAGTGGATTTTGAATTCAAGCTATTGTGTTATACTCTCCCCTCTTTCCCTGCCAAGCTCCTAAAAAGACTCCTCTTGGATATTCTTGGCCTCTATGACACTGCTCTTTCCTAGTTCTTTTCCTACTTACCTTATTACTCCTTCTCAGTTTTCTGAGAATCCATCATCCATCTTCCAGTCCCAGAGTGTACATGTCTCCTCAAGGCTCCATTCTAGGTTCATTCCTCTTCTCTCAGGAATTTCCCTGGGTGATTACATCATCTCGCAGTGACCTCATCGGCTCCCGTGGGTTCCATTATCATCTCTACACAGATGACCACTAAATCAATATGTCCTCACTCATCTTTCAGCATAGGGAAGTGGATAAAGAGCTGGCTCTGGAGTCAGGAAAATCTACAATCAAATCCTGCTGCTAACACACACTAGCTGTGGGACCGTGAGCAATTCAGTTAATGTTTCAGTGTCCCAGAAACTCCCTAAGACTATATTTTAGGATCATTGATGCAGAGCTGGAAGGGATCTTAGAGGCTATCTAGTCCAATCTCCTAATTTGACAAATGAAGAAACTGAGATAAAGAGAAGTTAAGTGACTTCTCCAGGGTCACACAATTACCCTGCCAGTATGCCCAAGACAAAATTTGAATACAGGTCTTACTGGTTTCAAGTCCAGCACTCTGTTCACTCCACACTTTCTCTTATATGTGACTGATGAGTTGTCAATCTTTATCATTGGAGGGAATTTCTATACTACAAGTTCCCTATACTGATAAAATCATAAATCCAGTCACTCGTCCCACAAAAAAAATGCTCAGACCTAGTCTTGAATCACCAACTGCCTGCTATATAGTTGTAGGTCCCATCAAATTCAACTTTTTCTAAACAGAATCCTTCCTCTTTCTTAGTCAGTCACCAGTTTGTTAGCTTCTTAGTAAACCTTGGCCCCTTCTCTCTCCATCAGCTTCCCTGAAGCTGTTGCCAAGCCTTATTAACTCCATGTAGGCACAGTTAGTGTCCCTATCTTTACTCTTCCCATCCAGGGCCCCAAGCCTGGTTCAGGCCCTCATCACTGCTCATCAGGAATGGTACAATTATTTCCTAACTGATTTCCCTGCATTCAGCCTCTCCACTTTCCAATTTACCCTCTCCAGAACCACCAAAATAAGGCACTGGTCTGACCATGCCATGCTTCTGTTCACAAGCCTTTATTGGTTTCCCATATCCTCTAGAGTAAATGCATTCTTCTTATCCTAGTTTAAAGGCCTCTTACCATTTGGCTGTAATTTACCTTTCCAACCTTATTTCACATTCCTCCCCTTCACACATTCTACATTGCAATCAAACTGGACCAGTGGCTGTTCCCTGAGCTTGCCACTCCATCACCCACTTCTCAGGAATTACTCATTTGAATTTGCCCACAC
Source organism: Notamacropus eugenii (assembly GCF_028372415.1). Taxonomy (NCBI): domain Eukaryota; kingdom Metazoa; phylum Chordata; class Mammalia; order Diprotodontia; family Macropodidae; genus Notamacropus; species Notamacropus eugenii. Next base: position 619,585,833 of record NC_092872.1, on the reverse strand, counting down.
CTGGAATGTCCTCCACATCACTGTTCCTCAAGAATTCCTTCAAGGCTCGGTTCTTCCAAGAAACTATCCCCATAGGCTGCAGTGCTTAACGCTCTTCTCCAAAAAAGTGCTTTCTATTTCCCCTTCTGTATAAACTCTCTGAAGGCAGGTACTTTTTGTTTTCTCTGTGTATCCACCTCCAGGATATTGCTTTGCATGTAGTAGATGCTTAAATCCTTACTCAATTGGGAGCGTAGTGTTTGGAAAACTGGGCCAGGAATTGACTATCTGAGCGCCAGCCTGAGCTCTGCTATGTACTTGCTATGTGATCTGGGGCAAATCATTTCTCTCTCAACAGACTACAGTCTCCTAATCTATAAAATGCACAGGCTGGTCTAGATAATCTCTAAAATATCTTTCAAATCTTACATTCTGTGTTCTACAGACGCCACTAAGACAGGATGGATGTAGCAAACGGTTTTTCAAATGCTCCAATAGAAAATAAGACAGCATGATTTGATGGAAGAAGCCCTAGAATTGAAATAAGGGAACTTGAATATGTATCCCAGCTTGGCTGCTCACTACATGTGTAACCTTGGGTCTCATTGCAAAATAAGGGAGTTGTCCTAGAAGGTCTCTATGGACTCTTCCAGCTTTGACATTTTTTTACTCTAAATTCCCCCTATGGAAGCCCCACTTAAATGCAAATGTAGGAGAAATTCACATAAGAAGCTCCAAGGAGTTTAAGAGGTCAGGGGCCACCTGACCCAAGAAGAAAAGAGCAGTGTCTTCCTCCCTCCCTCCCCCCATCTCAGGACTTTGCACACACGAATGGATAGAGTTCAGTCACTTTTGGCTACAGGCAGAATTTTCAGTAAGGATTTGGCCTCCTGGGGAAACACCATTTGCCCCTGAAAAGGCTCTTGCAGCCCTTCAGCTTCCACATGGGTTAGTTGGGATCTGTGTTATACAGATACATGAGAGCACCAAACAGTTTTTTTACTGCTTTAGATGCCAAGTTCTCATCAGTGAGAAAAATTGTCTCCTGGCTGGAGTAAGTAAAGCTGTGGGGATAGAAAAATGGATTCTGAGGTCTCTGTCACTCTCTTTCTGGGACCTGCCCTCACCAGCTGGTAATCAGTGCTGAGATCACCTTGGGGCTGGAGAGCTCCCCTAAGTTGATAAAGAGATGAATGATCAGACTGAGACCTACTCTTGGGCTCTGGGGGATGTTCAAGATCGATTACATTTCCTATCAGCCTAGAAAATCATCCCTGCCTGTCCACCGCTCAGTTGCTTGGGGCTGAAATTGCAAGCAGATGTCTTTCCTTAGTGACATATGAAACTGACTCAAGAAAGTTTTGCTGGTTCCTTCCATCTTTGCTTCGCCAGGAAGGGAGGCAGGCTCACCAGAGACTAAGGAGAGACAGGACCACGGAAGGAGCACAGGGAGAGCACATAAATGGATAGGAGACATCCTGGTGGGATCTATACTCCCAAAGAGGGCTGATGTCTTTGCAACTGAGCTAATGCGGGACCTGCTCACTGCACTCTCAGGCCTTACTCTGAAGATCGGGAGTGGGACTGTCAGGGCTCTGGGCCCCAAACATGCTACACCTAAGTTCTACTGAGGATCTTCCGGTCCTCTGTCTTCACAAAGGCCCCTGGGGGCCCCTTTCATTTAGCAGGAAATACAGATATTTGGCAGCCATTCAAAAGCAGCCAGCCATCCACAATGAGCAGAGGCTGCAAGGCAGAATTTCAACCCCCTTGGTTCATTGTGTCCTGAGCATTGTTAGGAAACTAACACTTCTCTTCCTAGAAGTGTCTGTGTGGGCTGCCTTTACAGGTTGGCCATCCTGTCTGGGAGAGAAAGGGGCCAGGGTTGGGAGCTTGAGATGAATAAAGCAGGATATGACCATCTGGACATCATGGCTATAGGTCATGACAACAGCTGAATTCATGTAGTTTTCCAAGTTTTACAAGGTTCTTTATGACATATACAAATTTATGACACATATATTTTCTAAAGCTCCTTTTGAACATTATGTCAGTTGATCTCATGGGGTAGATGCTATTGGTCCATGAAGAAATTGAGAATCAGAGAAATTTAAGTGACTTGTCCCTAAGGGACAGGGTCACATAGCTAAACAATTTAAGGACTGTGACTTGAACTTAGGGTGTTCCTGATTGCATGGCTCACATTCAGGATCATTCCAAGTATTTTCGAGGTTGTAGAAGCCCTGGGTGAAGTGGATAGAGATGGTGTTAAATGCAACAATTTACTCTTCAGCATTCCCATTCATCTCTTCATGGCACTCCATTTCATAGGAGGAACTCTTCTCTCTACTTCTCTCCCTCTGTTCAAAGTGTACCCATCCTTCAGGAACCTTTGAGCTCAAGCTACGATTCTCCCATGGAGCCTTTCAGACTGGGATCATGGGGCTGTAGAAATTAAGTGATACAACCCCACTATTACATTGGAGAAAATGAAGGGGATGGAGGGATTTGTCCAAAGCCACATGTAATAAGTGGCAGAACAAAAATTTGTTGCTGTTCAGGAGCATCCAACTCTTTGCGATCTTATTTAGGGTTTTCTTGGCAAAGATAATGGATGCTTTGCCATTTCCTCCTCCAGTTCATTTTACAGGTGAGGAAATTGAGGCAAGCAGGTTAAGTGACTTGCCCAGAGTCACCTAGCTAATAAGTGTCTGAGGCCAGATTTGAACTCAGAAAGATGATGAGTCTTCCTGACTTCAGGCCCAGTACTCTGTGCACTCTGGCACCACCTAACTGAGTCCATATGCAGTGCTTTTTCTGCTATGCCGCACACCCATTCACCCTACACTGATTTCTCCCTTCCTTTACCTCTAATGACACTAAGATCTGCAGTTTATTTTGAAACCTAATTTCATAACCCTTTACAGAGTGCTTTGTTTCATGTAACTGTACTGTTCCATCTCACAAATATCTAATTCAGTGCTAATCATAAGTATTTAATAAACATTCACTGAATAAATGAATTCATGCTTAGGGTCAGACAGTATCAAGGTTACTTTACAGTTTAGAAAACTGCGATGCCCAATATCACAAAGTCACAAGGTGATTGGGATTTGGGTCCAGACCCTCAAGCTCCAAAACCAGCCCTCTCCCCACCAAACCACACTGGGTCCTATAAAAGAGAGGGTCTCTAAAGTCTTTGTAATGATGCAGTTGTTACATCATATACAATCATATACATCGCATTATTCAATCATGTATTGCAATGGTTCTTTCATCAGGACCATAGAACAAGTTCCCAAGTGGGCATGATCCGTTTGGAATTAATTGAGGAATGTACTCATCGCAGCCTAGACACTATGTTTAGAGCTCTCCCTCTGGACTCTATCCAGATTTTGGGTCATCCTTTTGACTGAGAGCTGCAAGACTCCTCCCTGGGCCTCAGTTTTGCCATCCAGGGCTATGTGAAAGAGGAAGTATGGCAGAGTGGGAAAATAATGGGAGCTATGCAATCAGGAACACCCTACATTCAAGTCACAATCCTTAAGTTGTTTAGCTATGTGACCCTGTCCCTTAGGGACAAGTCACTTAAATTTCTCTGATTCTCAGTTTCTTCATGGACCAACAGCATCTATCCCATGAGATCAACTGACAAAATGTTCAAAAGGAGCTTTAGAAAATACATGTGTATCATAAATTTGTCATAAAAAACCTTGTAAAACCTGGAAAACTACATGAATTCAGCTGTTGTCATGACCTATAGCTATGATGTCCAGACGGTCATATCCTGCCCACTAAGACAGTGCAGAGATAGAGCTTATCTGAAGAGGTTGGTCAAACATTAAACCTGTAACCCCCTTCTATATTCTTCTGTTTCCTTGTTATCTCTCCACCAACATGTCTTCTAGCATTTAGCCATGGTCAGGGCAGTCTTTTTTATCTCTGGGCTAGAGCATGAGCAGTGCCCACATTGTACCCACTGGTGGCTGTTCAGGTTAAGACACCAGTATTGATCACTTTAAAGTGTGTACAGCTTCAGGCGGAGCCCTTCTGGCCCAAAGTCTTTAAATCATATCTATCGTTGGTTATTCACATCAAGAAATTGATCCTGATCCCCAGGGCTATATCACTGGGCTTCCGAGCATCAGTCACTAAGGAGCAAGGCCTTTAGTCATCCTACCAAGAGCTGTGAGACAGGCCATAAGCTGTGGCCAGGGAATTATCAGTAGAACTGAAAGTGACAGGGTGTTTAGCAAACATTAAACCCAGGAAGCTTAAAAGGTCTTTGAGCATCATTAAATAAACATTTGGGATGACTGAAGAGGCTGAGCTGGGAAATAGAAAAGAGAATGTAAACACTTTGATGGCTGGGGTGAGGGTGAGGGAAAAGGGGGCAGTTGTTCTTCCATACTCTTCTAGAGACAAAACTTCTGGGGTTCCCAGCTTTGCCTGAATGCTTACCTTTCAAAAAGACAAGAAAAAACAATTAGCCTGAACCACAAGTAGAAACACCAGCAGCAATGATGGGGGCAGGGGGGAGGGAGGAGAGCAGGGGATAGGGAGGGAAGAATGAGACAGAATGGATTCTATGAGATCACACTCAAAAAAAAAAAATAGTTGCACTCAGATTAGTTGTGATAAACTACTGAAAAGGAAACATAAATCCTTCCCATTGGTAAAAAGGTGGGAACCTCAGATGTCAGGAGTGGGATGCATTATCAGACATAATTGCTGTATTTGGTTGGATTTTTTTTGTTTATTTACAGGAAGGGTTAAGTGTAGGGGGGGCGGGTTGGGGGAGGTGGGGAGGAGGCAAGCATTTAAGTTGAAGTGATTGTGATATTAAAAACAAGGGCTAACAATAAAACTTTTTTTCTTCTAAAGGAGTTCCAAGGTGTTTAAGGAAGTAGTTCTCCTGTTCCAGTTCATGCTTCTGGTATGAAACTGCTGGGGACATCACAGCCACTTTCCAAGATGCCTACTCTCCATCACTAGTTTTCCTGAGGAAGAAGCTAAGAGAAAAACCTTCCCTGTGAGACCAAAGGCAACCAAAAACTAATAAGATTTATACCAAAGTCTGTCCCAAGGGGGTTCTCAGATGTGATGGAGATCAACTCTCTCATTTTATGATTTAGGGAGCAAAGAACCCAAGAAGGAAGAAATGACTTGCCTACAGTCACACTACTATGGGGCAGAGCTGTAATTTAAACTCAGTTCCTCTGACTCAGTCTACTGTTCTTTATACTACATGAGATTGCCTCATAGAAGTCATTACTAATCCAACAATGGACATGACTGAGAAGTACTCAGAGAGGCTTCAAAGGGTCTGCAAAAAGTTGCAGTAAAATAAAAAATTACTTTGAGTTAAATCCTCTAAGATTTGCACAAAATCATTCGTTTATTAAGGATTAATTTCGTCTGTGACAAGTAAGAAAGAGGAGGTCTCTGACCAATATGTCTGTTCTAATGTAGCTAACAGGACCCCAACCATGTGATTATAATTCAAGCACTCACTCCCAACTATCATGCATATCACCCAGCCCCAAAGGATACTCTGGGGCATCCATCAAGCTCCCTGCACCTTTCTCAAGGTCTCAGAGAAATCAACCACCACTCACCCCTTAGCTTCACAACTTTGTGAATGGAAGCAACATTTTCATATTAGTCTACTTTTCATATTAGTCTAATGTCTATGTCACCCAATCAAATCTAATGGCTTGGCCCTCATCCTACTTAGGAAAACTCCTTCATTCATTTTATCAATATTCATCTGTTCATTCAACAGGCATTTATCAAGTGCTTACTATATGGCAAGCACTGTGTTAGATGATGGGGATATAAGCACAAAGAAAAAAACAATCCCTACATGCAAGAAGCTTATGCTCTAACAAGGGAGACAAACACTTTGTGTATATACATACACACATGTATGTATGTATACAGCACACATATATACGTTGTATATATAAATGCAATATACATGTATACAAACAAATACATTGTATGTATGTATACATTGCATGTGTGCATAAATAGTGAGGCTGATGACTGTACAACCCTGCTTCACTTAAATCCAATCAATGAGAGAGCCAAGATATTACCCCATGATGTCAATAGTCCTCTTTGAAATGAAGGACAAAAACAATAATATTTCATAAATATGACATACAAAAAGTAGTTAAATATAAGGTAGTTTGAGTGGGAGGGCACTGGAGGAACTGGGAAAGACTGCATTGCCACATTCAAAGTAAGACTTCAATCAAAATGATGGCAATCAATCAAAGCACATTTATATCCTTATTCCCATGGAGTGCTTTTGGAGACTGGCTCCTAGTCTAGTTCCTCCATTAACCTCCCAACAACAAGCAGTGTGAGAACCCTATAAGCTCAGAATCACTTTCCTTTTCAAAAATCCCTTCTCAGGCTTTCTCCACTATTTTTAGGTGTTTAAGAAATGTTCGTTAATGGAATTATACAACCATGCATGTTACTTGGCTGTGCTCATCCCTCAGGTTTAGTTTTAAAGGGGCAAGGATCATTTATTTATCCATGACTCTGCCCTGCTGGAAGAAAACATGAAAGACAATTTAAGATATAAAGAGGCAAGGAACCTTGAAGATTACCTAGTTCAACTCTCCACAATTTTTTATAATCAAATGAGATATTTAAAAGGTACTTTGCAAACTTTTAAACATTATACAAAAATGTTAGCTGCGATTATTACTATTATTTTAACAAATGAAAATACTTGACCCAGAGAGATTAAGTGACTCACCTAGCATCAAAAATGTCATAAATAAAGCTAAGAGTCATACCCAGATTAGCTCCAAATCAAGTACTCCTTTGTGTACATTGTGCTGCCAAAGCAAAAGAAACAGATTGTTCAGCCATGGCCAATATGTAAATTTGCTCTTATTTAACATTGTTATAAATGAGGGGATTTTTTGGTGGGGGGTGGGGGGGAGGACAGTAGTTGAGGAGTGAGGGAGAGAAATGAGAGTGATATCTAAATAGAGAAAGAAAGAAGGAGGGAGGGAGGAAGAAAGGAAGGAAGAAGGAAGGAAGGAAGGCAGGAAGGAAGGCAGGAAGGCAGGCAGGAAGGAAGGAAGGAAGGAAGGAAGGAAGGAAGGAAGGAAGGAAGGAAGGAAGGAAGGGAGGAAGGAAGGGAGGGAGGGAGGAAGGAAGGAAGGAAGGAAGGAAGGAAGGAAGGAAGGAAGGAAGGAAGGAAGGAAGGAAGGGAGGGAGGGAGGGAGGAAGGGAGGGAGGGAGGGAGGGAGGGAGGAAGGAAGGAAGGAAGGAAGGAAGGAAGGAAGGAAGGAAGGAAGGAAGGAAGGAAGGAAGGAAGGAAGGAAGGAAGGAACAGGAGAAGAAGACGAATTCCCCAACTTCTGCTCAAATTGACAGACTGGGTGCCCAGAGGGCAATGACTAACTACTCTCATATAACATAGTGAAGACAGTTAATATAAAAGCACTCTCCTAAGACCCTAGTTCACTGCTTCCCATAAATGGAAAGAGTAAGCTGAAACTTGGACCACCATAGTTGTGATGAGGCACACATTTGAGAAATATGTGTGACAAGGATGAACTCACAACACCTGCTCTGAAAGTTCTTCTCTCTGAGTAGAGGCTTCATACAGAGCCCTTGTTGTGGTGGTTTGTCCTTCATTCTTAAAGAGGACCAGTGACATCATAAGGGGAATGTCTTGACTTGCTCATGAATATGATATGAATAGGGCAGAGTTTCAGAAAAGTCATCAGCCTCACTTTCTCCTCCATAGTCATGGAAGTCTAGTGGCAAGACAAAGATATAGGGGACTGGAGAAGGCCCAGGATGCCATAGGAAAGTAAATGCAAAATTGAAGAACGATCTGAATTCAAATCTGACCCCAAACACCTACCAACTGTGTAGCTCTGGGCAAATCCCTTAGCTTGTTTGCCTCACTTTCCTGTGGCTCCTGTGGAATTTCAATACCTAAAAATGAGGAAGGAGAATCTTACAGACTTGGAAGATTGGGTGTAGAAAGACACAGAGGCAAGAGGTAGAATGTTATGTATAGGAAACAACAAACAGTCTGTTTGGCTGGAATGTAAAATACATGAGGAGCAGTATCATGTAATAAATTTGGAAAGGTAGGTTGGAACCATATGAAACACTTTAAATGCTAAGTGGAATTAGTGATCAGGTGACCAGGAACTCCTACAGCTTATCAAGCAGGGAAATCACATGCTCAATCCTGTGCTTTTCAAGAATATCAATTCGGCAACTGTGTGGAGAATGAACTAAACAGAGGAGAGGCTAGAGGTGGAGAGGCCTATCCATGGATTATTGTCTTAATGAGGGCTTGAACTGGTTTGGGAACTGGGCAAGTAGGGAAAAGGATATAAATAAGAGATATAATGTTTGGTGTTGTTTAGAACTTTGTAGCATCCAACTTTGTGTGACCCCTTTTGGGGTTTTCTTGGCAAAGACACTGGCGTGGTTTAAACTCAGGCCTTCCTGACTCCTGACCCAGCACTCTATCCACTGTACCACCTAGCTGTCCTAGATAAAATGTAGAGATATAATAAAATAACATGGCAAATCTGCTCTTTTCCCTTCTCATGTCTTTCCCATGTCATTCTGTTCCTATTGCTTAGAATCCCTTCTGCCTCAATCTGTCCCCAACCAGTTTTACCCCACCTTTACAAACTCTTTTCATCATAAATGAGAAGAGCACTCCATAAGGGGAAGTGACTATTCTGGTCAACACTGATTTTGCCAGTATCCTGTGTGTGTGTGTGTGTGTGTGTGTGTGTGTGTGTGTGTGTGTGTGTGTGTGTGCACGCGCGCGCGTGTGTGTGTGTTTGTGTGTGTATGCCGTCAATAATAATAGCACTTAGTTATTCTTGAATGGGCTTACCTTCTCCAAATGGGTTCCCCTTCTCTAAATCTCTGGGTTTTACTCAGCAAAACAGAAATTGGACCAAAGTTTTGTATCACAAGTAAAAATTTGCGTACTTAACTAAGCTAGGTTGTAAGTTTCTGGAGGGCAGGAACCATTTACTATACTTCTTTGGAATCTAGCACCTAGGTGAAGTAGCATGGTCTTGGGGGAAAAAAACATAGAACTTCAAGTGTGGAATTGACTGAACTGACTGAATTTGAGCTCCTGTTCTACCACTTACTGGGGCAGTTAGGAGGCACTATAGTGCTTAGAGTACCAGGCCTGGAGTCAGGAAGACTCCTCTTTCCAAGTTCAAATACAACTTCAGACACTTACTAGCTGTGTAACCCTGGACAAATCACTTAATCTGGTTTTCGTCAGTTTCCTCATCTGCAAAATGATCTGAAGAAGGAAATGGAAAACCAAACCAGTATCTCTGCCATAAAAAAAGGATCACGAAGTCATAGCTAAACAAATCTACTATTTCTATCTTCATGCTTCGTCTTTGAATCTGAGTTTCCTCAAGTATACCAAATGACTTCCAGTTCTAAATTCTATGATCCTAAATTATATCTCTGGGCTTCAGCTTCCATACCTGCAAAATGTATGGGCTCCACGATCTCTGAGGTTTTATCCAGCTCTGTCAGTATTCTATCATTCTGGGAGCATCTCATTTGCATTTTTCCTTCCAAAAACCCTTTTAGAGCCCCTACTAAGTCCAAGACTCAAGTTGATGGATAAGTTAACAGCCAGAAAAGAAAAATCTTCCTATTTTTTCCTAAAAGTGATCCAGTATTAATCTGCAAATTTATGGTAATATCTGTAAGCTTTCATGGGATAAGACCTTAGGACAAGAAAGGAATATAATCCAGATATACCAGGGACCTGCATAGGCCTTGGGAATTGCACCAGGTTAACAATAACTTTAACTTTTACTTCTGATACAAAACTTTGACCCAATTTCTGTTTTGCTGAATAAAATCCCAGAGATTTAGAAAAGGGAAAAAATTGTAGACGCACTTTACTAGTACATATTGAACGAGTTATGATCCTCCAAAAACAATGTTCAATCTTCTCCAAATCAGTTAATTTTACCATTGAGTAAAAAGAACTTTTAGCATTCAGATGATTACACATCATTGGTAAGGTCCGTTTGAAGTCTGGAACATGTGTGTTTGGTTATGGGAACTGCAGTCCTTAACTTGAGTTTTAATATAATTACACAATCTGTATAGGAATGTCTCTCTGTGTGGGTGTGCTCCAAAATACTGCAAGAATTCCTCCTGTTCAGAATTGAGTTTCTCAGAAGTAGCAGAGGAGGAGGAAAAGAAGAATTTCTATTAACATACTCTGTCCTTCTTATGCAAAGATCAAACAATTAAACAAAGTTGTTCTTGGTAGTAGTGGGGATGGGTTTGCTGGTTTCATTCACACTTCCTCATCAGTTCTATGATCAATACCTTGCATTTTGAGAAAACAAACAAAATTTAGAAGCGCTATTTGTGACTAAGGAACAAAGTGAATTAACTGAACAAATTAATCTTCTATGACTTATGGAATCTCTAACATGGAAAAGGAATTGGACTTGTTCTGGCTGGTCCCAGTGGGCTATTTGAAGAATTAGGGGTGGAAATTCAGAGAGGTCAATTTCAATTCTAAGGAAAAACTCCCTAATAACTTAGAGCTGACCAAAAGTTGAATGGGTTGCTTTGGGAGGTAGTGGGTGCCCCTTTACTGAAATTCTTCAAGCAGAGGTTGAATGATCTCTTGGCAAAGATAGGTTCAAAGGTATTTTTTCAATATGTTCAGGTACAAGTTGAACTGCACAACTTCTTAGATCCCTTCAACTTATAGTTTGTGTTGTTGCCCCACTTAATGTTAGGTCTTAGGTAAGTAACTTTTGTACTTTTACCTACATGGATTTTATTCCTTATGAATTTGACCATGGGAAGATTGGGGTTCATAATGCACTTGAAAAATAATTTTAATTTTCTTGAAAAGTGTCTCCACTAGAGTGATAGCAGGTACTGTTCTCCTAGAAAGACACACCCACAAAAGATAACCTAAGACATAAAAAGTTTCCGTTTGTAACATTATTTAAAATCTTTTATAAAGTTGCTCACAGTATTGTTAAAGGAACATATAGGCCTTATCCCTTATCATGCAAAATTCCTTTTTCTACCTCAAAAACTTTTCTAACACCCAAACTTGAATGGCTATGGGTAGTAGGTGTTATAGAGGGGATTCATCCTTCACTTAAAGGTCAAAATGCTTTATCAATCTAATAGTAGTGCAAATCTTTTGAAAGTCATTACTAAGGATCTTCTATACACTAACCCTAAGAGCACTAGAAGCTAAACCTTACCAACTATAGAGTGAGAGATAAGTCTTTGATGGGAATCAGGACACTCATAGGTTAGAGGGAGAATTAGGAACTTAATAATAAACATACAAGTCTATTAAAAATGACTCCAAAAGATTAAAATAGAATTATTTTAATTGATACCTTTTGTTTATACCTTACCTTAGGTTCCCTCTACATCCCTCCCTGTTCTTTCCCAAAATGCCATCACTTATAGCAAAGAATTTTTAAAAAAAGAAAAGAAGAGGAAAAAAGTCATCAAACTGACCAATGCACTAAAAATATGAAATTGTGTACATTGTTCCTCTCCCACAGACCCCTGCCACCATCATCCCCTGCTTCTTCAAAGGAGCTGAGAAAGCTGCCTTTTTCTATATCTTCTTTGAGGCCAAGCTGCTTCTTCATAATCTCACTATATTCATTTTTAGTTGTTTTGTGATTCTCTCCATTTTTATTATTCTGGTTGTTGTGTTTATTGTTTTCCTAGTTCTGATCACTTGAAAATAGAAATCTTAATAGCAATGACAGCAAAAAGCATTCAATTATTCCCGGGAAGTGCACTTGAATGGATCGATGCATGCTATGCCCAGTGGCTTCTACTTTAGCATTAGACCTCACATACTGCCTGACAGAGAGAGAAGGGAAGGGAGAAATGGGAGAAAAAAAATATCACTAGTTACTCTTCTGCCTTCATGAGTAATCCTTTTATATCCACCATCATACAGAGGAAAACAATGGTGCCACTATGTTCTCTATTGTGCTCTGTTCTAGAAGAGGGAAGAGAGAGAGAGACAGAGAGAGAACAGAAAGAGTGAGATAGAAAAGCAGAGACAGAGACTCTCTCTATTCCCCTGGGCAATAGTAAAAGTAAAGCAGAAAACTTAAGGGCAGGGCCAACCTTCTGCTCCTTTGTCCAAGATAAGACAAAAGATGGGAAGAGGTAGATTGAGAGAGAATGAAACCAAGATCAGTTCTCTGTCATTCTGCTCAACCAGAAGAAAAAGAGATCTGACTAGGATAGATAAATCAAGAGGCCTCTTGTCAACCAGAAGGCACAAAAGAGCAAAGACAAGAGAGAAATTCCAGAAAATTTGCATGTAGAATCCCTGCCTTCTACTGCTGGTTGTCAGATCATTTATTCCTAGTCATGTCCCTTCTTACTAGAATCCAGTACTGATCCTCAGCTCCTCTTCTAGGGTTGAGACAATATTTTATCTCCTATATTCCAAGCTCTGCTAGATCAGTGGAGGTGGCATACTTTTTTCTAAAGAAAGTATCACTTTTGAATGAAGGATGTCCTTCCCAAGCCACAAAAGAAGGCTGTCCTCTTAATCAATGACCTGTTGGATACCACTCTTGTTTTGGATAGAACCAAGTTAGAGGGTAGCATAAGTTGATCTACAATCCCCAGTCTTCCTTAATTCAAGTAGCTAGAAGGTTTCTGTTATAACTATGACATTGCCAAGAATGCCTGAGATGAGGATGCTTTGTAAGACATAGAAGGCCTCTGAGGACCTTTACAACTTTAATATTCTATTAAATCATTGCTACTACAACTCTGAGAGCTCAAAAAGAATGATACCAAAAGGCATATATAAAGAATTAATGGAACCACTAACGCTACATAATATAAAAACTCTAGCTTTGAATTCCTAGGAGGAATTCTCAATTATGGTTTGGATTAGAACTTCCAGCTCTGATATTTTTACTCTGTGATTCTAAAGATATACATAAAACCATTGCCTTAGCTAAAATAATCTCTTTGTGAACCCATTTGGAGTTTTCCTGGCTAAGATACTGGAGTAGTTTGCCATTTCCTTCTCCAGCTCATTTTACAGATGAGGAAACTGAGGTAAACAGGGTTAAGTGATTTGCTCAGAGTCATATAGCTAGTAAGTGTCTAAGGCCAGTTTTGAACTCATGAAGATGAGTTTTCCTGACTTGAGATCTGGCACTCTATCCACTGAGTCACCTAGCTGACTCCCACACCTCTTAGAATATCTCTATATTATATTAGTAGGTGTAGAATTACCAGTGACTTCATTTAATAGTTGTAGTGGCCAGAGAAGTAGAATTGCTTCCTTCCCTGCCTTCCTCTGGTGGGTCTTCAGGAGCTCTACCTAAAAAATAAATGCCAAACACTACAGAGGATGTGTTTCTAATGATCTTGATGTTGAGCAATTTTTGTACAGAAGATCAATATGGCAAATGATACATCCTCATTCTGGGCTTTGCCAAACACAGATTCCATGACCTCAGTTACAGTAACAAGAATCTACTTCTTTCCAGGTCCATAGTTCTTATTAAAGGTTGACATGACAAAAATGCAAGAAAAGTGGAGCAGTGAGAAGACAGTCTAGATACCTTCTTATTTGTCTGGGTCATTACTTTGACACTGAATAATCTCAGCTCAGACAAGTTCTTCAGGTTTCATCTCAAAGGCCATGAGTAGGATTGACTCCTGTTGTTGGAAACAGAATGATGTGTTAAACAGCAAGAAATTTGGTATCTTATCAGCCAGTTTCTTCCCACAATCCACTTCAGAATCTACAACAGTCAGTCCTTTCCTCTGACTCTTTGTTTTAGAGTTAGGATGCATTATGGTACCCACTACAATTGAAATTCTTATACAAAATGTCTGAGTTCAGATAAAATAATAGAGACCTATTGTCAGAAATGAGATTGTCTGACCATCTGTATCGTAAATGACTAGTAAAGAGTTAAAATTGTTGAAACAATGTCTTAAGATGGAGTCATTCTGAGAAAGGGCCTACCTCAACTTTTTTTTTTAAGTTCCTTTCCTGAAACAGCACTGCAAAGTCAATGTGGATATTAGCCAAGATTTTTTATCAATCCTCATGAAAAAGATAATAACAATAAATTCTGCTGGTGATTTATTTTGAGTAGCTAAGTATGTCTTACACTCCTTTATCACTTCTTTGGTATCAGAATCAATTCCAGGCCAACAGATACAACTTGTAGGCAATATTTCCATGTAAACAATTCCTGGATGTTCAGCATATAATGTGGCCAAGATAACTTAATAACTGCCTTCTGAAATAACATTGCAATTCCCTCCACAAAAGGCATCTTTGTAGACAGATAATTCACATCCATGTCTTATGAATGACTCAATTCCTCAGAAAGTCTTTTCTATTTTTTATTTGGTGGGGGGGGCATACCCAATTAAAGATTCAAGCTAATCTGAGATCTCATGCAGTTAATTATGAACTTCTTTGACCTATGACATGGCCAAAGAAATCTTCTAAAATCATATTCTCCAGGAGAGATGATCCCTAAGTTGTCATTAACAGTAGTAGACACATCAGGATATGAACCTTCATATTGCACTTTTAACTTGAAAGCCAAATGTATAGCTATAAGCACTAAGTAAGATGCTCTGTGGTTACATATTTGTTGTTGTTCAATCATTTCTGTCATGTCTGACTCTTTGTGATCCAGTTGGGATTTTCTAGGCAAAGATACCAAAGTAATTTGCTCTTTCCTTCTGTAGTTCATTTTACAGAAGGAGAAACTGAGGCAAACAGGGTTAAGTAACTTGCCCAAAGTCATATAGCTAGTAAGTGTCTGAAACCAGATTTGACTCAGGAAGATGAGTCTTCCTGACTGTAGACCCAGCACCCTATCCACTGAGCCACCTAGCTGCCCATGGTCATGCATGTAGTGACATAACAAAGGGTCATAATTATCCTTAGAAGGAAAAAAACCCAGTAAGAGAATTGTGTTTAGTATAAATTATAAAGCTAGAGCTTAGGAAGATAATTTGGGAAAGTCTTGCCTCCTACAATAATGCATTTTTCAGTATCTTTTTCACTGTGGTATATAGTTCCATTCCAATGAGGGCATTGTTCTTGAGTAGTAAGAAATTGGTATCTTGGGCCACCTGACTGGAGCCTATCTCCAGTGATATCAGGCAAACCACCAGTAATGTGAAGTAATAGTTTATGTTGATTGTAGACTCAGAATATCATGCATGTGGCATCCAGAAAGCATTGTCCCGCTGGGAAGTCTAGTACCTTGGAAGATCAAAGTACTGTGGTACTTCTCCAGCTGTTGACAGGGCTGAGAAATGGAAGCCTTATGTGGAAGAAGAAAGTGACAGAAATTCAACAGGAAAACTTTGAGCTCTTGTTCTATTTAGTTGAGGCAAATCCAAGCATCATCAATGGAGTTGCCTAAGGAAACAACCCTAGAAGTTCTAATTTCATATTTTTCTTTAGTTACAGGGATGCATGACGTACGAAACCAATATTTGATTTCCAAAAGTCTTTCTGTGAGCTTATTTTCTGTTGATCACATGATTTTCTGTATTTTTTAATGAGTTGGTGGTTTAGCAGACTGCTTAATATGTCAGCAGCGTAGCAGCTCAAAACCATAATTCAATCTTCTATGTTGTCATTCAGACAATAAACATTTATTAAGCACCATGTTAAGTGCTGGGCATACAAATATAAAAGAAAGACAAGTCCTTGATTTCAAGGAGCTTACGATAAAATTAGGTAAGACCACATAAAAGGAAGCTGAAAGGGAGGAGAAAAGATCTTTGGGAGTAGGACTTTCCTTCCAAAGGAATGCAGTGAGATGAGAAACAAAGAGATGACTGCCCTGGTCTTTCTCCTTAAACGCAGGTTTTGAGAGGAGTTCCACCCCACACCTTCCAATCAGTGGGACAGAGAGTACTGATGAATTGTGAGTACCAAGGCTAATCCTGTGAATTGTATGCTGTGAGGGATGTAGTCTCTCTTTCAATTCAGAACCAAATCCCTCTATAACTCAGTTTTGACCTTTGAAAGTTGCCTT
Organism: Notamacropus eugenii; assembly: GCF_028372415.1. Classification (NCBI taxonomy): domain Eukaryota; kingdom Metazoa; phylum Chordata; class Mammalia; order Diprotodontia; family Macropodidae; genus Notamacropus; species Notamacropus eugenii. The sequence continues at coordinate 619,569,745 of NC_092872.1, read as the reverse complement.
ATCTGAAATTCATCACCTTGCAGCCAACATAACTATTTGGAATTTTTTTTCAGTATAGATATCAAAGTTGGTGATCTGTGTTTATGTTTCCCTTAAGAACCAACAGCACCTAGAATTATTCCTGGTACATTAAGAGATATTAATAAATGCTTGTTGAATGAAATTGAAAGAGATTCTTCAGGCTGGCACCAGAACAAAAGATACAGTCCATCATCAGAACTCTGTTTGAAATCTTTTTAATGTGTGCCTCAATGGTCTTGCCTTCAAGAATCAATAGGCACCTTCACACCTTGATGAGGTATTGGATCTTAGACTCTATTAATACAAGTGTAGTGCTCAGGATGAGAAATGTGATTTACATGAAGTCCAACCAACTTTTGCCCTACTTACAAGTAGAATACTCGGTTCATTGAATATAATGTGAATTTTTTTTTAAATCAGCTGAAGTAAATAGGGATGTGTTGTCAAGGATAATACTGTCTGAAAATCTCTTGAGTTTCCTGGAATAGTGTTTAGTTCTGAGCATCACATTGTAGAAAGGTCATTAACAAGCTGGTATGAATCTAAAGGAGACCAGCAAGGACGATGAGTGGGCTGGAAACTATGTTAAAAGGAAGATTAGTTCAAAAGAGGTAGAAAAGGAATTTTTTTCTAATGTCATTACATCTCTAAGAAGTTTTCTGATCCGTTAACACTCCCACTCTAACAGTCTGACCCTGGGTCCATTCTGCTGTCCTTTGTGTGCTGTCTCCCCCTGCCCCACTGGTCTCTTTTTTGATGCAGAGACTACTGGGGACTCAGAAGCGTGCCATTTAGTTATCAGTTAGGATCTGACAAGGCTTTGCCACCAGAGTTCCCCAAACTGGAAATTCTCATTAGGACCAGGAACAACAACATATTTGATTTTGCCCACTGAGGGTTCCTGCTACCATAAATTCTCCCTTACTCCCCAAATTAAAGTTTAGCTTAGAAAGCAAGCCAATAACCAGGAAGCTATATCTGGAGTCTCCCACAAAACTACTAGAGATCCAAATTCCACCCCCTCAAAGTGCCCAAGGTTATGCACCAGAATACTTCCCAGAATACTAGAACTTATAATGGGTACTAACTCACAATCCCTCAGGTTTTATAAATTTCCATAATTTTCTAACCACTCTCTGATACATGCCCTAATAATTCCAAGCACTACCTTATCTCCCACTCTAAACCCTTTTTCTCTGAACACTTCATATTCCGCACTCCAGAGTTGTTAGCTAGCTAAATTGGTACCAGTGATACCAATGACCAACATTTGGGAGCACGTCAATTAGTCAGTAAGCAAGTAAACCAATGTAGCTGACTGACAGAGACAAGGAGGGGAGGAAGGTATAAAAAGACTAGAAAGGTAGGAATGGGCCAAGTTTTAATGAACATTAAATGACAGAGGACTTTATTTTGGAGGTAATAGGTAAACTGGAGTTTATAGAGATGAGGGGCAGGAAGGGTAGGGAGTTGACATACCTGACTTGTCTTTTAGAAAAAATAATTTTTTTGCAGTTGAGTGCAAGATAGATTGTAATGGAGAAAGACTTGAGACAGGGAGACCAATTAGAATGCTATGATAGTCCAGGTGAGAGGTGATAAGGGTTTGAACTGAAATAATAGCTATGTAAGTAGAGAGGAGGGAACAAATACAAGATTTGGCAATGGATTCCTTGATAGCCCAGGAAATAAGATAATAAATTTAGGGCTGAAACTCTTCATCTCTCTGCAGCTATTCCTCTCCTTGCTTCGTCTGAGTTCAGCCTAGAGCCACTTGCTATAACCACCCAGTTACCTGGAACCACAGTCACCCTATCCCCACATAAAATAGAGCCCAGACCCCAGGTTCCATGACACTCTGACCTCTGTGTTCCACATTTATGACTCAATATGTACCACATTTCCTGCCATCTTGAGATGAGACTAAGGAGGTAGTGCAACATCTGTGTTTAGAACAGTGCCTAGGAACAGGGACATCAGGTATTTATGGAACCAGATGTCTTGGTTTAAGTGCCAAACCTCAAGTTACCAAGACTAGATCCTAGACCATAGGCCCATAACACCTCACCAAGTTTTGGATCAACTGGGAGAATTCTGGGAACAAGAAAGAGTCACAGCTAAAGAATGGTAAAGATAGGACTGTGATACAGAGGTAAAAACCCAGACCTTGCCTTTTACCTGTTTGATGAGTTAGAAAGTCTCTCTGTGAATTATTCTAGTAATTCTCTAGGGATCCCAAATGCCTTTCCCTTTTATGGAAGCCTAAAACCCAGGACATTCTGGAGACTTGTATATGTTCCTGAGGGCAGAAACTCAATGGAAAGGAGTAACACCAATACTATATGATATTCACACTGCCTATGGTGGCTGTGAATATGCCAGCACAATTTTGAATCGCAAAATACAACAGACTCTCTACATGGAAGACAGAATCAAAACATTTATTCAAACACCAGAAAGCCAGATCCATCATAGTAATAAAGAAATCTATACACAATAACAGTACAGGGGGCACTACCATCCCCAAGCCTTTTCTCTGTCAGGCTTCCTACAAACCAACTCCCTGAAACAAATCACAAGTAAGCTTTCCCACTCAAGCTATTTTGCTGCCTGCTCTCTCTTTCCCAGCTCTGAGTGCTCTGACTAACTTCCTGCTCCATTCCTTCCTACTCCACTTGTTCAGCAAACTCCTTCCATCACAGGTTCCATGTGCCTCAGATGTCCATGTGATACAGGCAGGTCACATGGGCTTATTAATAGATGGGAAAGATGTTCCCATTTAAATTACTATTACAAGAGGGAGATTCATTTCATTTTTTATGGCCTGAGTTACAGATGTGGGTGTGTGTGAGTGTGTGTGTGTGTTTGTGTTTGTGTGTGTTTCAAGTAAAATAAAGTTTATTCTGTATATGATGTATTGTTAACCTGAATACTTGCATGAAAGATGAGGACCCTTTTACATATAAGAGGGGGAAAAAGGGAGAAAGTGTTGGGTTTGGAATCAAAAGAGCTGGATTCAAATTTTAGTACTGCCATTTATTATCTTTGTGAGCTTGGACAAGTCACCTTAATTTTTAGGTCTCAGTTTCCTGACTTTTAAAAAGAAGGGATTGGACTAGAAGACCTTGAAAGGTCCCTTCTGTCTCTAAATCTATGAGTCTATGAATTTTTTTTGCTGTAATGGCCAGTTGAAATTCTTGTTCTGGTATCTTGTTCTGGTTCCCTCCTCAAAATCCCCCCATACCCATTTATAAAGTAAGTTTATAAGCATCTAGTCTGAGATAATAATAGTAGGTAGTAAGATTGAAAAGGGACAACAGAGAATTCACATACAAACTTTCCAATAAGTTAAGGGAACATAACAGTTACTTGAATAGTGTCTCATAAATTAAGGGAACATAGGAGCCACTGGCAACTGAGGTTACATCCTGAGATATGCGCAAAATTAGGAGAAACCAGCTGGGTCTCAATGCAAAGGCCTCTAAATCCAATAACTGCCCATGATCTATAAGCTACAGGAAAACTCCAGACACACACCGTAAAACTAGCAAAATGTTATATAAATGAGGGAACCCTAAGATGGTATTGATAACTTTAAGATGATATTTATATGTTAATGAACTAACCCCAAGGTGGTATGGGTGTTAATCCATCACCCACTAGCCAAACCTTATAAAAATGGGGTCCCAAACTCCAGTTCCTGCACAGTCTTCCACTTACCATAGGTCCTTGTTGCCCAAGGGCTCCCAATGACAATCTGTTAAGTGACTCTCTGCTCCCCTGTCCCTCCCCATTCTCTCCCCACGTTGCCTCCATCCCTTCACCATCTCACCCCCCATTCCTATACCTTCTCCTTTTATACTTCCCCGTGCCATTTACTTCTGTACACCCTGTACCTTATTAAAGTGTGACTAAAGCATTACTCCCCTCTTGCTTCCATCTTTGTCTTTCCCAGCAAGTAATCAAAGAACCCAGCGTGCTGACCTTTACTTTGTGATTCCTTCCCCCTAGCTCATTAACAGGAAGCATCACGGTTGAGACAAAATTTTGTCCCATAGCCACCCCTACTGTGGACAAGTATAGAGCTACAAATTCATTGGTAGAAAGCAAGGGTGGGCAAATGAATCTCATGCTCCCTTTCAGAGTGACTTCTTCCTTGTTGGATTGCAATTAATCATTTACCAATTCAAATTACCTAATATAATGTTAATGTATTTTTGCCTAATTTGAAGATCTTTCCCACCCATTAATAGGCCCATGGAAAAATCACATGGAAGCCTAAGTCACATATGGTGGGAAGAGCTTGCTGAATGGGTGGAGCAGGAAGGGTGGAGCAGAACTGGGAGGAAGTTGATGAGAGCACTTGGGGGCACATGGAAAGAGAGGGAGGGCACAGGCAATCAGACAGTTAAGGCTGTGAGTGCTTGTAGCAAGGCTTGTAGGAAGTGGCGGGAGGCTTGGGAATGGCATTGTCCCTAGCAGTGCTAATGTGTATTGACTTCTTGCTTACTATGATGGATTTGGCTTTCTAGCATTGGGAGTTAGCTTTCTGGTGTCTGAAAAAATGTATTTCTTCTGCCTTCTATATGATAAATCTGTTATACTTTGTGATTAAGAACTACACCAGCATATTCATAGTCGCTATAGGTGCTGTAAATGTTGCCTTGACAATACACCTAGATGCAAACTAAATTCTGATATTCCTTGGGGAATATCTATGTGAAGGCAGGAGTGATTTGTAAGCCATCACCACAACTGGACTTAGTTTGTGTAAGCCAAAAGCTTTGGTTAGGGGACTAAAATGTCATATTACTATTCAGAGAGAGAATATGTCTAAGGAGACAGTGGGCTTTCCCCTCACCAAAATTAGCTTCTGTCATCATAGAATCATGGAAAGCAACTGGCACTTCCCTAGAAATATGAATAGCAAACTCTCACTTCTAGTTCTAATCATCGTCATTTGCCAAGATGAAAGCCCTTCTCCCCTGCTATTGTTCCCTTCCTCTTCTCTTCATTCATCTGGCCACCACCATTTACCAGTTCCTATCTTTTTTGCTTTTTATCTTCCTCCATTTGCTCCAGAATCATCCCTTGATCATTAAGAAACCTCTTAATCCTAGCTCTCTGGTTCACAATTTTTCCATCTTTAAACATTCACAGAAATATCAGAACCATCCCTGGACACCCTCTTCAGTCTTCCTCCTCCTCCACTCCCCAGTGCAGTGGCCCATGAACAGTCTGCATTCTACTTACTCCCTACTGCTCCTTCCTGACCTCCCTCTGACTCCATTAACTCTGCCACTTGTGCTCCTAAAATTTTCACTCCATCAATATCACCCAGCCCACATCCTTGTTACTATAACCTCTTGGCCTTCAGATGACTCTCCTCCCTTTGTCAAGGGGTTCAGTATTTAGCTCACCATCTTCCTCTTCATCCTTCCAACCACTGCCTTTCTATGAAAGGAACATAATTTGATGTTCCCCGAACAACCTAGCATTCATCAACTTCCTCTCCTCCAACTCACTGCCAAACTCCTAGGAGTGCAGTAAAGAACATTTGCATTTCTTTACTTTTCTTCCTTACCCCCTGTTCACTTCTTAGTTCCTTGCAAATCTGGCTCACCTACCATTCTAATGAAAGAATTCTTTCAAGGGTGGTAAATCATGTCAATTTCTAAATTCATACTCTTCTCTCACTTCTTCTCTTCCTTGACTTCTTTTCTGCTTTTAACACTCAATTATGCCCTCCTCCTGGATGCTTTCTGCTCACATGGTTTCTGTAACCCTACTTTTTCCCAACTCTCCTCCTCCATCTAGAATCACCCTCCCTTCAATCATAAATAAACCCCCCTCATCCTACATCTCTTGTTCACACTCTTTCCATCTTTAGGCATTCAAAAGAAACCTGGATCTCATCAGAATTATCCCTGGACATGCCCTTTGATGCAGGCTGCTCCTTCTCTTGTAATTCCAACATGCTGGGCCATAAGATGTCTGCATACTATTTGCTCTCCTCTGGTCTTTCTACTCTCCCTCCGACATGATCAGTTTGAAACCCTTTGTTAGTTCATCAAACATCTTCTGCCCCCAGAGTGTAGGTGTCCTCCAAGGCTTTGGTTTAGAACTTCTTCTTTCTCTGTGCTCCTTTGGTGACCTCATTTTACCCCATAGATTCAATTATCATATACAGATGGCTTTCAGATCTATATATCTAACTCTAATCTCTCTCTTTATCCTCAGCTCTGCATGCTACATATCTCATCCTGAATATTCCATTGGCATTTCAAATTCAACATGTTCAAAACCTCTTCTCCCTCTGCCTCTCCACCTTAAAATTTTCTCCTCTACCAAACTTTCTTATTTCTATTCAGGACACCATCTTCCCAGTTATCCAGTATGGCAGTCAGCATAATGTGACTTTACTCATTGGCACTTATTTACTGTAAAGTTGCCTGAATGAAGAAGATGATCAATGATGATTACAAAAACTCACAAATGATGAAAACTTCAGAGCCCAACTCAGGTGAGCCCAGGAAGTCAGAGATGCTCTCCTTCTCAAGATAGTGAATTTATAACATTCACACTGGATTTGGAGTCAGACCTGGATTTGAATCTGCTGTGTGTTCTTCTACAAATCTCAACCTCTCTGACTCTTAGTTGGAATAGAAGATCTCTGAGGTCCCTCCCAATCCCAAATCCCATGTTGAGGGATATTTCTAAAGGATATCCAAGAGGGTGAGGGGCCTAGAGACAGAATCAAGTGAAGGAGCTAGAGGAGCTTGATTTGAAGAAGAGAAGGCTTGGAAGAGTGGGGCATGATCACTATCTTTGATGTCATATAGAAGAGGTTATAAGACTCACTTTGGGTTTCAAGGAAAAAACTAGGAGTAAAATGGGTAGAAGTTAATGGAAGCAGTTCAACTCACTTAAGGGTGAAGATTACTGGTTCTCAGGGTTACCTGAGAAAATGTTGAGTTTCCCACAAATGGAATCATTCAAGCAGTGACTAGATGACCTCTTGTTGGGGTGGCTAGAGAAGGGATTGACCATTTAGGTGATGAGATGATTCTATGACTCAGTGATAAGGGAGCAGAGCCACAAAGGACAGAAGAGGTCACTGCTTCCCCAGGCTTCCTTCTATAGTAAGAGGTAATGGGGGAAGCAGAGGGTTGGAAGGAGAGCACTGAGGAACCCTGCCAGTGATTGGTGTGAGCTGTGATCTGGGCCTAGGAAGGGAAGGTAGGGGGGAACTGGAAGGGGTGGAAGAAGTCTTCAACTTCTCCTCTTAGGAAAGGGAACATTCCCATGACATTCTGCCCCTATCTGTAGCTGAGATGGGGGAAGGGGAAGAATCTCCTAAATCAATACCATGAAATGAGAAGTCGGCCCCTAGGAAGGCACCAATCAACTCTGCCATATGTGCAAATAATCCTGCTGAGGAGGGAACTATTCTGGCCGAATTGAGCCCATGGGCTATCTGTGAAAAGTCACGTCTACAGAGTGCCACTACAACAGAAGCTGGGCAAGAAGGGAGGTGGTGGGAACAGGTGATCTGAGAAGATGAGCAAAAGTGAGGGACAGAAACTACTTGTTCCTGTTTCTTATCTTTAAATAATACTGTACTTAGCACCGAAAGTCACTGAATTTTCAGCGTCTACCACTAAGTCTCTCCTAAGACCATGAGAAGTAACGTGCCATGGTAGACAAAAGGTGAAACCTGGATTTAAATTGTGTCTATGAAACTTACTAACCACATGACTATGTGCAAATCACTCACTCTCCTGAAAGCCTCAGTTTCCTCATCTATAGGAAAAGGGCAATAATAGTACTTCTAATATCTACCTCCAGAACCTTTTGACAATCAAATGAGATAAAGTATATAAAATATTTTGCAAAGCATTAAGTCCTGTATAAACATCAGCTACTATTATTCCAGGGCCCATCTCACGCACTGTGAGTTGTTTTTCCTAAAGTGAGAATAGGTTTGGGGAGCTAGGATCAAAATTTCCGCTGATCCAGAGAGGAGCCGAAAGACATACGATTGCTATGAGAAGGCTGTAGCGTAGAGTAAGGCAGCAGTTTTCAAACTCTTTGTCTTAGGTCCCCTTTACTCACTTCAAAATTGTTGAGGACTTTCGAATGAGTTTTTGTTTATGTGGATTATTATCTATTGAAATTTACCATATTAGAAATGAAAACATCTTAGTATTATTATAAAAATAATTTTTACCTTGTGGACCCATTGCAAAGGTCTTAGATAACTCTAAAAGTTCCAGGACTGCTGGTGTAAGAAAAAGCAAACTAGACTTTGATTGTAGAGATCTGAATTCAAGTTGCAGTTCGGACAGTATACCAGTATTACCAAGGCCAAGTCACTTTAGCTCTCTGGGTCTCAGTTTTCTCATTTGCAAAATGGGAATAATAATACTTATACTATTTAATGTGACTATCATTGGGCATACTCAAAGACAGGTGAAAAGAAATTTAGAAGAAGGAATCTAATCCATTGAATGCTCAGTGACCCAGACTCCCATGTTCTGCCCCTAGCCCGGACCTTCTGGGTTAAATTAAGGAGCTTGAGGGGGAAGAAGCAGGAATATAACAAAAGCAAGAAACAGAGAGCAAGAAGCAGATGTGAGGGAGAGCCATGGGGAGCAGAGGACAAAGGGCAAGCTAGCAGGACGGGTGATTTGGAGCCTGGGAGCTGAGGAGGATTTGGTATAGCTAAAATCTGAGTGGAGTCTAGATGCCCAATTCATTCTCCTCCAGGAAGATGTTGTGACACACTTCCCCTTACTTTCTCCCATCTCGAGGGAGTTGAATGCTATGGGGCCTCTACTCAATTGAAATACCTTCTTTTCCTCTGCAGCTCATGGGGCTTTTATTCTTCCTCTTAAAGCTTATTTTCCTTGCTAAATATGAGAAAATTATTGGCCAACATAAACCCACACAGTAGTTGGATTTGTTTTGTTTTGTTTTTTGGTTTGTTTGTTTTTTACATTTTGCTGAGTCATATCTTTATTTGAAAAATTAAAGAAAATTATTCCATTGCTTTACCTTTAATCCCTTTGACTGAAGTTTAATGTAATTTTTCCAGAGACTTCCGTTTACAGCTAAGTAGTACCTGATCCTCTCAAAGAATTTCCTAATGAAGTTTGAATCATTTTCTAGGAACACTAAAGAATAGTTGTGGATGATGCAACGAGAAAAAGGAACCAAAAAAATCAGGTTTTTAGAATGGAACAGAATTTAGAAAAATAAAATTCAAGGAGAAGCAAATTAAACTTAGACTCATTTTCTCCAAAAGGTGAGGGGGAAGAAAGGCCTATCATTTATTTTAATATTTTTAAATATATATATATATATATATATATAGTTTAATATTTCCCAATTACATGTGAAGAATTTTTACATTCATTTTTTAAAATTTTGAGTTCCAAATTCCCTCCCAAACTCTTGCTCCTCCTCCCTCCTTGAGAAGGTAAGCAATTTGATATTGATCATACATATGCCATCATGTGAAACATATTTTCATATCAGCCATATTGCAAAAGAAAGTACAGAGAAAAAATAAAACAAGAAAAATAAAGTAAAAAAGTATGCTTCAATCTGCATTCAAAGCTCATCAGCTCTTTTGCTCTTTCCCTCTAAAGGTGAACAGCCTTTTATGTGACAGGTCTTTTGGAATTATCCTGGATCCTCGTCTTGATCAGAGCAGCTAAGTCTTTCAGACTTGATCATCTTTAGAACATCTCTGACTAGTGGACATCCAGCATGTTTGACAGGGAAGATGCTGCCTTAGGAGGTCACCCATTCTGTGCTTACCCTATTCAGAAGTTCTTTCTAGTAAGCTGAAACCTCTCTCCCTTTAATGTCGACCCCTGATTCCTAGTTCTGCCCTCTGGAGCTATGATCAAGTGTAATTCTACGTAACTTCATGAAAACATTGCTCTGATTCTCTTCCTGGAAGCTGCTGCTTCCTCCTTCAACCTTCTCTTCTTCAGGTTAAACATCCCCACTTTCTTTAATCTCTTTACCATCCTGGTAGCTCTCCGCAGGCCATGACCAGTTTGCCAGTGTCTGCGATATGCAGCCAGAGCAGAACTCAGTTTTCTATCTGTGGTTGGATCAAGAGAGCAAACGGCAGGATTATCCCCTCCCTGTTTCTGCTATACACTGCAAAGACACATGAACTTTTTTAGACCATACAGAACTTGGAGCTCACAAAAATTTCCGTGGTTTCCCAGTTTCTTACGAAATGCTTTCTAGACATCATTCTACTCTCTTGTGCTTGAGAAATCATTTCTTTTCACTCCAGTATTCAAAACTTGATCCAGATCTGTGAATTCATCAAAACGGAATTCCTGATGAAAAAAACCCTCAGTTCTAAAGAGTAAAGACTAGGTGGCATAGTGGATTGTGTTGGGCCTGGAGTCAGAAAGTCCTGAATTCAAATTCAGCCTCAGAAACTTGCTAGAAGTGGTTTCTGGGCAAGTCACCTAATCCTCTGCCTGCCTCAGTTTCCTCAACTGTAAAATTGATTTCATAGTAGCACTTGCCTCCTAGAGGTGGGATGAGGATTGAATGAGGAAGTATTTGTAATGCACGTAGTGACTGGCATATAATTGCTTCTTTCCGTCCTTCAGTCTTCCCTTCCATAACTAACCATCTTAGAGGGTTGTCTGGGTCTCTAAGAAGTTAAGTAACTGTCCTGGAGTTATACAACCAGTTTATGTCAGAGACAGGACTTGAACCCAAAACTTCCTAACTCTGAGGCCATCATGCAGGTTGCCTATCTTTTGATTGTTATCTTTGTAAAAATTTCATTTTATTATATTCTTTCCCTTGCTCTATCCTGTTGAAATTTTGGGGGTGGGGGCGTGGCAATCTCAATTTTCTTATCCCATGTGTTATCTATCCCTTTCACTTCAAACCATCAGCAAGCTTGATAAGCATGCCATCTATGCCTTCAAGCTACTTGGATTCCCCTCCCAGATGCGTTGGCATTCTAAGCATTGTATCTCATTGTGAAATGAAAGGCTTTCTCTGAGAAGGAATTTCAAGCTTTAGCGTGTAGGTGGTGAGGCATTTTGTAGCAGAGGGGCCCTCCCTAGCCCCTGATGTCAGATTCTGTAGGCAGCCACTAAATTGTATGCAGTAATGCTGGCCCACCTCCTCCATGATGCCTCCCTGATCTCCTTTACTTTTTGTCACTCAAGTCCCAGGACTCCCCAAAGACTCTGGACTGGCAAAGGAGAAGAAGGAAGAAATAAGCATTTTAATTAAGCACCTACCGTGTGCCAGGCACTATACTTTGTGCTTTATAAATATTATCTCATTTGAATCTCATAGCTCTCTATGCTTTGTGCCATCTAGCTGAAGAACAGGCTTGAATCTAGGAGGATCACTCAAGAGGGTCAGATTCTCTCTTTGACTCACTGCCCTCCACCTGGAAAACAAAGGCTTAGGCCTGACTCAGGTCTGTTTTCCCAAATCTATATCATCACACTGCATAGTCACTCAAGGTACAAAATTGGGACAGCTCAGAAACCCTCCATCTTTGGGGAATTCTTGAATCGTGAAGAGACTGTTCTTGGGAAATCTAGTTTCCAGCCTCCTCTCAAAAAAAGGAAACAAGGCAGAAGATTTTAGCTAGAAACTGGAGATCCCTTCTCAGATTCAGCACACCATTTTCTCTTGGGAGGGGGGTTGGGAAGAAGAAAGGAAGAAATTTTTCTCCTTCTCCCCCCTCCCTTTGCTCCAGCCTAGGTGCCCAAGCAAGGAAAGAAAGAATGGGAGAAGAAATGGGCCTTCACTGTTCCACAGAATTTCCATTTACAAATTATAGGGGGAAAGAAATCATACCCTCAAGAAGCTTTGGAATTCCTGACTTTGGGAGCAGGCTGTTTTGATTGTTGAGACTTCAGTATATTTAATTGGGTCTAGACCTGAACATGCTCTTTCACACCAATCATTTTCCTCTGGATTGTCACATACGTAACATTCCCCCACAGTCTTTTCTACAACTTGTACTGAGAACTCTATAATCAAGTCAACACCACCATTGCTTCTGGAAAGAGTGTCTCAGCTGACTGCCTATTGTTCCACTATCACTATCATTTCCAAAACCAAGACACCCTTCCCTAGCCACCACTCCCTTACATACATATATTGTCTTTCCTTACAGGAATGCAAATTCTTTAACAGCAAGAAAAGTCTTGGTTTTGGGTTGTTATTCCCGGTGCTCAGTACAGTGCCTGGCACTTAATAAATGTGTTTTTATTCATCCATTAGTGTATTCTTCCCTTCATTCTTTCAACAAGAGTCCATTTCCCCTCATTCTCAGTTGCCAGTTGTCTGAGGGATAGTTTAAGTCACTGGGGAGCCAATAAGGGAAGTTAACTGCGTCCTCTCAACAAAGTTGTGGTTGTGGTTTGTCCTTCATTCTCAAAGAGGACCATGACATCAGGGAGGTGAATCATGTCTTGCAGTTGAATTGGATTTGAGTAAGGGAAGACTGTGCCACCAGCCTCATTTCTCCTTCAGAGTCATCTGGGTCCAGTAGCCATGATACACATCAGAACAACTGGAGATGGCCCCAAGTCTAGTGCTGGGGCTACATGTGCACTGCCATGGGAGGGGTCCTTCAGACAAATGGCCACATCCTATAATTCCATTAAGTGAATTGGGAGTGAAGGACTCATAAAATTTATCAGGGGTTTCTGTTGGACTAACCTTTTCATTATACTTATCTGTCCCCCATTACCCAAAAAATAAATCAAAATGTGATCCTTTCATCCCTCCTTCCTTTAAAGAAAGTCACGCTATCATCTTCTAAGAATTTAATAATAGAGCAAATAGATTTAGAACTGGAAACTCAGAAATCATTCTGTCCAACTGCTGCATTCTATAAATGAAAAACCTGAGACCTAAGAAAAGTTAAATGGCTTGCCAAAGGCCACCCAACTAGTAAGCAGCAGAGCAAGGATGGAAATCTAGGTTATCTGCTGCCACTTCTAGTGCTTTTTCCCTATGTCCCCTTTGCTTTTGACATAGTAGATTTCTATAAAATTTAAAACAAAGTCAAAATACTGAAAAAATAGAAAAGATTAAGTATCTCATAATAAAAACAAATGACCTGGAAAAGAGGTCAAAGAGAAAAAAAAAGTTAAGGATCACTGGACTATCTGAATGACATGATAGAAAAAAAAAAAGTCTAGACATCCATTCTATTTCAAGAAATGTTAAAACTACCTAGATCTCTTAGAACCAGAAGGCAAAGTGGACATAGGAGAAAAAAAAAACATTGGTTGCTTCCTAAAAGAAATTCTCAAATGAAAACACATAGCCAAAGCCCATCATTTCCATGTCAAAGAAAAAAATACACCAGCATCCAGAAAGGAAGAATTCAAGTACTAACGAGCCACAGTCAGGATCACATAAGATTTAGTAGCTGCCACTCCAAAGGAGCAGAGAACTTGGAATATGAAATTCCAGAAGGCAAAGAATGTAGGCTCACAACCAAGAATAACTTACTCAGAAAAACTGAGAATAATGTTACAAGGGAAAAAATTAATTTTAATGAAATAGAATGCTCCCAAGCATTCCTGATGAAAAAAAGAAAGAAAAAACAGCTGCATAAAAACTTTGAAGTTCAAACATAGGAGGGAGGAGACTCATAAAAAGATGAACAATAATAAAGGACTAAACAAGGACAAACTGTTTACATTCAAATACACGTGTTTTACATGTGTCCCCAATAGCATCAAGGGTCAGAGAGGGAGTCCAATTAGATAAGTCCTGGGATTCATTCTATTGTGTCTCAAAAATCTTAAGAAAAATTTAAAAGAGAGTGGGAAAGGAATATATTGGTCAGGAGGAAAAGAAAGGGAAAAGAAGACTAGGGAATATGATCTCATATGATCAGGGCATAGAAGTTGACACATGTACAAAGAAGGAGAGCATGCAGGAGGGGGGCTGACGCTTGAAATTCACTCTCATCGGAACTGGTTAAAAGCAAAAAGAATGCATACGTACACAGAATTGGGTACAGTAATACATTTTACTAAACAGGGAAATAGTAGGGAAAGGGAGGAAGAAAGAGGAGAAATGAGAAACAGAGAGTAAATTAAGGGAGGTTTAAATCATAAGTCAAATAAACTTTAAGGATGCACAAAAATATATAAAACCTTTTTTGAGGTAGCTAAGAATAGTGTCCATAAATTGGGTAATTGATGAACTAACTTCAGTGCAGTAGAATACTATTATGCTGAACTCTCATCAGTGTAACAACAAACCACAATTCTAGAGGACTAAGGATACGGCATGTATAACATGCTATCCACCTCCTTGTGTTCATCCTTCGTTGCCAAAGAAGACCATGCTATCAGAGAAATGATGACATGACTTGCACTTGACTTTGTTTTCAGTGAGGGAGGGCTGTGCAGGTCATCAGCCTCACTTCTCCTCCAGAGCCATCTGAATCCAGTGACCAGATATTCATCAGGATGACTGGAGATGACCCAGGATGCACTGGGATCCATCTCCTGACAAAGAGGTGATGGATGCAGAGTGCAGAATGAGTCAAAAAAATTTTTTTGGACATGACAAGGTTGAAAGAAAGAAAGAAAAAGATGAATAGACACATGGACATATATATAAAAGAAACATCAAATGTGAATGAACTATTGCCCTCTTAGATTATAAGTTCTCTGAGGGAAAGGAACTGTGTCATTTGTTTGTCCTAATTGCAAAGCACAGGGTCCTGTGCAAAATGGGACCTTATAAATGCTTAGGATCATGGTATTTTGAGCTAGAAGGGATATTCAAGACTAACCAGTACAGAGGTCAGCAACATATATGGCCTAAGGGTCACATCAAGCCTGATGATTCATAGGTCCAATCTTAAGAATATTTTTTTTTTACATTTTTAAATACAATAAAACTTTGAAACAAAATGTAAAAACCATTCTTAGCTCTGAGCAGTACAAAAGGTATTAATTTGCTGAACCCTCATCTAGTCTAACACCTACATTTTACAGTAGAAATAAGTTGTCTAAGATTGTATAAGTTGCAAGTTACAGAGAGATGAGATTGTTAGGGCCAATTGTACCCATTAAAGCTTATCTTTTAATAACAGTTATTTTTTAAGAGAACGTTTTATTTAAAGATTTATACATAATTGCATTGTATGTAATTACAAAAAGACAAAACTGGAAACAACCTAAATGTTCATGAAAGGAGAATGATTAAATATATTTTGCTACCTTAATGGAATGGAACATTATAAAGCAATTAAGATGGGCAATTATAGCCATAATTATGATACGGAAAAAATAGAAAGTCTTTTATGAAATAATTCAAAGTAAAAAAAATAAAAGAATCAGAAGAAAAGACTACACAACTTAACTACAATCATATGAAGAAAAATGAATGAGCATTAGCTGACAGAATCTTTATGGGAGCTCAGAGCTTAGACTAAAAAAGTGTTATTGTAATTTATGCATCGCAATTAATTTAATTGCTAGGTGGTACAATGGACAGAGCTTGGGCCTGGAGTCAGGAAGACCCATCTTCTTGACTTCAAATCTGGCCTCAGACACTTACTTACTTACTGTTTGACACTGGGCAAGTCACTTAATCCTATTTTCCTCAGTTTCCTCATCTGTAAAATCAATCGCAGAAGGAAATGGCAAACCACTTCAGTATCTTTGCCAAGAAGAGCCCAAATGGGATCATGAAGGAAGGGTTGGACACAACTGAAAACATAGTAGATGTTTAATGTTGTTTCTAATGTAACATTTTTTAAACCTGACTGAAACCTTTATCATTTAAGTCAAACAGCTGTACTCAGTGATCACCCTCCAGGTGAACTCCTTATTTAACCCAGAGATTATAGCAGTCAGCCGATCCTTAGCCTACTCAGCTCCCATCCTAAACAAGTGAGAAGTGCAATCCACAGGTCTGTGTGGTCTAGTGTGGTGTGACTGTAAGTACAGATGAAAACCAACACTAGTCCTTTCTGGGCAATGAAAGGAAGGGAGTTACAATGTTTATGCCCGTCCTCACCAAACTTAAGTATCTGTGTCTCCCCTTTTTAAGCACCATAAATTTCTAGAGTTCTTGTCTAACCCTGAATCAGTCCTGGTATAAGGCAGGCTATAGTCATAACTTTCTAAGCTCTAAACATCCACTCAGGGACTATAAATCTAAGTGAGTCTGACACTCTCTGGGAAGGGATATTAATTAAGGTACTCAAAACCAGAGCATGGCTGCCTGCTTCCCTGCAGCCAAGAGGCAGCCAAATAAATGTGGTGCCAAGATCCCTGGGCTAAGTAAGAGTCAGGTTCTAATTCCACCTCTTCCATTATCCAGGAACAAGTTTTAATTCCCTTCCCTATTTCCTCATTTCCATAGTATTTTAATTTTTATAGAGTATTTTCTTCATAAAGGAAATACAAGTATTTAATTCAGCAAACATTTATTAAGTGCTTATCATGTGCCAGTCACTTTACTAGATCATCAGGAAATCAAAACAAAATAATCCCTTCCCTCAAAGAGTTTATAGTCTACTGAATATGACTGTAACAGATCACTGAGTCCAGTCCTTATAAGTAGGCTCAAAGTCCATCAAAAGCAATTCCCTGTCTAGAACAAGCTGGGGAGCCTACTTTCAGGAGAACAGTAATGTAGTGTGATGGAATTGTCTTGGAGAGATTTTGGAGCATGCGTAGTCATTCTTTATTTTCTGTCAGCTAACCATGTCATGAAGGAACTTCTTTAATTGCACTTTCAAGGTTAGGGAGGGAAGGCTATTATTGTTCATGCAAGTATGGACATCTGTTAACAAATCTGAAGGAAGTGAAATTCTGGGCTTTGCTCAGGTTTGATCAAAGTATTGCATCAAAAGGTTGCTGATATTTCACTCAAGAAGTATTTCTTGAGTAGTTTATAAGATTGTAATGTGTGTGATTCTGAGGCCAGTATTCTATCCACTGTCCCATACTGTTTCTCTGGCTCTGGATATATGAAAACAAAATTTAAAATTGTCCTTGTCTGCCCTCAAGCCACTTCTGTACTACAGGTCCTACTGTGTATCTACAACACATGTAGGACTATGGATGCAACACTCCTTGAGGGAGTGCGGGGAAGCATTGGGCTTGGAGTCAGAAGTTTAAATCCAGCCTCAAGTACTTCCTAGCTGTTTGACCTGGGCAAGTCATTTGACTCCTCTTTGCCTCAGTTTACTTAACTGCTAAATGGAGGGGATATTAGCATTTCTCTCACAGGGTTGTTGCAAGGATCCTATGAGATAATATTTATAAAGCACTTAGCATAGATTCTGGCACATAGTGGGTGCTTAATAAATGCTCATTCCTTCCCTCTATCCCTTATGGCTGCATGATCATTTCCAAGGTACCAATGCTAATCTTCTTGACCTCCGCAAGAGTTGACATTGTTTATCACCTTCCTCTCCTGGATACCCTCCCCTGTCCAGGTTTTTGTGACACTGCTTTCTCCTAGTTGTCCTACTTATCTGATAGCTCTTACTCAGTCTCGTCAGTCTCCTTTGCTATATCTTCATCTAGATTATGTGCACCAACCATGGGTATCCCCCAACTGTGCCCTGGATCCTCTTCTCTTCAACCTCTATATTATTTCTCCTAGTGATCCCTTTGTACACCAGGGGTTTCAGTATTCTATCTATTCTGATGTGTCACAGATTAGCATATATAGCCTTAGTTTCTCTTCTGACCTTAAGTATGAAACCACCAACCGGATAGCCAGCAGACACCAAAAATTCAATTTATACCAAACATAATCCATTCTATTACTCCTCCTTCCCAACCTTCTCTTCTTCAGAAATTCTCTGTTACTGTCAAAGGTACATCATACTCTCAGTCACACAGGCTCACAACTTTGGTGTCATCCTTGACTCCTCACTCATATTCTTCCTATATGTCTAACCTATTACTAATCCTTGACATTTCTACAATCACCACATCTGTTATAAATGTCCCCTTCTCACTGCCTACTCACCCACATCTTTGGTGGCAGGCTCACATCACTTCATACCTAGAATATTGCAGTAACCTTCTGGTTGGTCTCCTTGTCCCAAGTTTCTCCTCACTCAAATCCATCCTCCACTCAGCTATTGAAGTGATCTTCCTAAATTCCACTTCAGGAATCAATAAATCTCAGTAGCTCCCTATTACCTCTGAGATTAAATATAAAACCCACCATTTGGCTTTTAAAAGACCCTTCACAACCGGGTTCATTCTTCCTTTCTTGTCTTTTTATATCTAATTCTTGCCCATATACTCTATGATACAGCAAGCCTGACCTTGCTGTCACTTAAACACAATGCTCAGTCTCCCAGCTCTATGACTTTTCACTAATTCTTCCTCCTGTCCGGAATGTTCTCCCTCCTCCTCATCCCTTCCTGGATTCCATGTCCTCTTACAAGACTCAGTTCGAATTCTATCTTCTGAAAAAGACCTTTCCTGATCTTTCCCTCTCCTCCGCCTCCTCCAGTGCCTTCTTTTTGAGATAACTCCCATCTAATCCACCTATATATTATATATAGTATACGTATGTAATTGTCTGCATGTTGTCTCTCCCATTAGAATTCAAACCCCTTGAGGGTTAAGGGCTTTTTTTTTTTTTTTGCCTTTCTTTGTGCTGCAGGTCACAGTGCCTGGCCAAGGTCTTTCCCCATCCCTACTACTTCAAAAATATCACTTCTAAGATGACCCTCCATCGACTTGGCATATTGCTTATATGGACGCAATATTTCGCATGTCATCTCCCCCATTAGAATGTGAGCACCTCAAGGAAAGGAACCTTGTTTTTCTTTTTTTTTTTTATCACAGTGCGTAGCATGGGTTGTTATTCAATTGTTTCAGTCATGTTCAATCTTTATAACTAGGGTTTTCTTAAGACAGGGGAGTAGTTTACCATTTCTTTTTCCAGCTCATTTTACAAATGAGGAAACTGAGGCAAACGGGGTTAAGTGGCTTGCCAAGAGGAACTATTTATGTAGCCAGTAAGTGTCTGAGGCCAGATTTGAATTCAAGATGAGTCTTTCTGACTGCAGGCCCAACACCCTATCCACTGCATCATCTAGCTGCTCACCTGGCACGTGGTAAGCACTTAGTAAATGCTTGCGGATTGATGATATGTTAGTAAACAAGTAGAGTTAGAGGTTGAATTGTACATAATAAAGTAATTGCCCGGACAATAGCCCTAAAGTGTGTTTATATGTGTTTAAAGGTATAACGGGATAGATTAAATCCCTGAAACTATTAGCATACTTCAGCTAGCTAAGAAGAAAGTTCTGACATTCTTAGGTGCTATTGAAGGTCAGAACTTTATGTTTCTGAGCCATCAGGGAAGGTCAGTTTTCTCTGAATTACATCAATGCTCCTAGCCAGACATTCATTTCTTTTTAAAAGGAGGCTGGGGGCAAGGGAGGCAATCAAGGTTAAGTGACTTGCCCAGGATCACACAGCTAGGAAGTGTCTGAGGTCAAATTTGAACTCAGTTCCTTCTAACTCCAGGATTGGTGCTCTATCCACTGTGCTACCTAGCTGCCCCGTGCAGATAGTCATTAGAGCTCAGTGATTTTCCAAACCTCCTCCTTCCCCCTGCCCAATACAACAACAACAAAAATTCTCTGTTCACTCAGCCCATTACAAAGCCTGCAAATGCTCCCAGAAAACTATATTTGAATCTCTACCTTTGGCAACATGAGACTCATACTTCTGCACTGGCAAACAAGAGATCTTGTCTCTGTTCCTAACTGTGTAACCTTGGGCAAATCACGCAACTTCTCCAGGTCTCAACTCCATCATCATTAAATGAAGTAGTTGGATAAGATGATTTTCAAAATGGCACCTGAGTTCAAATACTGCCCCAGATATTTACTAGCTATATGAGTTGAGTCAAGTCACTTAATCTCTCTGAGCCTTGGGTCCCTTATTTATAAAATAGAGATTATTAATGGCACCTGCCTCACAGGACTGCTGTGAAGATCAAATGAGATAATACACATAAAACATTTTGTGAAATTTCAAGTACTACACAAAGACACTGCATAAAAGTTCAGAAAAGCTATGAACTTCAAGTAGATCTTCTGGATGAAATCAGTGCCTGCCTACGAGAGTCTCTGTTTCTTCTCCAAGTGCTGTATTCACCAGTCCCTGAGGGACCACGGGCTCCAACGCTGCCAGAGTAGTCTCTGAAATGAACCCCTCTCCTTCAGCCCTTCTAAAGCTCTGGTTAGGATGGAGAAAATTTTGGCTAGGGAGATGGAGCAGAACTGAACTGCATACCAGAACTTGCTGTGATTATAATCAGAGCAGGCCTTCCTGTTCCTTGAAGGCTGTTCTCCCTGAAGCAATAATTCTATTTCCGGCTGCATCTCTAACCCTGAGAGTGGTCTCCGGCCTGTGCTCAGAAGAAGAAACGGTGAGGCTGATTCAGGCAGCCAGGAGTGGGAAGCCTAGGAACTCCCTTTACAGGTTTACCTAAGCAAGCATAGGCCTTGGAGCCTGTGTCTCTCCCGCAAATTAACCTTTTCTGTTCCTCACATGAGGGAGGGACAAATCTTTCCCCTCACCTCCTCCCAGCCCCTACTCTGGTTACACACTCTGGCCATGTAGGTTCTTTATGTTTTTGTTTTCCATATGTTCACCATGGCCACCTATGCAGTCCCTGTCCACCACTCTTCCCACTAACATACCCATATTTATGGATGTATACAACAGAGTTATGAGGAAAAGTTTGATTCTTTTCTTATTGTGCTATTTTATAAAATACCTTTGCTTTAAGCTAATTGTGTCCTCTCAAGAACTAATAAAAGTAAACACATTGATGGAAGCTACAGATTTTTAGTAGTTGTTTAGGGTGGGGGTCAGACTGCCACAAGTGAACCTGAATCCTGAATTAGTTTTTGTTGATCACATTTTCCCTTCACAAATACCTTTCTCTGCCCAATTTGATACCTCTCTAGCTATTCCCCTATCGCATCCTAAATTCTCCTGCCTCTGAGCATTTGGCTAGACTAACCTCTACGTACAGAAGAAATAAACTCCCTCTATTTCTTTGCCTGTTACAGTCCTCTTCCTTTGGGGACAGCTAGGTGGTGCAGTGGATAGAGCACCAGTGCAGGAGTCAAGATGGACCTGAGTTCAAATCTCACCTCAGACACTTGACACTCACTAGCTGTGTGACCTTGGGCAAGTCACTTAACCCCAATTGCCTCTTCCTGGGTCATCTCCAGTCATCCTGATGAATATCTGGTCACTGGATTCAGATGACTCTGGAGGAGAAGTGAGGCTGGTGACCTTGCACAGCTCTCCCTCACTCAAAACAAAGTCGAGTGCAAGTCATGTCATTACTTCTCTGATGACATGGTCTTCTTCAGCAACGAAAGACGAACACGCACACAGTCCTCTTCCTTTAAAGCTCCAGTTCAAGTGGCCTCTCCTCCATGAAACTTCCTCTGATTTTTTTTATCTCTCCGACTCCTTACTCTAGCTGAAAATGACCTTTCCTTCAAATTACTTCACATCTTTTCTCTATCCTTATCTCATTCTACCATGGATCATACTTTGTGTTGATATATTGTATCCCATCACTACCATTCAGTTAGAAGAGTAATTTTGTCATTTGCCTTCTTTTTACCTTCTCCAATGGCTCCAGAAGAGAAGTGAGGCTGGTGACCTTACACAACTCTCTCTCACTCAAAACAAAGTCAAGTGCAGGTCTTGTCATCATTTCTCTGATGGCATGGTCTTCTTTGACAAGGCAAGATGAACACAACAACCTTCTCCAATACCTAGCACACTGTTTCTCAATTAAAAGGTGCTGAATAATTGTTTTTGAATTTATTGTTGAATTGACCTGAATGAATTGAGATTAATGGCAAAAAATAATCACATCTCTTCTGCCAAAGGTATATTATCTAGAAGTTATCTGTCTGAAGGAAAAAAGTTTAATTAGGCATCACTTCATTTAACAAGCATTTACGGTGCCAGCAATGTTCAAGGCATTATGCCAGGTGCAAGAGATATAAAGACAAAAAGAAAATAGTCCCTGCCCTCAAGGTGCTTACACTTTGTTAGGGAAAAACAACAGGCAGAGAGATGGGAGATGGAATGTTGTGGATGAGGAGTCCAATAAACAAGACAGCTTGAAAACAGAATGAATGGAAAAAAGAGTAATCTTCCCTTGAAAAGTAGAATACAAAGAAACTGGAAGGGCTTTAAATCCCACACAAAGGAGGACGTATTTTATCCAGCTGTCAAGAGAGAGCCACTAGAGGTTTTTGAGCAGAAGAGTACCACCAACCATACCCACATTGCAGAAACATCTATTTGGTGACTGTATGGATGATGGTTAGACCCAGAAGAGACTTGGAATGGAAAATATGGGCATGTAAAAGAGCAGCTATTCTCTTTCAGGGAAAATTTGAGGTTTCTTCATCTGAAGGCAGAGAGATGGATTAGATGAGCCAGCCCAGTAATTCTATGATGTTTACCCCAAGTTGCCAGTAATTATGTTCAGGGTGTTGTACTGGATCACACTATGACATGTAAACCATAGGATCTGTCAGGATCTGAAGAGGAGAGACATTTTCACAGGATTACAGAATCTAGAGATAGAACTCATTCTACTGATGAGGAAATTCAGCCCAAGAGAGGCAGTGATTGACCCAAGGTCACACAGGCAGTAAATAGCAATCTGAATTTTAACCCAGGTACTATGATTTCAAGTCCAATGCTATTTCCAAGCTGCCAGTTAGACCTAGACTCCCACGTACCTTGTCTCAGATAACAGCAATCACCCTAAAGAGTGCTAGACGATGTTGCCAGTTTCTCTTTGACATGTAATGAGAGGACAGGCTGATGAAGGCTTAGGCTAAGCCTTCATAAAAATTGTTTTGTGAAGTTTAGATTCAGTCAAAGAGCTGCACTTGAGGACCTAGAAGACCATATGTGGCCTCAAGGCCACAGATTCCCCACCCCTAGTTAGACCATAGGATATATGCACTATCTTTTGCCTGGTACTAACCCACACAAATGGCTTCTGAGTCTGTTTCTAGAAATGCGTGGTGGTGGCACTTTGCTCTCTCTCCACCTCAGAACAGATACTGTATCTTCTGTTTCCTTTTACTTTCTGCCTGGTAAAGAAAAGCATTTTAACTGACTGCTGAGAAGGATCTCAGTGTGCATACAGAATGTTAAATCAGAAGAATTCTCACTTTCTTCCCTAATAGCTTTCAAAGAGGAAGAATTACTAAGAACTTCTGGGACAGGGAACTCTACCACCCACCCTCCCAATCTTCCGATTCTGTATCCAGAATGCATAGCACCTTTCTTCTGTCTCTTTTCTTTATTCTTTACTGATTTGTGGCAAATGAATACTGAAGATGAAACAACCAGGTTATGATTTTATAAAGTCCAGCTGGTCGATAAAGCCTTGGAGTTGTATCAACTAGTGTCAGGAAAAGAGCCTTCCAGTAGCTATGACCATCATGTCCAATAAGGAGTCAACCCTAAGGAGTGAGCTGTTTGAGCTAGCCTACCAGTGAATCAACCCCACAGTCAAAACACTGTGTCCTGCAAGCAAGGGAACTATGCCATATTGGCAAGAGACTTTCAAAAGGAAAGGAATCTCCAAACCAACAAGTAGCACCCTTACCGTTGGAGTGGGAAATGGATGTTTTGAAGCAATCCATCTGAATCCACTCTCCCCAAAGACAGAGTGGGTGTGGTAGGGAAGAGTGCTCTCAGGTTTGGAAGTGGGAGGGAGGTCCTGGCTATAAAAGCTAATGATAACTGGCTCATTGATATCAGGTGATTGTTAACAGGTCAATTGATATTAGGGGGAAACACTCTGAATAGGTTCAAAAGAATAATAATATTATGAACTCCAACCCATCAGAGTTATTCCTAGAATCCTAAGGAGAGCAAAAGCAAGCCATCCTCTGGGAACAGCATACAACCTACCAGACTGAGTGGGTTTAGGGAGAGTAAATGCCAAAGCCCAAACTACATATAAAATTACAGAATAAAGAAACTAAGTTAGAGTTCATTTCATTCAACCCCCTCATGTTAGAGGAGGTACCTGAAGTCTTTCCCAAGGTCACACAGTGCATCAGTATCGAAAGCTTTTAGAATGCTACAGCAAATAAAAGGGATCTCCTTCATATTTCCCCCACCTCAGGAGATACTGATACTATATCTCTGTATCACTTTTTAAATTTATGTCTCTGTTTTTCTGTATCTCTCTCCCCTCATCCCCCACACCCTTCCTTATTAGGAAATTAGGGAGCCCAGCTCTCCCCTGTCCCAGACAAGGAAGAAGCTGTCTCTCCCCCATCTCAGTCCCACTGCTATTGAGCCAAAATTCCAGTTGTCCAAAGATATGGAAACCTACTTCACATATAGAAGACAGCCTAGTGTTGTGTGAAAGGAAACCACTTTTGTTTATGCCACCACAGAGTGTGGAGGGCAAGGGGGCTCGATTACAGGGTGATGAGCCATGGAAGGAATGTGCCAGTTGACTGCAAAACAACCGTGGTTTTGTTTTGGTTCCTGTTGTCGAGGACAGCTCCAGAGGCATTCATGCCCATAGACGCACAGGACATTTCATATCTACTGACTCAGAGTTGGCTCCCTGGCTCCCTGTCCTACCTTCCTGTAACTTGGCTCCCACAGCATAAATCAGCTTTGATTTTCTCCAGGTCACAGGCAATGAAAACTAGCCCCACTGAGGAATGACCACTGAGGAATGTGAAGATGCAAAGCCCAAAGTGGAGTTTCGCCTTGCAAAAGGTGGCAGTTCTGACCTTTCTAAAACAGTAACAGACTTCCTGCACACAGCACTAAGCTGCCTGCCCTCAGGGTCCCATTTGCTGCCTCGATTTTTGGATGAGGCTGTGGGTGTCTTTCTCTGAAGCAGATTCCCCAAGCCAAGGATTTTTATCTCCTATGATCATCTGTAGTTCCAAGAGAAGAAAGGAGAGAGAAGAATCAAGGAAGGGATGAGGAAGACACAAAGAAAACAGACAGGAAAGAATCTGGAACGGAGAGAGAAGGAATCAGAGTCCTGAGTCCAAACAAACTGCTCTTCCTTCACACAGTCCTTTCCATCACTTATTCCATGCCTTACATAAAATGTTTCTCCCCCACCTCTTCTCTGCAAAGTGTACCCCCTCAACTCTGATTCTTGAAGTCCCTAACTTCCTTCAGAGCTCAGACCAAGTGTCATCTCCTGATCCTGCCCCCCACCACTGCTAGTGCCTTCCTCCCACATCCTCCAATTACCTTATGTTGACTTTGTCTAAGTGGTGTAGTAGATACAGTATCCAACCTAGAGTAAAGAAAACTCATGTTCATAATCCAACCTTAGAGACAAGTCATTAAACTTTTGATTACCTAGGTTTCCTCATCTCCAAAAGGGGGGGGGGAGGGAATAATAGTTATGAGGATCAAATGAGATAATATTTGTAAAGTGCTTTGCTCAGGCACACAGTAAACACTACATAAATGTTAGCTATTGTCATTGTCTCTATTTTATACAAACACAGGCATACATGCTGTTTCCTCTGACAGCCTAAGTGCCTTGTGGGCCAGAGTCAGTGTCATTTTTTTCTTGTCGCCCTGGCACATACTCTATTGTAGGAGCCTAGATCCTTCAAGTTGCCAGAACTATGCTCTAGAAAGAACATCAGAGGTCATCTAGCCAAAAGGATCAGATGAAACAACATAGGCAAAGTGCTTTGCAAAAGCTTTAAAGTGACATAAATGCCATTTACCGCTACTATTAGTATTATAGTCTAGCCCTCTCTTGGACAGCTAGGTGGCACAGTGGATACAGCCAGGCTTGGCATCAGGAAGACTCATCTTCTTGGGTTCAAATGTGACCTCAGACACTTCATTAGTTGTGTGACCTGGGCAAGTCACTTCACTCTATTTACCTCTGTTTCTTCATCTGTAAAATGAGCTGGAGAAGGAAATAGCAAACCACTCCAGTTTCTTTGCTGCAAAAACCCCAAATAGGATCATAGAGAATTGGACATGACCAAACAACAACCAACCTTCTCCTGTTACAAATTAAGAAACTGAGGCCAAAGACTGCCAAATGACTTGTCCAAGGCCACCTAGGCAGCAGTTATGAGAAGCAGGATTTAAACCCACGTCCTCTGATTCTAAAGTGAGTGCTCTGCAACATATGACTACTAATCGATTGGATTGGATTTCCCATCCCAGTTGTACCACTTACTAGGAACATAGATTTAAGAAGGGACTTTAGTGAGCACTTAAGTTCTTCATTTTACCGAGGCCTAGAGAAGAGAATAGACTTCAGGTAACCAGTAGCCTATCCACCCTAGAGAAGTGTGACAAAGTGACTAGTCTGGTGTTGGAGGCAGGAAAACATGAGTTTAAACAGCCCCAGCACTTCAGTACACCCTCATCTTCTTCATCTGTAAATTGAAGGCCATAATAATACTTCATGATGTTGTGGAGGTTCAAATGAGATAATGAATACAAAATGTTTTATAATTACTAAAGCATTTTATAAACATTTGTTGTTATTAGGCAGGATTCAAACCCAGCTCCCTCTCTGACCCTCAGATCCAGTGGTCTATCCTTCACACCATTTTGTGGTCAGTTATGTGACTGAACCTCTATTTCTTACCCTACAGAATGAAATGATTGCCCTAGATCACTAATATCCCTTCTAGCGTTAGCATTCTATGAAAAGAGGAAGGAGAAAGTTCAGGAAGGGGAGAGCAGGAAAGTGAAATGGAAAAAATCCTGATCAAATGAGATATTTGCTAAGTATTTAGCATAGTACCTGGCATATAGAAAATACTTAATAAATCTTTCATTCCTTTCTTTCTCCCTTCCCTCCTCCTTTTCTTCCTTTCTTCCTTCCTTCCTTCTTCTTTCTTTCCTTCCTTCCTATTCTAAGAGTTTCTTACCAGCAAAGTGCCTCCAGCACTTTATATTTGCCCTGAAGACATCAAACACAAGCTTATACAGAGCTTGACCCCAGAACATGGCCACCAAGGGGAACCAGAGGGGCTCAATGCTAAGAACATCTCTTATACACCCCCTTTCTCCCAGAGTCAGTAACTCCCAGGAAGACCAAGGGAAGATGGATCCAGCCTGAGAATCTGGAATACAGGATTGTCTCCCACTCTTTGAGAAGGCATGTAGATGAAAGCACAGTCAGTTCTCCCTGAAAGGACTCTGGGGAACTTGGTGGAAATGTTAATGTATCCTGGGGTGAGAAGGTTGCTGGGGGCAGGGGTGGGATGGGGGGCAGGGGGGCAGGCTGGGAGGGTGAGAGGGACTGGGGTGGGGAGGGTGTTGTTAGAAAAATCTTGCCTCTGCAAGAGGTCTGATCATGTTTGACTTTAGTGCGTGCTCTCTCTCTCTCTGTCTCCCTCTCTCTCTCTCTCTTTCCCTCCCTCTCTCCCTCCCTCCCTCCTCCTGCCTAATCCACAGTGTGGTGAACAGAAGGTGGGGGGGGGGGGGGGGGGAAGCTGTCTGTGAAGACTTTTCCATTGAGCGGCCACGAAACTGCGTAAGTGATTTTAGGACCAAGAATGAACCCCACCCAGTGCTTCCTCCCCATATATTCCCACTCTGAAAAGCTTCTCTTGGCCAAGGGACTTGAAAGAGAGATGGGGCCCTGTTTTCCACTCACAGCATTTCTACCTCTGTTCCCTAGATACCATTACATAAGCAAGCACCTAGAGAAAGCCACTGCTCCCTTTTCTAAGGCTTTTTAGAGATTTACAAAATTCTTTCTTCATTAGAGTCCTATGGAATAAGTATTAATAATAATAATAGTAAATATATTAAATAAAATTTTATATTATTACTATTATGGCTAGCATTTATATAGTGCTTTAAGATTTGGGCAGCTCGGTGGTGCAGTGGACAGAGCACCAGTGCAGGAGTCAGGAGGACCTGAGTTCAAATCCCACCTCAGACACTTGACACACACTAGCTGTGTGACCTTGGGCAAGTCACTTAACCCCAACTGCCTCATCCTGGGTCATCTCCAGTCATCCTGATGAATATCTGATCACTGGATTCAGATGGCTCTGGAGGAGAAGTGAGGCTGGTGGCCTGCACAGCCCTCCCTCCCTCAAAACAAAGTCAAGTGCAAGTCATGTCATCACTTCTCTGATGGCATGGTCTTCTTCGGCAATGAAGGATGAACATACACACACACACTTTAAGGTTTGCAAAGCATTTTACAAACATGATCTCATTTGATTCTCACAAAAACCCTAGGTGCTATTGTTATCCCGATTTTACAGATGAGAAAACTGAGGCAACTAGAGGGTAAGCAACTTCTGTATGGTCACACAGCTAGTAAGTGTCCAAATCAGGATTCAAACTCAATTCTTCCTGATTCCACATTCTGCATTCTATCCAAGTAGCTGCAGATAATGTATGAATTGTTACCACCATCTTAAAGAGAAAATTGAATCTAAGGGAGGTAAACTTGCTGAGATTATGCAACAAATATCAGAGCCAGCACTTGAACCCAGGTTTTTAAATCCAGGGTCCTCAACACTGTGGCAGGCAATTTTCAATATACAGAAGATTCTTAGGGAAACTACTGTTTAGAAATCATGCCCCACCTCCATTCACCTTCCCTGGGTAGCTGAATATTTTATTATCTGCCTTTACTATTTAATATGTGTATATGACCATAGACAAGTCATTTAATCCTAGGGCTCAGTTTCCTTATCTGTAAAATAAGGGTATTGGACTAGATGGCTTCTGAGGTCCCTTGAAAACCTAGAACTATGATCTTATAATCTGTGGTCAGTCAGTCAATAAATGTTTATTAAGCACCTACTATGTGCCAGATACTTGGCTAAGCGCTTTGGTTACAAGAAAGGCAAAAGACAGTCCTTGTTCTCCAAAAGCTCACAGTTCATTGACTAGAAGACAGCAGCCTAGATGGCCATTAAATGCTCCTGAGAAGTATGCTATCCAACAGCCAACATTTTTAATTGTTCCAAAAAGATAAGAAGTTGAAAGCATCGTCTAAGAAGAAAGAATTCAAGGTCTGGCCCTGCTACTTTCTACGCCATAATTTTGATCCAGTGTCAGCTTCTGCACACTTTGCCAAAGAAATAAATACTGGGAAACCAGATTTCCTCTAATTTCATTTGTATGTCAGCAACTGATGGGCACCATCTGGGAGACGGGAGCAATCTAGAATACATCCAAATCTACTCAAATGAATTCACTGTTTTCCTTCTCATAAGGGAAAAGCAACCAAGTTAATTAGGGGTATAGGCAATGCAAGATGCCATCAGCACAGGGCAGAGGGCATAGTGTCTTTGGGAGAAGCTACTTGATTTTCTTGGGAAGTCCCCAAATATGTGCTCTTAGGGAATGTTATAATAGTTCACATTTCTAAGGTAGTTAAAGATTTACAAAGTATTTTTCTTATAATCACTCCACTCCTCTCCTCGCTCTTGATTCCTCTCTGGATTTCTCCTGCCCCCTTCACTGCCTGACACTCTTTTTAACTCCCTTTAATATATTTTTTGTTGGTCAGTCATTTTCAGTCACATCTGACTCATTATGACCCCCTTTAGGTTTTCCTGGCAAAGACACTGCAGTAGTTTACCATTTCCTTCTCCAGCTCATTTTACAGATGAGAAAACTGAGGCAAACAAGATTTCGTGACTTGTCCAGGGTCACATAGCTAGTAAGTGTCTGAGGCCAGATTTGAACTCATGGACATGAATCTTCCTGACTGTAGGCTCAGTGCTCTAGCCACTGTTCCACCTAGCTGTCCCTCTGATATATTTACTTTATTGCCTTCCCCTATTTGAGCATAACTTCCTTGAGGGAATGGGCAATTTTTCTTCTTCCCTTTATTTGTATTCCTAGTATTAAGAGCAGTGTCTGGTACACAGTAAATAAAATGAATGCTTTATCTATGCATTTACCAACCAGCCTATGAAGCAGCTCAAGTGTTATTAAGCCCCTTTCTATAGATGAGAAAACTAACTTGCCAAGGTGACAGAGTAATGAGCATCTAGACTCTCAGAGCTGGAAGAAAGCATGGATGCAATCTCATTGGACTCATACACAAATGAGAATCTCCTTTACAATGTCTCCAACCAGTTGGTCATCTGATCTTCACTTGTAGACCCCAGAGACATGGAGCCTCCTATCTCCCAAAGGAGCCTATTTCCCTTCCGGATGGCTTCAGTTGGTAGAAGTTCTCCCCTGAATCAAGTTGAAATCTGCCTCT
Source organism: Notamacropus eugenii (assembly GCF_028372415.1). Taxonomy (NCBI): domain Eukaryota; kingdom Metazoa; phylum Chordata; class Mammalia; order Diprotodontia; family Macropodidae; genus Notamacropus; species Notamacropus eugenii. The sequence continues at coordinate 619,539,412 of NC_092872.1, read as the reverse complement.
TTGCCACTTCCACCCAATGCCCTTAGTTCTCCCCTCCCAGCCTCTCCAAGCAAAACAAACTGACCAGTCTTCAAATCCTTGAGGATAGCTGCCATATCTACCCAGTTCTTCTCTAAATAAACCATTTCTGGACTTCAGCTCCAACCTCTGACCCCTGAGGCCAGTGCTCTCTGTGCCACAGAGACCACTGAAACAAACCAACTCCAGAACTGGATTTGTTTCTACTCATCCCTCTTTTCTGTCTTCTCTCCCACACAGCAATAAATATCTCTCAGTCAGCAGGCTGTGTAGGTAAATGGGTGTGCTAGTAAATGTTTAACAACCCCTCATTGGGGAGCACAGTGGGGTGAAAATGGAGGGGAAGATGGCAAGGAACTTTATTAACATTTTCTCCATCATTTCTTAAGTCTAGACAATCAACAAAAACAATAAATCAAGTCCTGCCATATTTGGGAAGTATCAATGCTCGCCCCGAAAATTTATCAATTTTAAAGTGGCTTTAGCCACTGCATCTCAATCCTGTTCATACCCAAGTAAACAGTATTTGAATAGGGCATGGTTTATTCTAACCATTTCAGACATTCTTAGAACTAGAAAAGCTGTTGTTCAGCCATTTTTCAGTTGTGTCTCACTCTTGGTGACTCCCTTTGGGGTTTTCATGGCAAAGATATTGGAGTGGCTTGCCATTTCCTTTGCCAGTTCATTTTATAGATGAGGAAACTGAGGCAAAAAGGGGTTGACTTGCCCAGGATCATACAACCTGTGGCCAGATTTGTACCATCTAGCTGCCCTATTTTGAATCTAGTAGGTGCTAAATAAATGTTTCCTGAAAATGGATTTTTGTGGTAATTATTGCATGACTACCATGTGGTTAGTCCTTTAAGGAATGCAGAAAAAGTAAAAGATAGTCCCTAACCTGGAAAAGCTAAAAATTTAGTTGGGAAGGCAAGATAATAGGCATGAAACACCAATGCTAGATGCAAAACAGTATTCAATCTATACTAAATTGTTTGGTACAAGATCATACAAAATACAGCATAAGAAAGAAATTGGGCTTTGGGGTCTGACACCAAGATCTTAATCTTGCACCTGTGATTATACTTGCACAAGTCACTTAATTTCTAAGCTTATTTTCTTACCTATAAAATAGGAGATCAGTGGGAGAGCAGGTAGTACTTGCCTTAGGACATTACCTAACTATTATCAGAGAATATCCTTTATAAGGTTACAAATCCCTATGTAAAAGTGAGTTAAAGTAAATATTTAACAAGCTGCTCTCAGAAAACAAGTTGCTTTTAAATTTAATCTGCATTATGAACATTTTCTTAATCACTTTCTTAGGTCTAGACAATCAACAAAATGTTACATCAAGCCCTACATTATAGTTTGCTAACCTCCAAGGTATAACTTACACTAAAAATTTAACAACTGGCTGCTTAGCTGATCAGAGCTGGATCCAGTGCATGGTCTGGAAAACTGGAGTTCCAGAGTAATGTCTCAGCGTGGATAAAGTGCATGTATTCCCTAGGCAAGGTTTGATATCTGTTGTCCTATGTGTTTGTTGCTGTCCACTGGGGGCTTTGGGGTGCATTGTTGTTAAAATATTTAATTTGTCTCTCTTTTCTCATCTGTGTCTACATTCTCTCTCTTATTTATCGTACCATTCTCCTCCATTTAGTTATTATCTCTACATAGAGGACTCCTCGATTGACTTACTCAACCTTGGTCCCTCTCCTGATTCACAGTCCTACAGCCCCAACTTCCTATTGGGCATTTCCAACCAGACATCCCATAGGCATTGCAAACTCAACATGTCTAAAACGGAACTCATTATCTTTCCCTCTCCACTGCTCTTCTTAAATTCCTTATTTCTATCAAAGGTACCACCATCCTTCCATTTACCCAGATTTGCAATCTCAATCACTATATCTAATCAGTTACCAAGAGTTGTCAAGGGAAAGGAAGGGAATAAACCTTTATATAGCACCTACTATATGCTAAATACTGTCAATTCTATCTCCACACTCCCTCTTGCATCCATATCTTTCTCCTCCCACATCTACCACCCTATTTCAGTGCCACATAAACTCTCATATGAACTATTTTTATAGTCTCTTAATTCGTCTCCCTAACCCCAGCTGCCAGCATGACATTCCTAAAGTACTTCCATGCTTGAAAAGCTTTATTAGGTGTCTTCTTATTGCCTCTAGGGCCAAATTCAAGCTCCTTTGTATGATTTAACGCTCTCATAATTGGACTCCAGCCCACCTTTTCAGGTTTACTACCCATTACTCCCCTTCACACACTCTATGCACCAGTAAAGATAGTCGGTATTAAATAAATGTTTGCTGTCCTTCATGGTGGTTGTTGTCCTTCATTCTCGAAGAGGACCAAAATGACATTGCTCTGATAAAGTCAAGTTTCAATGTGTCCGACTGTGGCTGATCAGACCAATATGAGCTTGGAATGCTCTACCATAGATCAGGCACAAATACTCCATGTGAACATTTGGGGTGGATACTCCAAATTTATACATCTTGCATTTCCTTTGTGCTGTCTCAATTCTGCTTTGTTCATAGAGCACAGCACTTTCTCTGATGAGAGCATACCATGCTAAGAGGTCCTGTGCCTGTGTCTCCCTTATTACACAATCAATTCCAAAGTTCTTGAGAGAGACCCCAAGAGTGTCCTTGTATCACCTCTTCTGACCACTATGTGATCACCTGCCCTCTGTGAGTTCTCCATAAAACAGTCTTTTTGGCAAACGTACATTTTGCATTAAAACAACGTGGTCAGCCCATCAGAGTTGCGCTCTCTGAAGCATAGTTGAATACTTGGCAGTTCAGCTCGAGCAAGGACTTCAGTATCTGGTACCTTATCCTGCCAGGTGATCTTCAGAATCTTCCTAAGACAGTTCAAATGGAAGCAATTCAGTTTCCTGGCATGGCGCTGGTAGACTGTCCATGCTTCACAGGCATACAACAATGAGGTCAGCATAGTGGCTCTGTAGACCTTCAGATTGGTGGTCAGTCTAACACCTCTTCTCTCCCATACATTCCTTTGTACACAACAGTCTACTTCCCAATTCCATGACTAAAGACTATCCCTCATGTATGCAATTTCCTCAGTTTGCCTCTTAGAGCCTCTATTTGCCATCAAAGCTCGACTCCGTTGTTACTTACATAAAGAAGAAGAAAGGAAACATGCATTTATTAAGCACCTACTATGTGCTAGGCACTATGCTGATGCATTTTTTAAATGTTATCTCACTTGATTCTCACAACAACCCTAAAAATAAGGTGCAATCATGATCCCCTCTCTCCATTTGACAGTTAAGGAAACTGAGGTTTTATTACTTGCCCAGGGTCCTCTTAAATAATGTTAGGAGGCAATAGCAACTGGGGTGTGTGGGGGTAGAGGGAGAGGAGGTGTGAGGTCCTACTGCAGCTAGGTGTCTCACTGGATACAATGCTGGGTCTAGCTGGGTCAGGAGACCAGAGTTAAAATCCAGCCTCAGACACCACAAGTGTGACCCTGGGCAAGTCACTTAACCCTGTTTGCCTCAATTTCCTCATCTGTAAAATGAGTTACAGAAAGAAATGGCAATCCACTCTAGTATCTCTGCTAAGAAAATTCCAAATGAGGTCACAAAAAGTTGAATGTGACTGAAACCATATACTTGGAAGTCCTCCTCCCCTATACCTACAAGGTAGAGCTTTGAAACACATGAAACCTTTCAGACTATGATGGTAGCTTCCCCCCTGCCCCTTTCTCTTTTATTATCCTTTTTTTAAAAAAATTTTTTACAAAAGAAAATGAAATAAAGTCTAAGGGTTTCTTCCTATATTGTGGTCTTAGGTACTTTTGCAAGTACTTATGGGAGATGACATTGGCCTTCTCTCTCCCTCTGTGGCTCTGCTCTCGGGCTCAGCTTTGCTGAACAAAAAGGCCTGCCCTCTCTGAAAGTGGAAATTCTCTTTCCTTGATTTCACCTCGTACATTGAATAAACCCAACAAACAGCTTGGTTTTCCTGGCTAATACATTTTATCATAGGCTAGTGGCTTAAGCATGAAAGTAAACGTTTAGTAAGAGAACAAAGTTTCCACACCCTGTCTACCACTCAGAAAATTCTAGAAGAGACAATGGAAGCATGAAGTCCAAAGGACTGACTAGCAAACAGAGGAATTCTACTTCTCCTGGGAGAAATAAAGGGAGGCTAGAGTCTTATCTTATTTTTTTCTTCCCCTCACTCTATACTTGCTCAGCAATGTAGGTTCAGTTCAATCCACAGGTCAAACCCTCCACACCCCCATCATTCCTTTCCTGGTCATTGTCACCATACCATACCTAAATGACTCATGTGGCTTCACTACAAGAACTACACTGCAAGACCCTTATGGCATTCTCTTTATCCTGCCCTTCAATGCAAACTCATGGTCAGGGACAAGAACCCAGGAACACGGGAAATGTGCAGTCAAATGTGCAGGCAGATCCCTCCAAGTGATCTTGGAGAGAGCAATTCCACTAGCAATGGAAACCGTAAGTATCAGATTGCAGGAGTCCCAGGAGTGCACAGGCAGTGAGTCGGTGGGGACAGTGAATGTGTACCATGCTTGAGGAAAATTCAGCAACGATGGGAGAGAAAGAGAAAGAATAATCTCTTGAGGAAGTGGCAGGGTCAAATGGGAGGTTTTGTTTTTAGGACAAATGAGAGATGACCATGTTTGAAAGAAGAGGACCTAGTAGAGAAGGAAAGCAGTAATGGGTCATGGAGGAGAGAGCAGATTACAAAAGCAAGGAACAACTGGAAGAGTGAGCCTTTGACAAAGAGGAAAGAAAGCTATCCCAGTGAAAGAGAAGTGACTACATAAAGACTAGGTTTTGAGGTGTGGAGTAGAGGAGATCAAAGAATTCACAATGGATGACCTATGACCTCAATCTTCTTTGTAAAAGTTTGAGGTAAGGTCATTTGCAGAGAGAGACAGCTTTGGGGGAATATTGAAGATTCAAAGAAAGAGGAAAATTTGAAACAGGAACTATAGTGAATGTGATAGGAGTTAGAGATTAATAAAGGCAGACTAGGGTAATGGAAAAAGTGATGAATTTTGAGTCAGAGGGATTAGGTCTGAATTGTAGCTCTACTATTTACTACCTGTGTCACCTTAGGCAATCATTTGACCTCTCTGAGCCTCAATTTCCTCAACTGTAAAATAAAAAGGCTATCCTAGTTAACACTGAAGTTCCTTCCCAACTCTAAAGTTATGAGCATCAATGGCTCCCTATTTCCTTTAAGCGAGAATACAAACTTTGAAAGAGTATTGCATCAGAAGTCAGAGGACCTACTTTCAAATGCCGACTCAGCCACTCAGTACCTATGTAACCACAAGCAAGTTATTTCAGTCCTGCAAGCTTCATTTTCATCACTTATAAAATGAAGAAATTGTATTATATGACCTATATATTCCCTTCTAATTCTAAATCTATGATCATATTATGTTTCTTATGTAGGGCTAAGAACCAAGATGAGGTTACACAGTGGTTCTAGTCAGCACAGTTTGGTGATTTCCTCCATAAGCTTTTAGTTCTACATGCATTTGTAAAAATTTGTAAAACTAATTGTAAAATTTAATTATCCCTTATTGCCTACGACCCCATTCCAGCCTTTTCTTCTCAACATTACACTCAACTCTCAACTGCTCCAAAAAGCTGTAGCATGTGCAGCAGCCACACCCTTGTAAAAATCATCTCAGCAGACGTGCTAAACCAGGTTGAGTGTAACCAACAGGTTTCAGACTTGTTAGTAGGGAGCAGAGGGAGGTGTCTACCAGAGAACTGGAAGACTTCCCCAGGCAGAATTGGCAGATGAGAACAATTTGTTCCAACAACCATGAAGGCAGCTGGAGTAGGTTTTATGGAACACTTAGATCTTGGTTAGACATCTAAGAACACAAGGTCATCTACTGAATCCCAGGCCATCACCAGTACTCCTGAGTTTTGCTTTGTCACTTGACTTTGATGACTCTGGAAGAGAAAATGAGGCTAAAGACTTTGTGCAATTCTGCCTCACTTAAATCCAATCCCCATGTAAGCTGAGGCATCACCCAGTGATATTGATGGTCCTCTTTGAAGATGAAGAATGAACAACACCTCACTTGCCTTCCCCTTCGTCTTGACCTTGAGTAAGGGAGATGGAAGAAGAGTTGAGTGGTCAGAAAAGTCCTTGTGTCGGAATCAATGATGTAAAACATTCTAAAAACACAAACCAACCTGGAAACTGAATGCCATGATTTATAGAAAAACAAAGAACTTCCTCCTAGGAAGGCTTTATAAAAGAATTGTAAGAGGTTCGAAAGAATATTCATGGCCCAACTAGGAACAGTCAAGTTTGATCATTACTCAACTGAAACCTGCTCTGTATTATTCTACACATTAAAATGCATCCTGAGCACTTGGGGAATATTTCAAAAGAATAACTACCCTTCACAAATGACTCTAAGATTCTCCCATGAAAAGAAGGAAATCCAAAACCAAAATATTATTACTGGCATTTTTGCCATTATCCAGAGATGAAGAGGATAAGGGGTTGATAATTATTCGTATTTCTATAGTGCTTCAAAGTTTACAAAACACTTTTCTTAAAATGATTCCTTGAGCTAGGGAGTGACATTTCTCTCATTTCGCATATGGGGAAATTGGGCCTCAGGGTCTGAGCTATAACTTGGATAGGGTGACAGGGGCTTTTGTCACGGAGTGCTAGAATGTAAAGGTTACTTTTAAGATCATAGAAACAAACAACTGAGCCTTGCACCTACTTAGCAAAGATCATTTGAGTTGATCCAGAAAGGTATGAGAGCAAATCCTTCCTCTCCGAGGTGTTCCTACCTACCAATGGAATTTGGCTTGAAAAGATAATTCAAGAGTGTTCTATGCTTCTTGCTCCAGGTGCAGTTTTTTTATTGCCTGTCTCAGCAGCTCTGCCAAAAGAACTTAAATGAGTTGACCAAGGTCTTGTGGTTTATACATAGATACTAAAACTAGATCTCCCAATTATTCCAGTGATTAGAGTGTTTGGCCTGGAGTCATCAAGAACTGAGTTTTGGCCTCAGACACTTACTAGCTGTGTGGCCCTGGGAAAATCTCTTAACCTCTGTTTGCCTCAGTTTCCTCAAATGCAAAATGTGGATAATAATAGCACCTACCTCCAAGGGTTATTGTGAGGATCAAACGAGAAAATATTTGTCAAGGACTTGCCACATAGTAGGACCTCAATAAATGCTTGTTTCCTTCTTACTAACTCCCAGTCTCGAGTTCTTTTCACTATATTGCCTCTCCTCAGATGTAAGTTTATTCCTGTAAACTGACAATGAACCTTGCTTTCCATACAGCCTGGCTTCCTTTCAGTATAGGTCAAGTTCAAATACTTAATGCCTCCTGGCGAGTTATTGGGCCTTGAGAAAGTCCAGGTGGTTCTGATTAGGTTTGGGGAGTGCATACTTTGGCTTTGTCCAGTTTCAGAGCCCATTCTTATTCTACAGGTTCAACATTGCCCCCCTCTAAGGTTCAAGTTTCTTTCCTCATGGAATGCAGATTCCCATTTCAGAAAAGACTTCCTAGGGGAGGGAGAGTGGGGAGAGAGGAAAAAGAGAGCTTAGGAGAGGGGCCCCCAAATCCTTTCTGTACATCACATACCTCTTGCAAATCAACATATTGATGAGTTCTGTATGGAAATGAGTCAGAAACACATAGACTATTTTTCTCTGAAATTCACTGGATAGAGGAACACTTAAATTGATATAATCATGGGTCCCCTGGAGTATTGAGACACACCAGGTGGGATGTGAGAAGCATTTGTAATCTGTTGGTATCCCCAAACTTTTCTACAATAATGTGGGAGCCATATAGCCAATAAACAGTCTAGCCCCATAGCTCTCTGAGATTTAGCCACTTCCTGACCCAGCAAAAGCCCCTCCCACCAATTATTCCCTTCCTCTCACCCCTCCACCTCCACAAGTGACCCATGCAAAAAGAACTCACTGGAATTCCTGTGGCCTAGCATATGACAGGCACCTGATGGCTGGGAAAACAGGAATTGATGCTCTGATAATCAATCCCAACCTCAGGGTTGTGATTGGCTCTCCCTGGTCAGGAAGCGTGAGATGAGGAGAACAACATAAGAAAGCCTGACATCAAATTTTCGGTAGGAAACAAGCAATTACATGAGGACACACATTCCAAATGCCACTCATAATCATCTGAACACACAACAGTGCTTATAAAAAACGATAGCAACAAATTAAGACATGGAATGTTCCTGGCTGGGAAAGAATGTTCTCTTTGTGGGGGAGGGGGCCGTGATCCTCTCCCCACTCAGAGTGAGAGATGGAGTGTGTGTGCCCGTGCATGTTTTCAGCATATGAATTACATTTGTCTCAACTGGGAATCTGCAGTCTCTTCCCTTTGGCTAAAACTACTTGTCCCAAATAGAAACATTTCCATCCACTGGGATAAGAAGAAAATAATGACTTTGGAGGGAAAGAGAGAAAGACTTCCCCTGAACTGACCCTGGGCAGGATCTAGAAAGTGCTAAGTGCCCAGGCTTGAAAAGGAAGCTATTGTTGTGACTTGGGGTGTTGAGTTCACTTCCCATGACTGGCAAATTGCTAAAGTTGGAGTCATAAGGTAATATGCCAAAGGATCACAGATTTAGAGCTGGAAGAGACAACAGAGACCTTTGGGTCCAAGTCCCTCATTTTATAAATGAGAAAACTGAGGCACTGAAAAGTCAAGTGACTTATTCAGGATCACACAGCTAGTAAGTACCTAAAATGAGATTGGAGCCCAAGTCATCCTGACTGAAATACCTTAAGGATCAGGACTGGGGAAAGCCCATAGCCTTGAGCTTACTTTTTCTGTAAGTGAGCTCCATTCTTTTCTGTAAGCTCCAGTCTTGATTTCCCATGAACTCTTTCTTTTTTCTTCTGACTTGGGTTTACATACATACTTCCAAGTAGGGACCAAGATCCTAAAACATGACTTTTCAAATGCAAATACAGTTTAAGTTCATATGTACCTCTCTGGTCAATCTATTGGTCAATCATTCAATTTTCAACTCGTTAATAAGCTTTAATTGTGCACACCCATCTATATGACCTTACACAATAGAATCATAGAATTTAGGACTGGAAAGAGATCTTGGAACTCATCTAGGCCTAATCCTACCCCTCCTTTATTTTTATGGATGAAGAAACTTGCCAGAAAAATGACCACAGGTAGGGAGTTAGAAGGAAGTAGGTCAGAGAAAGTTTCACATTGAAGTTCATTTGTCTTCTTACATCCTTCAACAATGATTTTGTTGTTCAATTGTTTTCAGTTGTGTCTGACTCTTTGTGACACCTTTTTGGGGTTTTCTTGGCAGAGATGCTAAAATGGTCTTCCATTTCCTTCTCCAGCTCATTTTACAGATAAGGAAACCAAGACAAACAGGGTTAGTGACTTGCCCAGGGTCACACATCTAGTAAAGATCTGAAGCTGAATTTGAACTCAGGTCTTCCTGATTCCATGCCTGGCATTTACTACATGGCAGGTGCTGTGTTAAGTGCTTTTTAATTTTTTCTCATTATCCCACAACAACCCCAGGAAGTAGGTGCTATTATTATCTCTATTTTACAATTGAGGAAACTGAGGCAAAAAAGACATTTAAGTGACTTGCTCAGCATCATTCATCTAATAAGTATCTGAAACTGAATTTGAACTCAGGACTTTCTGACACAAGTCCTGGTACTCTTATTGACCATGCCACCAGTTGCCCCAGATGCAATGATTAAGAAGTTGTATGACATCATTGTCATGAATATTCCTTCTACAAGTGATGACTGTACCCTATACACGTCTTAGCAGACCATCTTCAGAAGTTGTCTTCACCAAAGATAATCAGTAATTGATCACTGACCTCTCTGAACTGAGCTAGGCAATCCTTGGAGAATCAATAGGGCTTATATTCAGAGCCTTTAGACCTAAGTAAGACTTGCCAGTGTTCTGCCAGCATGGCCTTGGAGTACACAAGGCTATAAGAAGTCATCCCATTTGTTCTTAAGTTCGCACAGGAGCAGTCATAAGGACTGGACCTGGGATTTTAGTGATTTTACTAGGAAGTTCAAGGGAGGAAATCCCTCCACCAATGCAGAGCAGCACTTTCTCAACAAACTACAGTCCTCCAGAGTAGCCTAGACGAAAGCATTAAGATGTTAAGTGACTTGCCCAGGTTCACACAATCAGTAAGTATCATAAAGAATCGAACTCAGGCTTTCCTGGCCTAAGGCGGCTCCCTACTTGCTCTGGCAGAGTGACTACGCCTTAGTTGGCATACTAATGCTAATTGTATTGTCTAATGCTAATTGTATTGTCTAGCATGGCTGCTACCTTCTTTTCTCCCTTCTCCAGCTGTCTTGGGTCTGAGCTAGGTCAATTGCCTTAATAATAATCTAAGAGAAATTCTGTTTCCAGTGTTCACTAAATAACCAGCCAGGAGAGATTTGACCAAACTTGAATCTTCCAGTGGCCCCGGTTCCCAAAAGTTGAGAGACACTGAATGTTGGTGACAGTCTGAATTACTAAGCAAACGTCTCTCTAGGACAATAATTTCTTTGGGCATTCAACTCTCTCCCCCAATCTGTGGGTCTCTACGCATTCACTTTTCTAAGGACTAAGCAAACTTACAATTTTGTTGTTCAGTTGTTTCAGTGTGTCAGTCATGTCTGACTCTTCTTGACCCCATTTGGGATTTTCTTGGCAAAGATACCAGAGTCTTTTTCCCCTTTCATCTCCAAAACTTACAACAGATAGCATCAACATAGGGCTTTAAGGTTAACAAAGTCCTTCAGAGGTGTTACCTTCTTTTATTCTCACAGCAACCCTAATTTAGAGATGAGGAACTGGAACAATGACAACTAAATGACTTGCCCAGTATCACACAGCTAGTAAATGTCTGAAGTCAAATTTGAATTCAGGTCTTCCTGGTCTCCAAGCTCAGAGTGCTTTCCACCATACCACCTGACTGCAAATTAACTGAAGCCTTCTCTAGAAGCACCTCTACACCTTCCTCCGTATTTCTTATAGATGAAAAAACAGGATGAGCTGTCAGAAAATGACAACAGACAGCTGAAAGAAATTAGAGAAGATTTTGTATTGGTGTCAATTATCGTGTTAATAATAACTAGATTTCTATAGCACTTTAAAGTTTGCAAAACACTTCACAAATATCTCATTTTATCCTTACAATAACCCTCAGAGGTAGGTGCTATTATGAACCTTAAGGCACTATATGAATGCTAACTCTTATTACTGATCTTCTTATTATTATTACAGACGAAGAAACTGAGGCAAACAGAGCTAAAGTGATTTGTCGAGGGTCAGACACTTAGGGTATGTCTGAGGCAGGATTTGAATTCAGGTCTCCCTAACTGATAGCCCAGAGCTCTTTCTATTGTGCCAGAAAGTAATATGATTTTAATGCTGTGAAAATTTGTTATTGATTTGTTTTTCAATCATATCCAAGTCTTTGTGACCCCTTTTGGGATTTTCTTGGCAAAGATACTGGAGTGGTTTGCCATTTCCTTTTTTAGCTCATTTTACAGATGAGGAAACTGAAGCAAACAGGGTTAAGTGACTTGCTCAGGGTCACATAGGTATTATCTGAGGCTGGACTTGAATTCAGGTTTTCCTGACCCCAGATCCTACAGTCTATCCACTGTGCCGCCTAACTGCCCAGCTGTGAATACACATTTCACCAAAGCAGATTAGCCACGGCCACTTAGGAAAAGAGTATACTGAGACTCAGAGGCGAGAACATCATATAATCAGCTGGTTGCTAGGTGTGTACAATCCTAACTCAGGTAGAGTGAAAAACTGGGAGGAGACTAAGTGCCACAGCAAGTGAACTACAGCAACCCACCCTAAGTATACAATTTGTGACGTGTTTGGATTTTGTTTACCTCCTCTTTTCTGAAAAATTCTCATTTACAGCCCCTGGTTTTAATTGCTAAACTCATATTTTTAGTTACAGATGATCAGATAATTCAAGGATAACTTGGTATATGAGCATGTGCACACACACACATATACACACACCATAGAAAATTAAATTAATGTCATGTTTGAGGTGTCAACTGATAATAGATCATAGAATCATAGATTTGGAGTCAGAATGGATCTTACAAGCCCCTGAGTTCAACCATTTCATTTTATAGATGAGGAAACTGAGGCATAGAGAATTTAAATGACTTAGGGTTGTGTAGGCAATAAGTTTCTGAGGCAGGACTTGAACTCATGTCCTCCTGACTCCCAGTCCAGCAGTCTAACCACTGAGACTCCATTATAAGGGTGCACTATCAGGTAATACTGGATGGCAGCTGTTTTTATCTTGGCCTCCCAAGGTTCCTTGATCCATCAAGATGGAATAAGGAAGCTAAGTAAGGGTTTATGGGTGAAGCCCTACTGAGCACTGAACACCTCACCTTCGGAAACAGAATCTTGGTGTTGGAAGAGATGTCAGAGTTGATCACTGACTTTATTTAGGATTGAAGGAGACCTCAGTGATCAACAAATCCACATTACAGGTAAAGAAATTATTGAGACCTGGAAAATTGAGATTTGCCCAATGCCTTACAGATAGTAAATGGAGCAACTGTGATTTAAACTTCAGGTTTCTGACTTTCAATCCACAAGTCTTTCCACTAACCTGAAAAAGTCTTCTATGTAAGAATGGGAAGTCCCTCTACAACATCTTAAACAAGTAAGTGATCTATTCAGTCTATGCTTAAAGATCTATAATAATGAGGAGCTCTCACCTTCTTCCTCTGTCCTACTTTTCAGAGAATATAGAGGCTATCCAAATGAAAACCACATGTCTAAGTTTCTGCCATGGAAAAACCCTGACACCCTTTCCCCCCCTCCTAACTTTCTCCTCTCTTCCTAATTCTCCTTAAGGGGGAAAAAAAGCGCAACTATCTATTTTTTAAGGAAACACCTCTCAATATAGTCACTTCTTATCTAAATAGTAGACAGATGTTATCAGGGCTTGGAACCTTTCTTTCCTGGAAGGCAGGTGTTCTGAGACCCATGTCCTTATCCTGATGGGGTCACCTGTTCCTCCCAATAGTGTCATAACTAAAGAATTTTCAAGAAACAACACAGTGCAGTAGGAAGGGTACAAGGCTGAAAGTTAAAATCCTGATGACCATACTTGCTACCTATGTGAGGAAGTTACTTAACCTCTCTGGACTTCAATGTCTTTATCCATAAGTGAGAGTGGTTGAAATAGAAGACTACTAAGTTTTCTTCCCTGTGGTCCTATGATTTTTGACTTTTTTTCACTGCCTCCATTTTACTCACATCTCACAATCTCACAAGCTTGAAGTTATCCAGAAGTGAACAGATGTCATGATGAGAAGCTCCAGTCCTGTTATCAGATTTTCAACCCTACTTTAACTGTCAGGTAAAACATTTAGGGAAAAGATGCCAGGTTTTCCCAATGGCCATGTTTGATGAGCCCTGATGACAGCATTGACAATGCAGGGTGCGTATCCTCTGCACTAGAGAAGAGTCCAAGTTGAACAAGGGGATCCCCTGTGTTGCTGCAGTACTGGCTGAAGAAGAAAAGGAAGAGATTGACTGAGGGAGGGCTCTCATTTAGAATCACAGAGTCAGTAGCAGTCAGTTTCCTAAATGGAAATAAGCAGGCAACAGTGCCGTGTGTGGAAGGAGGTATAACTTAACTGGCAAGGTTGTGTGGTTATAGTTGCCCCAATGTAGGATCTATTGCTTACTTCTGTTAGGGGAGCTAGAGAACAATTCCCCATTGGTATATTCACCACAGTCATTCTCAAGTTCCCCAATAAGTGATCTTAAAACACAAAGAATTTCCAGATTCTGATACCTTATGTAGAGGCACAGGTATGGCATTGCCATTAAAAGCCAACAGATGGGTAAGATCATTCTTACATTCAACCACATTCTCCATAGGGAGGCACTTATCAGTTACCTTACAAAAGGTTCATGGTCCATGAATTCATCAAATTGGTCAGGGAACTCCACAGCTCAACTCTTCCACCTAACACCTAAACTATAGAACACAATGTGATATTATAACTATGTGTAAATTGTATATGTGTGTGTGTATGTATATGTATGGGTATATATATTATATATGTATATCTGTGTGTGTTGTGTGTATGTTTGTATATAATATACATATTATATATATAAACCAGGGAGGAGGTGGAACCAAGATGGTAGAGAGAAGTCAGGAAGTTGCCTAAGCTTTCCCCAGTTTCCCACACAGACAATGTTAAATCAAGCCTCTAAAAGAATTCTGAAGTGATCAAATTCACAAAAAGACAGAGTTAAAAAATTTTCCAGCCCAAGATAATTTAGAAGCACTTCAGGAAAGATTTGTCTCACTTGGGTAAAGGTGGAGCAGATCCTAGTGCAGGTGGTGTTGGAGCAAGCTAGTGGGAGGTTCTTTAACACAGCATAGATCAGCAATTGAGGCCCCATGGTCCTGGCTTAGCAGTCCAGTGGTACAGCAGTCCAGCTGTGAGGACTCCAGCCCCAGCAAAGCCAGCAAACTGCCAGCCCCAGAACCCAAGGCACAACAGGCATAACTGGGCCACCAGGCTGGGTCACTTAAGCTCAATGGGCAAGCTGCCAGCCCTGTAGGTCAATCCACAGAAAGCCAGTGACCAGATTCCTGACCTCCAATACAAGAAGCTCGAGACAATGTCTCTTGTACCCCAGGAGCAGAGCTCAGCTTTTAAAAAGGAGCAAAAAGCCAGAAAAAAGCCCTGACCATAGAAAGCCACTATGTTGACAGGGAAAACCAAAACACAAATTCAGAATAGGGCAACAATGCCAAAATACCTACTTGCAAAACTTTAATAATATAAATTGATCTCAAGCCCAAAAAGTCCTATTGGAAAAACTCAAAAAGGACTTTAAAAATCAAGGAAGAAAGGTTGAAGAAAAATTGGGAAAAAATGAGAGTTGTGCAAGAAAAGTATGAAAAAAAGAGTCAACAATCTGGAAAAGGAAGCATAAAAATGGACTAAAGAAAACAACTCCTTTACAAATAGAATTGGCCAAATGAAAAAAGAGGTATGAAAGCTAACTGAAGAAAATAATTCCTTTAAAATTAGAATTGGGGAAGTAGAAGCTCATGACTCTATAAGACATCATGAATCAGTCAAGCAAAACCAACAGAATGAAAAAATAGAAGAAAATATAAAATATTTCACTGGAAAAGCAACTGACCTGGAAAATAGATCCAGGAAAGATAAGTTAAGAATTATTGGACTGCCTGACAGGCATGATTAAAAGATCCTGGACAACATCTTTCAAGAAATTATCAAGGAAAACTGCCCTAATATCCTAGGACCAGATGGCAAAATAGTCATTGAAATAATTTACCAATCACTTCCTGAAAGAGATCCCAAAATGAAAACTTCAAGGAATGTTGTAGTCAAATTCCAGAACTATCAGATCAAAAAGAAAATACTGCAAGCAGTCAGAAAGAAACAATTCAAATTGAAGGGATCACAATCAAGATTACACAGGACTTAGAAGCTTCTATGTTAAATGATGAGAGGGCTTGGAATATGATATTCTGGAAAGCAAAGGAGCTAGGATTACAACCAATAATCAACTACCCAGCAAAAGTTATCATAATCTTTCTGGGGAAACAATGAATTCAATGAAATAGGGGATTTTCAAACTTTCCTGATGAAAAGACCAGGGCTGAACACAAAATGTGAACTTCAAATACAAGACTCAAGAGAAGCATAAAAAGGCAAACAGGAAAGAAAAAAAAGCACAGTATTCAATAAGGTTAAACTGTTTACATCCCTACATGAGAAGATCATACTTGTAACTATTAAGAATTATATGTCTATTAGGGCAGTTAGAGGGAATATGCATAAACAGAAGTTAGAGGTAAAAGTTGTCTTTGATATGATGATAAAAAATTAA
Source organism: Notamacropus eugenii (assembly GCF_028372415.1). Taxonomy (NCBI): domain Eukaryota; kingdom Metazoa; phylum Chordata; class Mammalia; order Diprotodontia; family Macropodidae; genus Notamacropus; species Notamacropus eugenii. Next base: position 619,523,391 of record NC_092872.1, on the reverse strand, counting down.
TTAAAATTAATTAAATTTTTTAAAATTTTTAAAAATTAAGGGAAGATAAAAAGGATTATACTGGGAGAAAAGTAAAGGGGGAGGCAGAATAGGGTAAATTATATCACCTGAAGAAGCATGAAAGACCTATTACAGCAGAGGGAGCTTTGCTCTCATCATATTTGGCTCACAGAAGGAATAACATACACACTCAGGTAAAGAAATCTATCTTACCATATAGAGGAGTAGGAAGGGAAGGGGAAAAGAAGAGAGGGAGAAGTTGATAGAAAGGAAGGCAGCTTGAGAGAGGTGGTAGTCAGAAGCAAAACACTGGTAAGGAGGGACAAGGTAAAAGGAGAGAGAGAAAAAAAGTATAAATCGGGGGGGAATAGGATGGAAAGAAATACACAATTAGTAATCATAACTGTGAATGTGAATAAGATAAACTCTGCCATAAAATGCAAAAAGATAACAAAGTGGATTAAAAGCCACAATCCTGCAATATGCTGTTTACAAGAAACATATCTGAAGCAAAAAGACACATAGAGTAAAGGTAAAAAGCTGGAATAGAATATATTATGCTTCAGTTGAAGTAAAAAAAAAATCAGAGGTGGCAATCCTGATCTCAGACAAAGAAAAGCAAAAAATAGATTTAATTAAATAGACAAAGAAGGAAACTACATCTTGCTAATAAAAAAAAATACCATAGACAATGAAGTAATATCAACACTAAACATATATTCACTGAGTGGTATAGCATCCAAATTCTTAGAGGAGTTAAATGAGTTACAGAAAAAAAAATAGACAGCAAAACTATACTAATGGGAGATCTTAATCTCCCCTCTCAGAACTAGATAAATCTAACCACAAAATGAACAAACAGAATTTAGGAAGGGGGATAAAATTGTAGAAAAGTTTTGTGATAAACCTATGGAGAAAAGTGAATGAGGATAGAAAGGAGTACAGCTTTTTCTCAGTGGCACATGGCACCTACACAAAAATTGACCATGTATTAGGGCATACAACTTCACAATCCAATGCAGAAAGGCAGAAATACTAAATGGATCCTTTTCAGCTCATGATGCAATAAAAAATTATATGTAATAAATGGTCATGGAAAGAGAGATTAAAATTAATTGGAAACTCAAATCCTCAAGAATTAAACAACAAATCATAGGAACAATAAATAATTTCATCAAAGTGAATGACAGTAATGAGACAACATGACAAAATTTAAGGAATGCTGTCAAAGCAGTTCTTAGGGGAAATTTTATATTGGTAAATCTTACATGAATAAAATAGAGAAAGAGAAGATCAATGAATTGGACCTGTAACTAAAAAATATAGAAAAAGAACAAATTAAAGACCCCTAATTAAACACCAAATTAGAAATTTTGAATATCAAGGGAGAGAGTAATAAAATTGAAATTAAGAAAACTATTGAATTAATCAATAAAACTAAGAGCTGGTTTTATGGGAAAAAAACAATAAAACAGATAAACCTTTGGTTAATTTGATTAAAAAAAGAAAGAAGAAAATCAAGTTACCAGCACCAAAAATGAATTCACCACCAATGCAGAGGAAATTAAAACAATAGTTAGGAGCTATTTTGCCCAACTGAATGCAAATAAATCTGACGATGTAAGTGAAATGGATACTTACAAAAATATAAATTGCCCAGATTGACAGAGGAGAAAATAAAATACTTAAATAGCTCCATTTTAGAAGAAATTGAATAAGCCATCAATGAGCTCCCTAAGAAAAAAATCTCCGGGGCCAGATGGATTTACAAGCAAATTCTACCAAGCATTAAAAGAACAGTTAATTCCAATGCTATATAAACTATTTGGAAAAATAAGTGAAGAAGGCCCCAAACTCCTTTTGTGATACAAATATGATGATGATTCCTAAACCAGGAAAAGCCAAAACAGGGAAAGAAAATTTTAGGTCAATTTCTCTAATGAATATTGATGCAAAAATTTTAAATAAAATATTAGTAAAAAGACTATAGCAATTTATCAAATGATAACACACTGTGATTGGGTGGAATTTATACCAGGAATGCAGGGTTGATTCAATATTAGAAAAACTATTAGCATAGTTGACCATATCAATCAGAAAACCAATAGAAATCATGTAATTATCTGAATAGATGCAGGAAAAGCTTTTGACAAAATACTCCTATTTAAAAAAACACTAGAGAACGTAGAAATAAATGGAACTTTCCTTAAAATGATAAGTAGTATCTATCTAAAAGCATCAACAATCATTGTCTATAATGGGGATAAGCTAGAAGCCTTCCCAGTAAGATCAAGGGTGAAACAAGGATGCCTGTTATCACCACTGTCATTCAATTTTGTGCCAGATGTGTTAGAAATAAGAAAGGAGAAAGAAATTGAAGAAAAATCGAAAGGGCAAAGAGGAAACAAAGCTATCACTCTTTGCAGAGGATATAATGGTATACTTAGAGAATCAGCTAAAAACTACTTGAAATAATTAACAGCTTTAACAAAGTTTCAAAATATAAAAATAAATCACAGGAATCATTAGCATTTCCATATGTTACCAACAGAGTTCAGTAGGAAGAGATAGAGAAATTCCATATAAAATAACTATAGACAATATAAAATATTTGAGAGTCTACTTGCCAAGACAAATCCAGGAACTATAGGAACACAATTACAAAACACTTTTAGCACAAATAAAGTCAAATCTAAACAACTGGAAAAATATGAATTGCTCATGAGCAAGCCAAGCTAATATGATAAAAATGGCAGTTCTACCTAAATTAATTTATTCACCACCATGCCAATCAAATGACCAAATAATCATTTTATAGAGCTAGGATAAAATAATAACAAAATTCATCTGGAAGAATTAAAGGCAAAGAATGTCAATGGAATTAATGGGGGGATAATGCAAAGGAAGGTAGCCTTGCTGTACTAGATCTAAAACTATATTATGAAGCAATAATCATCAAAACTATTTGGAACTTGCTAAGAAACAGAGTGGTATATCAGTGGAATAGGTTAGGTACACAAGACACTAATAAATGACTATAAAAAACAACTATTTGATAAATCCAGACTCCTGCTTCTGGGATAAAAATTCACTATTTGACAAAGACTGCTGAGAAAACTGAAAAATAATATGGCAGAAACTAGGCATAGACCAACGTCTCTCAGTGTACTGAGATAAGGTCAGAATGGGTACAGGATTTAGACATAAAAGGAGATACCATAAGCAAATTAGGAGAGCAAGGAATAGTTTACTGGTCAGATTTACAGAAAAGAAAAATGAATAATTTTGATTATGTTAAATTAAAAAGGTTTTGCATAAAATCAATGCAACTAAAGTTAGATGAAAAGCAGAACGATGGGAAACAATTTTTGGAGGGGGGGAAGGCAAGGAAATTGGGGTTAGGTGACTTACCTGAGGTAACACAGCTAGTAAGTGTCAAATGTCTGAGGTTCTCCTGACTCCAGGGCTGGTACTCTATTCAACTGCACCACCTAGCTGCCCCAAAAACAATTTTTACAGCAAGTATTTCTGATAAAGGCCTTATTTCTCAAGTATATAAAGAACTGAATCAAATTTATAAGAATATAAGTAGTTCCCCGACTGACAAATTCTCAAAGGAAATGAACAGGCAGTTTGCAGATGAAGAAATTAAAGCTATCTATAATCATCTAAAAGAGTGTTCTAAATCATTGTTGATTAGAGAAATACAAATTAAGACAATTCTGAGGTACCACCTCACAAATTGGCTAATATGATAGAAAATGTTGGAAAAGATATGGAAAAATTAGAACACTAATGCATTGTTGATGGAGTTGTGAGCTGATCCAGCCATTCTGAAGAACAATTTGGAATATGCTCAAAGGGCAATCAAACTGTGCATACCTTTTGACTCTGCAATACCACTACTAGTTCTATATCCCATAGAGACCATAAAAAAGGGGAAAGAACCTACACGAACAAAAATATTTCTAGCAGTCCTTTTGTGGTGGCAAAGAATTTGAAATTGAGGGAGTGCCCATCATTTGAGGAATGGCCAAACAAGTTGAGGTATATGAATGTAATGCAATATTGTTGTGCTATAAGAAATGTTGAGCAAAGGGATTTCAGAAAAACCTTAGACGTACATGAACAGATGCTGAGTGAAATGAGCAGAACCGGGAGAATACTGTATTAGGCAACAGCAACATTGTAAGATGATCATCTATGACTGACTTTGCTCTTCTCAGCAATACAATGATCCAAGACAATTCTAAAAGACATGTAAAAAAATACTACCCACATCCAGAGAAAGAACTATGGAGTCCGAATGCAGATCAAAGAAAACTGTTTTCACTTGTTTTTTGTTTTTGTGGCTTTTCCCTTTTGTTCTGTTTCTTCTTTCACAACATTACTAATGCAGAAATATGTTTACATAATTGCACATGTGTAACCTATATCAGATTGCTTGCAATCTTGGGGAGGGAGGATGGAAGGGAGGGAAAAAAAATTTGGAACCATATTGAAAACTATCTTTACATGTAATTGAAAAAATAAAATACTATTTAAATACATATGTGTGTGTATAAGGATACACACACAGCGATGAGGTGGCACAGTTGACAGAGTGTTGGGCCTGAAGTCAGGAGAACCTGACTTCAATTCTGGGCTCAGACACTTACTAGTTGTGTGACCCTGGGCAAGCCACTTAACCCCAATTGCTGCCAAAAAATGTGAAGTTAGATATTATTATATATTAATATAATATATGATCATGTTATATAATATCATATAATTATATCACATATAATATTTTATATAGTATAATAATATGTTTTTATATAAATCATTAGGTAACTGATTTAAAAAGAAAGAGGAAAACCAAATATCAAATGAACAGAACATGAAATAGAAAATTTAACATCTTGATTTATTTAATTAAAGTTTTTGGTTTTGTTCTCATATAGTTGGGCAAAATATATTATTTTCTAATATTATCCTTTATTTCTTCTTCACTTGTTGCAAATTATTTTTTCTTTTTGATACTGATGATTTGATCTTCCTCTTTCATTTTAATCAAGTTAATTAATAGGTTTTTTTTTAATCTAATTTTACTTGGTAATTCAATGGTTGTTTTGGTTTTGTTTTGGCTTTTGGTTTTCAATTTTTGTTCATATCAATTTTTAATTGTTAAATTTAAATTTTCAGTTTTTGTTGACTCATTCCTTTCTTCTTTATTTTTTTAATTTCAATTCTTTAATTTTCAGGATTTATATATTTATATTAATTGAGGTTTCTAAAGTTAATTTTCTAGTATTTTTAAATGCATCCCTAATTTATTGGTGTTTATTCTCTTTTTTATTAAAGGATTTAGAGATACAAATTTTCCCCTAAGAACTGTTTTAACAGAATATCAAACATTTTGGAATGTTACCTCATTATTGTCATTATCTTTAATGATGTTTTCTATTATTTCTATGATTTGTTCTTTGACTCAACAAACACTGTCTTATATTATGTCTTCCTTTGGCTGCCTCCTATAAAACGAGAGTTTGAGTTGCACACCTCACCTTCCCCTGCCCCTTCTTCCCCTTTCCATTTCCCTTCCCCTTCCCCTTCTTTTCCTTCCCCTTTCCCCCCATAGGAGTCCTTCATATGCCTGCTCAGTTGCACCTCACCAGCCAGGGAAAGAGGCCCTTTCTTTCCCAGGCAGTCAGCAAGCAGGAGATAGTCATAGAAGACTGAAGTACATATTAAGAATGCCATCAGGCTGAGCACACTTTTCATGTTCGTAAGAGCTGGGCTCTAATTTCCCCATCACATCAAGAAATAGAGGGTGGGAGGGGAGACAACAGAATCTTGATTCCTCCTGATACAGTTATTTGGATAGTGCATGTCCAATTCAAATACATTTACCTAGACCATGGTACCCAAGTATGCATTCTTTCTAGGGGAAGTCTAATTTATGGACAGTTTTACAAATATGGGAGAGATTATGTGAGACCTCTAGGAGACCTAGGGATTCATCACTCTGTTGCCCCACCAGCAACCCCAAGTTCAGCTCCTCCTGAGGGTATGGTATCATGGGGCTCTGGAAAAGAAGGCTGGATTTGGAATGAAATGGCCTGGGATCAAATCTCAGCTTTGCCATTTGTTTCTTGTGTAAATTTGGGCAAGTCTTTTAACTTCCCTCTGCCTCATTTTCTTCATCTATATAATGAAAATATAATAAAAAATACTCCTATAACAAAATTATAGAACCTTAGAACCCACATGAATCATTTTTATTCATGCTTCGTTTGTTAGGGTTAGTTCCTGTGAGTTCTTTGACTTATATGTCTTTTTCATATACGGGCTCCCATTAGTCCTTTGTACCTTTTGGAGTTTGAGTGAGATGAAACAGAATCTGTCTTTATATCCAGTATACATCTATTCCCTTGAGTTCTTTTAAGGGACCTGAGGATCTCCTGTCAACCACATATGTGGAAATGTACACATAAACTATATTTGGAGATGCTCATGGAATAAATTATAGATGAGAGAAATGAGCTAAGGCAAGCTAACCTTCTTTATTCATTCCTCCAACTCCCAGGATTAAATCCAGTCCATTATAGTCCAAAGTCCTGGGTTACCATAGTTGTCTGTACTATATATCTTATTCCTCCTTCTAGAATGCCTTTTATGCCAATGGAGACCATGTCCCATCTAAATTTTGTACTTTCTTCAACACGTAACATAGTGTTCTATACACAATAGGGAAGTGGTATATGTTATGAATGAATGAATGAATGTACTAAAGTCACATGTATTATAGCAAAGGCTCAAAGCTTTCAATCATATCAATGGAAGAGGTGATAATAGTTCTCAAGTCTTCTCAAGGTTCTTCCATTGTGTGGCCTAGAGCAAATCATTTTAACCTCTCTTTGCCTCAGTTTTCTCTTTTTCAAAATGAGGGGGTTGGACATCTAGGTTCCCTTCCAATTTTATATCTATGATCTTGTGATCCTTATTCTATTTCTAGGGAAAAGCTAGCATCTAGTCATAAAGCTTGAGTTTGTATTTAATCCTGCTGCTTTTAATAACCACTACAATTCATCAGAGGGACAATATGGCTCAATGGGTTTGGAATCATGGCCTTACTATTTACTGCCTCCATAACCTCAAGAAAACTATTGTCTTTTTCTGGGCCTTAGCCTCCTTATTTTTAAAATGAGGAGGTTAGTCTAGATGATTTCTCAGCTCTCTTCCATCAATAATTCCATAAATAGATTTTTTAAATATATGTATATATGATATATACATATATATTTTAAACCATAAAGAAAATTACTATGCCAGTATGAAAAATGCTAAAGAAAGTCAATAATGGATGGGGAAAAAGGCAAAAATAATCCTTTTCCCAATTTCAAATTTTATATGCCCTTTTCTATTTGGGTAAAGATTCTCTTTTTTCTTATAGAAGTAGTGAATAAGAGGCAGAAACATGCAATGTTTAGGTTATATGAGATCTCAGAAGACCATATAATCTAGCTCTGAATAGGAATCCATCCCCTTGGCAACACTGAACAAGTGGACATTCAGACTTTGCTCAAAGGTCTCTCAAGAACTAGAAGTTATTAACTCTGGAGGCAGCCCATTTCATGTCTAGAGAGCTCTAATTGTCTGACCATCTGCCTTTTAATCCATTGCTCCTGGACCTATCATTGAGAGCCAAGCAGAATGAGATTAATACTTCTTCCACTGACATCCCTTAACGTACTTGAAGAAAATTACTAAGTCCCTCACTAAGACTTCTCTTCTCCAAGATAATTCAACTGATATTCATAGGCCATGATTGCAAGGTTCAATGTCATGATGATATTTCCTCTCTGTAATGGCAACCTCTGCAGTCAATGCCATGGGACTTCCTTAAAGACAAGACCGCTGCACAGAGAACAAAGTGATTTGGGAATACCATGAACAAACTCCCTTGGATGGGTTCTAAGATAGGTTCTATAATTATGTTATAGGGTATTTTTATTGTATTCTTTAGGGTTTTTTATGGGAGAATGGAGAATCTTGTCTACTGAGGTGTTATTGTCATTGAGTCATTTCAGTGGTGTTTGGCTCTTCATGACCCCATTTGGAGTTTTCTTGGCAAAGACAGTGGAGTGGTTTGCCATTTCCTTCTCCAGCTCATTTTACAGATGAGAAAATTGAAGGAAAAAGCATTAAGTAACTTGCCCCAAGATCACACAACTGGTGTCTGAAGCAGATTTGAATTCAGGTCATCCTGACTCCAGATCTGGCACCTTAGTTGCCACTCTGTTGCCCATTGTGAGTTGTCGTGATTCAAAATGCCTCATCTTGTGCCCAAGCTTCTAGAGATGAGGCTTTCTGCACTTCACTATGCCTGTCTGGGTATGGCAGATGCTGTTACCTACCATTGATTGGTTCACACTCAAAGCCCTTGGGAACTTTGCAGAACTTTTGGGAGCTTACACTTTGTGGCCCCTGCCTTTGAGACTTTAGGCTTACTCCATTACAGGATGAGGCAGAGGAAGAAGACTTCAGGGGAGAGTTGCTAAATAGAGGGAAGTTAAAAGGACAAGGAGGCATTTTAACTTACTGCGCTGAGAAACTACCATAAAACTCACCCAACTTTGCAGAAAAATGTACAATGGAACAATGTGGTCAAGTGTAAATGGCACTAGACTAGACTAAGGCATGTGGGCTGTATTCTGGGTCACTTGGGGAGTATTTGTACAATGTTATTTTGTGCTATTTTTTACTATGTTAAAATGCGAGGGTTTTGGAATTTGAGATAGCTCTATTAATTCAGGAACTGCACCCACAAATATGTTGCTGCTATTATTTTGAAGAATTGACTGCAGCATTGGAGACTTCTCCAGGTTAGAGAAAGGTCTAGCATGGGGCAGATCTGTCCAAACAAGTGTAGGCTTTTATAACTACAGAGTTAGAGTAATAAAGCCAGGATTCTGACCTCATTTCTGCCACTAAACGATCATGTAATATTCTCCTTTATAGGCCTCAATGTCCTCCTCTGTAAAATAATAGATGAGGTGATCTCTCATGTCTCTTCCAAATCTAATATTCCATGATTTTAATTCAATGGTTTGTTCACTATTGAACAAACCCATGACTGACCAAATTTTTCAACTTTCCAACTATGCTATTGGCCTTGCATGAGCACCACCCAGGACTGACCATGGCAAGGGAAGTAAGTCATGTGACCACAGGCCAGAATACAATTGGCCCTTACCTCCTTCATTCCAGAGGAAAGACTTCCCTTCAATACAACCTCCACCTACGTAAGAGGTGAGTAGTCAAGATGACATTTAGTGAACACAAGGATATATACCATCCTAGCCTTTCCTTTTTTTTTTAATGCTGTGGCTGCCAAAAATATTAATGTGATTTTAAACAGCATTAAGCAAGGAGTAACTTTCAGAAGCAAGGAGGTTTTTCTGAACTTTACCCTGCTGAGACCTTTACTAACAGACTGGACCCAACCCCAGCTGCCACAGCTTAGGAAGGGCAATTGGTAATCTAGAAAGCATCTGACAGAGGGCCTTGAATCTGTGACATATAAGGATCAGTTGAAGGAACTGAGGATTTTTGCCTGGAGAGGGAGGAAATGATAATTATCTTTCAGTATTTGATGGGCAGGATTCCTCTTGTTGAGTTTGGCCTCATAGAACAAAGTGAGGAGGAATGGGCAGATGTTGGACAGAGACAAAATAAGGCTTGACATAAGGAAAAAACAGCATGATTAAAGCTGTCCAAAAAGGGAATGGGCTACCTCAAAGGGGAATGGGTTCCCCCTCACTAGAGATCTTTAATCAGATCTTTAACCATTTGGTGGGTATATTTGTAGAGGGGGAGTTCTTTTTCTGAGATGGGTTGGAAGGCATGGCCTTGGAGATCCCCTCCAATTCTGTGATTTCTTGAACAGGGTAAATCAAAGGAAACTCTTGGAAAGATTATAATCAAGAAGGAGAAGGCAAACTCTAAAATCAAAAATATGGAAAAGAAAATCTAGCAGGCCTGGATCATGTATACTTGCAAAACACAGATTTGATATTCTCTGTCTGAACTGAAACACAGGGGCAGTCAGGAGTAATTCTGGAAGTTATTAATAGCAGCAGATGGTCTAAATACATGCAGTGTTCATCCATCCTGCAGCGGATCCCAAATGTTCATTCAAATCCACCCCCGTCCCCAAGCCACATTGGAAAGCCATCAAGCTGAGAGCAGAAATCAGCATCTTTACAAAAGTAGAATGCAGAGAGTTGTACCATTTTGGGGGGAGAGGGAATGGATGGGTAAAAAATAAATGACATTGCCTTGATTAATTGAGCAATTTTAGTTAAGTGAATATTGATACATGGCAGAAAAAGCATGAGAATAAGGTGAACAAATATTGGATTTGCTATTAACATAAGTGATAACATCAAAACATCTGGTAAAATAATGCAGATTAAAAAAAACAACACTGAAATGAGATGGAATGAAAAAACATCTTCACAGTATTCAAAGCTTTCATATAAGACACGGAGTAAAAAAGAGAAGAAAATTTGAGGGCTCCAGAGGGACACACAATTTCTTTGCCACCATGTTCCATAGATTGACTGGCAGATGGTGAGTAGGTGCTGCTGGTCCTTTCCTGCTACAAGTTGCCTGAAGTGTGCTTGGCAAACAGATACTCAGAGGATGAGGCTGACAGTAACCAAAGGAAGATGGTAGAGGACACTCTTCTGGCTATCTCAAGTCCTGGAGGGGAGGGGGCATCTGTTTTGGTGGATTTGAAGGTTTGGGTTTTTGTTTGTTGCTGTTAGGGTTTTTATGAAGGTAGAAAATTGGCAATTTGCAGAAATAAATGAAAACTAAGATTTTTTTCTAGTCATGACTGTCATGAGCTGAGGGTAAGAGGTGTCAGTCAAACATTCAGGATGGTTTCTGCGCCAGGGCAAGGGAGAGCTCCCCATGGTGCCAAGAGAGAAAACCAAGGTGCCATTAGAGAGACCAACAATTTCTCTTTGTACCACACAGACCATGTACTTCTGGTGCTGGCCTATTACCAGAACAGGGATTGATGATTGCAGGGAAAAGGGGATTGATTGTGCTGTCTTTTAAAATTTTAGTTGCTGTAACTTTTTGTGTTGAAGTCAACTTGTAATAGGAATCACATCTCATCCTGGGCATCTCCAAGTGGAAACCCTCAGGGAAACAACCAATGGTTCTGTTCAAAAATTTGGTTTGAGTTTGTTCTGGCTTCAGGAAATGCCAGTATCTCAGAAGGAAAGGCTGTCCTTGGAGGGGAAACAATTGCAAAGCCTCCATCTTTTCTGGAAACTTCTCGCAGGGTCACAGATGGTGCTGGTTGCTCTATATAAAACTAAAGATCTTTGTAACACACATAGTAAAAGCCCAAAGTCCAGTAACTTGAAGGATAAGGTCACACTAGCAAATGCCATTCATACACTAAAGAAAATAATAAGAAATAGAAAAACACATTTTCTTACTATTTAGTTCCTCCCTGAATGTCTTAGAATCCTCACTTAATGGAGATTGACAGGAAGTAGCCTCTCATTCATCCATAAACTTCTTTCTCCTACTAGTGTTAACCATTATAACAGAATTTTATTTTAGATAATTATGGGGGGGGTGGGAAGCCTCTGCTACATTGTAGAAACATCCTCCTGGGTGCTATCAGCTTGATCAAAAGTGGCAGATAGACCAAAAATACTTGAGTTTATGATCAATTATCAAATCTAAAATCCATCTCCATGTAAGTCATGGATTTGCTTTTAAGTTCAGTTTGACATCAGAAAAGTTAAAAAAAATTCTAATCACCTAATGTACATACATGTGTAAAAAAATCAATAAAAACAAACACAAAACCCTCATCTGAAATATTATACACAAATCAAATCAACCTTACCTTTTCCTCCCCAACATTTTATCAGGGACAGGGGAGTCAGGTATTCAAAAGATATTGTCATTCATTAATGATATTATGATGACTGATAACTTTAAAGCGGGCATTCCAAAGGGCAGCTGGGGCATTGAATGGAATTCTTATAAATTTTCCAATGACTTTTAGGTGTTTCTGTCTCTGGCCTGAGTAAACAGTGACTGGCTTCCCAACTCTACTACAGGCTGGAGGAGACACAGGCATCTCCCCAGAAAAGAGTTTTGTACCTACAGACCTTTGGAGCTTCAGAAGTCATAACTGATTTCACTTTTTAAAGTCTGTTAACTAACCACCCTAAACTGAACTACAGAGAAGACACAAGGGAAAAAAATAAATGTCTTTCTAGAAAGTTCCAAGAAAAGGAAGGTTCTTTTTAAAGTGAAGAATTAACTCTATTTATCAAACTCTTAGGCTCTAGGAAATCTTTTGAGGGGCCTGCTGGCATGGTAAGTGATGCTCTTTGCATGTGTCTAGGGATAGCTGAAGAAATAAAAGCCTGGAAACGTAAAGAGGGATAGGATGGGCAGGTTAGTTTGGCTTTCATTGAGCCACTCAGTGGACCTTAATTTCAAGTAACCAGCTTCCAGCTTAACTTCAAATAGCCAGATTTCAAGTGGAATTTTTCTGATTTGCTTTTTTGAGGCCAGAGTAAAAAGGAGAGAGAAAGATGGACCCAGAACGTAACCACCTCTTCTCATCTCCAAGTGGAAACCTTCAGGGATACAACCAATGATTCTGTTCAAAAGTTTGGTTTGAGTTTGAATCTGAATCAAATGAAATTACATGGAATGCTCTTTGCAAACCTTAAAACACTGTATAAATCCTATTACTATTATTGCTGAATGTAAAACTAGCCAATACTTCCTAGAGAGAGTGCCACTCCTATGGGAAAAGGCCTAAAAGCAAACCTGGAATCTTGGTCTGTCTTCATCCCTCCTCTACATTGAACCACAAAATATGGGGGTGGGGGGGTGCAGGGAGCTCGAGGTGGGAATGTTTTTATTTTTTTTTAACCTTGAAAACTAATGCAACAACAACAACAAAATTGCCAGATCTCCTTCTCTCTAGGAGGTACATAAACAGGAAAGTTAGTGAAATCAGAGCCCTGTGCTCCTTACCCAGGCTAACCTGTGATTTATGCTGGGTGAGTACTTATTTGCAAAGCTGTTTTAAAACAGCTTTCCAACTCCCTTCCCCCTTTAAACAAGTTTCTTTAGAACCACTAAGTATTGCCTTAAGGCTCTGTCTGAAAGTGCTGTCACTGAAAAAAAAAGTCATCTGTTTCATGTCAGCAGCTTCATGCCCACAGTATGGCCTCTGCTTGACAGGAAGCACAGGAAAATCTGACCTTCGCCCATGCACCCTGGCCAATCATGAAGCATTACTAAGAAGGCATCTGAGAATAGTTGTGGATAGTATTGCTTGCAGGAAAAAGGGATTCTTTAGAAAAGTGACTGAAGAAATCATGACCAGGCATTTGGGGGAGGGCATGCATTGATGTCATGTGATTGCTTTATTTTGAGGAGGGGCTGCAAACTGTACTTTAAAGATTTTCCTCTCTTCGAACATTACTTTATTGGTCTGAAGTTTAAAAAAAAATACAGAAACACAGAAAAGAAAAATAACCTGTAATTAGGTGCAACTTGATTTATTGACTAGCTAGAATTGGTTCATCCCCTAGGGTAGATTTTTGCTGATGGATTCACGAGTACTTTATCAGCTAAATAAGCAAAGTTGTAGAATTTGGCATTCGGAAGGTTTTCTCACTGCCTGATTCACAAAATGATCTGGCTTTACCTCTCTTTTTCTTTTGTCCCTTCACCACCACCACCACTACCCCTTGTCCTGGGAGACTTCCACCTAAACAGTCATGCCTCTTGGAACTGGATCAGCACCTGGTTTTAGCTAGTGACTGGGGGGCTTTGAATGTTTCGAGTCTTAAATGGCTCTCCAGTGTCACTGTCCCTCTGAGACCCCATATCTTTATTTTTAATATTGACTTGTCTCAGAATTTGGGGTGATGATGGAGAAAGGATGGCAGGGAGGGAGGTGAGGGGGAAAATAAAGGAGTAGAAACTTTGAAGGAAGTTAGAGAACACACACACACAAACACAAACACACACGCACACGCACACAAACACAGAATCGACATAGACACAATGTCCATTACTAACAGAAGGAGCCATATGTGTGAACCACCACGGTTCCAGGGCTGTGTTCTCCTCCCCACCCCTTGCCCCAGCCCACCCTCACCCTCTCACATCCACCCTTTGGGAGGGAATTATTTAAAAACTGACTGAAATGTGGGACATTCATGGTTTTTCATTTTCTTCAAGAAGTTTTTGAATTCTTTGTTTTTCTTGTCCCACTTATGGATGGCCGTCAGCAAGTATTGGGCCTTCACTTTGCGCCCCATGATGAGGAAATGATTGTTGAGATTTTCCAGCTGGTGACAAGGGCAATCAGCCCCGTTCTTTAAGTATAAGACCAGTTTCTTCAGCTCCTTCTTCTTGATGGGTCCCAGTTTTAATGGCTTCTTCTTCTTGGGAATAATCTTTTTGTCTCCATTTTCTTTTTTCACTTCTTTTATTTTCATCCTCAGTGCTGTAGAAGTGAGAGGAGTGGAGAGAAGAAAAGGAGAGAAAAGAGAAGGAGAAAAATGGAAAGAAACTATTTTAGAATAGAATTTCTCTTATAAACCAGCAACTGAAAATTATGATTGCCATAGAGGGATATTTTACTGCCCATACCTGAGCCCACTGAGACAAACAGAACAAGTGGGCAAACACCATAGAAATTTAGGAGGAACACTTGCTTTTTTTGATGCAAAATATGATGTTGGTTACCATGCCCCTCTCTTCTGCCCCTTCATCAATCATTCCCCCACCCCTGGATTTATGACAACTGAATGGATCTCCCTTTTTTTGTGGCAGGGGTCTCCCTTATTTGGAATGCAATGCCCTCTTCATTTCCACCTTTTAGACAGCTAAGTGATGAAGTGTATAGAGTCAGAAACACCTGAGTTCAAATCTGCCCTCTGACACTTATTGGTTGTGTAATCCCAGACAAGTCATCTAATTTCTGCCTGTCTCAGTTTCCTCCACTGTAAAATGGGAGTTATAATAGCACCTATCCCCCACAATTCATTGCAAAGATCCAAAGAAGTAATACTCATAAAACACTTAGCATGATACTCAGCACATAGCTGGTGCTTCATAAACGTCTGTTCCTTTCTTTCCTTCTCCCTCTTAGGATCTCTGGCTTCCTTTAAAACTCAGTTCAAATACCTCCTTCTTTAGGAGGCTTTTCCCCAACTGCACCTGGCAACTGTCACAGCCTTCCCTACAAGGTTCCCTTATATAAGATATATATAGGCTGCATATATCTCATATGTCTATTTGTGTAAATTTGTCTTTTATTTTAAAGGAAGCCTCTTTAGGGCTAAATAGAGTGATTAGCACATAATAAGCGCTTACTAAATGTTTGTTAAATGATCAATTGGAGAAGATTTTGCTGCTCATTTTTTCCCTCTCTGCTCCCAACACCTGCAATGATGAGTGAATGAAAGGGCTGACAGATTAAGAAAGTGTCACCTGGTGGATAGAGCTGTTATCACCTGTTCTACTACTCCGCTGTTCTTTCCCCTGGTACTGAAATGGGGACTGTTCCGTCTAGTGAGAGTTGCCTAATGAGAGTGTAGCAAGTTAAAAGAGGATTCTGTCAGCTTAAGTCAGTGTTTCTGGTTCTCTCCTTTGCCCTTAGCCCCTTGCCTCTTGCCCTCACCTGCAGTACTCTTTTTCCATTGTTGGGCAAGATTTTGTTTACAAAGGTTTCCAAACTTCAAGACTTCACTAGATCCAGGATTTTACCAATGAGACCCTTCCTTACCAAAAGCAGACCTCAGACCCTCCATGTCTCAGCAGATTGAGTCCAAAGAAAATCATCACCTCCTATTCAGCCTTCTAGAGATAGTGCCTCTCTGAACTTGAGTTAGACTGGTTCTCAGATGTTCAAAACAAAAGCCCAAGACAATACTCAAAGCTTTTGGAGCTTGTCTTCTGACAGCTAGGTGGTGTGAGTGTTGGGCTGGGCATAAGGAAGACCAGTGTTCAAATCTAGCCTCTGATACTGCCTAGCTGTATGACCTTGGGCAAGTCACTCAACTTCATCTCAGTTTCCTCAACTCTAGAATGGAAATAATTATACCACCTACCTCTCAGGGTTGTTATGAAGATCAAATAAGATAATAATGATTTGAAATAATAATTGGAAAGTACTTATCACTGTAGCTGGAACATAGTAAGCACTTTTAAAAAAATGCTTGTTCCCTTCTGCTGGAATAGCCTTTAAGAAACCAGAGTCACCTTCATATCAAAATTTTATCTTTAAATCAAATCAAGATATATTTGTCTACCCATGATGCACCAGGCACTTGCCTAGGTACTATTTTACTTCCTTCTCACAATATTGAATGGGGAGGTGGGGAAAGTTCCTTATCCAAAGAGCCTGCCTGATTCAAGCCCCACCTTAATTTCTGAACCTGCCATTTCCTGAATGAATTCAGCAGACTTATGATGGCTACGAACATGTTTTTGTTTAATTTTAAAGAATGTATAGTGCCAGGCCCAGAGTCAGGAAGACTCATCTTCCTGAGTTGAAACCTGGCCTCAGACACTTACTAGCTATGTGATCCTGGGTAAATCACTTCACCTTGTTTGCCTCAGTTTCCTCATCTGTAAAATGAGCTGGAGAAGGGAGCTGCAAACCACTCCAGGATCTTTGCTCCCACAAAGGGGCTCATGAAGAGTTGGACATGCCTGAAATGACTGAACAACAACAGAGTTTCAGCCAATGAACACTAATGGTCTAAATGTTCTGAGCTCAGGACAAAATTTGGGTTCTGAAAGGTAGCTGCAGTGTCACGGAAAGAGCCTTGGTCTTGGTGTCTGGAGTCCTGTGTTCAAATTCTGGTCTGACATTAGCTGTACGTACAAGAGCAAGTCACTTAGTCTTTCTGCCTCAGTTTTCTTATGTGGAAAATAAAAATAATGACACTTGTACTTCCTCTTTTTTAACAAAAATGCTTTGTAAGCCTTATTGTTCTACACAAGTATGAGTTATCATCATCATTATTATTATGCCTCAATGTCAAGTTTCTTCCTCTCTGTCTCTCTATTCTGTGTCTATCTCTTTCTCTTTATGTCTATCTCTCTCTCTCTCTCTGTGTCTCTGTTTCACTGCCTCTGTCTTTATGTTTCCCTGTCTCTCTCTGTCTCTCTCTATCTCTGTCTCGTCTCTCTCTCTGTCTCTCTGTCTCTGTCTCTCTGTCTCTGTCTCTCTCTGTCTCTGTCTTCTCTCTCTCTGTCTCTCTGTCTGTCTGTCTCTCTCTCTGTCTGTCTCTCTCTGTCTCTCTGTCTCTATCTATCTATCTATCTATCTATCTATCTATCTATCTATCTATCTATCTCTCTCTCTCTCTGTCTCTCTCTCTCTTCTCCCCCCCACCCCAAACCTCTTTGACATGACAGACCTTTAAATCTTTGAGACTATGGATAGGCCCCTGCTTGGCTTTCCCTTCTCCAAGCTAAATATCCCCATTATAAGACCATTCAATTATCTTGAATGGTTAAACCATACCCAGATTTTAAACGCATCTTAATATCTAAATATTCTAGGTCTTCAGGCTTGAAAGGGATCTCAGAAAAGACCCTTACACCCCTTGCCCCAGCTCCCCCCTCCAAATTCTCAAGTGATAGCTAATTTCTTTGGGGAACATAATTTCAAATTGCTTCTCAAAGGCCTGCCAGCCAGGAAATGAGCCTTTCCCAATCAGAGAACTACACCTAAAATCCAGTAGCCCAGACTGGTTTGTTTTGGAGCAAGGGAGTCTTTCCCTAGGCTGATGTGCCAAATGTAACATCGGCCTCCCTCCTTCAAACAGTGACATGCAGCTTAATGTAGGATAGAATTAAGAGGAAGAAGAATCTTAAACACTTAGCCCAGCATCCTCACATTATGGACAAAGAACTGGAGATCCAGAAATTAGGACTGATTTGGTCACGCTGACAGTAAACATCAAAGCTGGGACTTGAACCTGTATATTAATTATTCTGACTCCCAGTCCACTACTCTCCCCGACAGCTCCATGCTGCCTCTCTCATGATCTTACTCCAGTGGAAACTATTTTGCCCTTTTGATTGAGTTGCTTTTATAAGTTAATCACAACCCAAATCAGAAATTAATGTTCCTTTGCCATGACCATGTAGAGGAATGTAGTTTACGTGGGAGAGGGGGTGGGGAGGGCAGGAGGGATAAAATGATGAAAATGTGTTGTGCGTTAAAAAATCTTTGTTTCTTGCCATTTGGCTCTACCCATTTTTCTTTTAGGTAGGAGGGGGAGAGCAAAAGGGGGAAGTACATATGGCCAGAAATTACTAACATCTTTCCAGCTTTTAGGGGTTTGTTTTAGGGATGTAGATTGGGAACATGTTTAGAAAGGCAATTAGTATCCTAGGTTGATTGTCCTCTGCCTTGTGGATATGACTGTGCCCTCAACCAATGCAACATGGGGAGGAGACTGGTGCTGGGCAAAGGCGGGGTGCTTGAAGTGGGGTGGAGTATGGACTAGAGTCAACCTGGTCAGACGACTAGGCAGTTTGCAATCGATTACACCCCCTCACTTTTGGCTGGCGTCCTAGCCATGTTGGAAGAGACTGTTCATGGGACTGGGGAACTTGGCCCTGTTGACCATTTCACAAGGGGAAGAAATGTGAAGGGAAAAAACAACAGGAGGGTTTCTGGGGGCATAATGGGAAAAGCATGGAGTCAGAAGGCCGGATTCTGACGGTTGCTAGCTGTGTGACCCTGGATAAGTCCCATTCTGCTCTCTTAGGATCGTAAGTTTCAAACTGAAAGAAAACCATTAAGATTATCTAGTCCAAAATCATTTGTCTTGCAGATGAAACTAAAGCCCAGGGAAGTTAAACAATTTGCAGAGAGTAAATGCAGGAACAGAGATCTGAGCCCATATCTTCTGAATCCTTTGCTCTCTTGTATCTCATCTTCTTTATCTTCAAAATGGGGATTATAATACTTGTTTAACCTTCCATCACAGGCTTGGAAGTTGGTCTAGCTCCAAGTATAACTTTCAAGTAGGCAGTTTCATCATCCAGCCTCAAATGTTCTCTATATGACTTTGGACAAATCACTTAACCTATATTTGCCTCAGTTTCCTCAACTGTTAAATGAAGATTATCATAACACCTACCTCTCAGGGTTGCAGTGAGGATCAAATGAGATAATAACTATAATGTGCTTAGCACAATGCCTGGCACATAGGCACTGTGTAAATATTAGCTATTATCACTATTATTTTTTATCGTTGATTTCTGCCACTTCTTTCTGAGCTCTTTTCTTTCCTTAATACATTTGTCTTAGTTTTCTCATCTGTAAATCTCAATTCCTATTAGGAATCTAACTGAGTATTGCATGAAATGACCTCTAAGATTTATCCCAGTGCTGAATCCATGATTCTGTTTTCCTTCTATATTCATTCCCCCCAAATCATTATCCTGTGTCTACTTTCTACACTGGACAAATAGTGAGAAGAAGGCCCTGCACAAATAGATCTGATAAAAGAACCCTTGAAGCTAAAGGTGAAATGTGTGTAAGATATGACCCTCACCTGGGATTTCTGTGTTTTAATAGACCTGAAAACTTCCCACGTTACCAAGGAGGGGATCTCTAATGACAGAATTTCAGGCCTTGTGACAAGCATTGGTATTTAGTGCAGCCCTCCAGGGTCCTTCAAACAACAAATAATCATCACAATCCCTCCCAATTATATAGCTTTAAACCAACAGCCATTTCTTCCACATCCTTCCCTAATTGTTAAGAAAAGAAAAATAAAAGAAAGCTTTTTGGAAGCATCTCGAGTTATACATAAAAACAATATGCAACAATGGGTCTAAAAGCCAGGGGTTGTCAGCTGCTAACCACAGCCTTAGTCATCCCAACACCTGTCCATCTGGCTTCAGACCTGAATAGGTCACACATTTTCCCCAACAGTCCCTATAGGTACCCTACCTAATGTCAAAAACATATTCTTGAAAACATTGCTTTAAATAAAACAAAAGGACAAAGCACACAAAGTTGGAGAGGGTATAGGGAAATGAGAAGCTTGAAGGAATTCCAATCCTATTGCACCCTCCCTCCCCCACGTTGTCTTCACTCCAGCAAGCTTTCGCTCCCATTTTTCTTCTCCTCCTCTCCTTTTCTTCTTCTTCATTCCTGTCTTCTCCTTTCACTTTTACCTCCTCCATTCTCCTGCTTTCTCCTCCTTCAATCTTTTCCTCCTCCTCTCCCTTTCTTCTCCTCCATTCCCCTACTCCTATCCTCTCCTTTTTACTTTGCAATTATTACAAGAGGGCTTCTTTATAACGTTATTTCAATATGATATTGTTTGGGGAACATCTGTATTGTATGTATTCTGTATAAATATGATGAAAAGAGACCCAGACTCTGAAAGAAGCCTGGACTGAAACTTCTCCTAACTGAAGATAAGACTGGAATCCAAGCATCAGGAGACCTCGGTCCTAGTCCTGACTGTGACATTACCTAAATATCTGACTTCAGGAAACTCATGACCTGTTTTAACCTGTTTCCTCACCTGCAAAATGATCACTAACTCACTCGATTAATATTGGTAAAGAACCTACTATTTGCAACATTGTTCTAAGTAAAGTGGGGAATAAAAAGTTTTAATAGATACAGTCCCAATCCTTAAAGAAAGTAAAGTCGTGTGGGAAAGTTAGAATATATCCACAAAAATAGAGAAGTAACCATGAATACTGAGCTCCAAGCAGCTTCTAGTCTAGAATGGGTATTTTAAGTCAAATACTGTTCCCAGAAGAATTCTAAATTATTAATAATCAGATGAAAGAAGGCTCCAAATAACTAATAAGAGAAATCAAAATCAAAATAACCCTAAGGTTGCACCTCATACTTTGCAAATTGGCTAAGGACTAAATGGGAGGAGAAGTGAGGCTGGTGACCTGCACAGCCCTCCTTCACTCAAAGCAAAGTCAAGTGCAAGTCATGTCATCATTTCTCGGATGACATGGTCTTCTTTGGCAAAGAAGGATGATCACAAAGACTCAACATTAAAGTAGGGTTGGAGGGGTGGCAGAAGATGGAGGAGGAAGAAGAAGACAAAGGTGACAACTAACAAGCTTGCTACCCTTGAGAAACTTATAGTCCAGTGAGGCAAGATAATACTTAGAATGATAAACCAGAAAGGGATCTTAGAGATTTTTTACTTAAACCCTCTCACTTTACAGATACAGAAATGGGGGCCACAAGAAGTATCTTGTTCAGTGTCATATAGCAGGTTAATGATAGAGCCAAGATTAGAATCCAGGGCTTTTTTGAATATTCCACACTTTTCCTGGACAAAAGAGCAACAGGGATGACTGGTAAGCCTGTGAAGAACTGAAGACCAATCAGACAACTGACCTGGACATATTTTCTCCAACAGCCCTTGATAAAATGGTCTTGGTGGCCTGCCATTCACGTCCTTCAGTCTGATACCCAATTCCATTACTTTTTTCAAGAGGGCCAAAGCCCCTCCACAGAGGATTATAAGGGCATGGGAGTTGTCCTACTGCCAGGGATGGAAAGTGCAAAGCTCTCATTAAGACATGGCATGTGACCAAGCTGCTTGGGACAGACCCCTTATTGTCAGACCTGTCAGTCTTAAAGGGGCCTGGGGGCTAGAAATGGTCATGCTTATCCCCCCCCCCCCAAGTCCCTCCCTTATTCCATTTTGGAACTACCTAACCCAAATTCCAGAGTGTGATAAAGTTTTCAAAAGAGAACAGGGCAGGCGAGAATCCCATCTCCCTGGGCTAGCGCAGAGGAGTCTCTTGGGTGGGCAAGGTCAACCTCACGGGAGATCTCAGGATGCAGCCTTGGTGGGGGAAATGCCAGTTACCCCAGCCAACTGTGCAAATCCAATTTGACTAGCAGAACTTTGTAAAGACCCTGGGCTGGCTGTGAGGGCAAGCAGCCTCCCTGGGAAATTACAGCCCAGGGCTCGAGACGTGCTGGAGAACTGGCTTTGAGGCAATAGGGCACAAACAAGGACAGTGAACAAAGGCACAGTTTTGCAGACCGCTCTAATGCTATTCACAGCTAGGGGCAGGGGGAGACATTAATTCATTTAGCCAGACCCTGGATTCCCTGTTTGTTGCAATAGCTGTGGCCTCCCTCCACTCCACCCCCAATCACAAACCACAAATGCATGTTCTTTCCTAAGTTGTCTGATTTACTAAAGAGGTGTAGGCAGGAATGACCAACAGACTAGGGGATTGAAAGCATAGTTCCTCTTCTCACCTTGTTCACCAGACACTTCCAATACAGAAAGGGCTCCTGGGTGGCTCAGATAGGACAGACTATTTAATTGGAGCCCAGCTGTTTTGCAGCCCCCAGACACCTGTGTGCAGGGGGGAGCGGCGTAGGAGTCGGAGGGGCTCTGTTATGCAGGCAAACAAGGTGAAGCAGCCGTTCTTCTGAAAGATCTGTCCTGATGGAAGCCCCCAAGCTTGACCTGGACACCTGTGTGTGGAGCAGGGTGGGGCAATGCTGTGTAGAGGTGCAAGAGGAGCCCTCCCTGGACAGCAATTCCTCCCTGTGAAAATCTGCCCTGATGGAAGCCTCCAAGCTTGACCCTAGACATCTGTGTATGAAGGACTGAGGTGAAGAAGGGTGGTGGATGACTCCTCCCTGGACAACACCCTTTTGAGGTGAATATCTGCCCTAAAGGAAAGCTCCAGGGTGGATGGATGGAAATTCAGTGGGCTTGGTACCTTCTGCCTTAATAATGAAATAGTGTGCTAGGACCTGAAAACAAAGTCTCAGGTGTTGAGATCTCTTGGGAGGGGGACTCGACTTGAGTTTTTGAAGCAGAAGGAACAGGGGCCTCAGACCTGGTGAAAGTAACGGCTTCAGCACTTTGACTTCCCAATAAACACCTTAACCCTCACACAGAGCCAACGAGAATAGAAAGCCCAGCACTTCAAGAAAGTCAATCATTAAGATGGATTGAACCTTGGCTCTGGGTCTGAGGTTGGGCTGCCAAGGCAAACAGATTTTTCTGCCATCAGGGCTCTTGTTTTCCATCCTCAACCACCCTACCCAAGCTACACCCAGCTCCCTATCTCCCCCAACAGTCATCCAGTGACAATGAGAAAGGCCAGAGAGGATCCAAATCAGCCCTCCTGGAAGGGGGCAGGGAAGGGGTTAAGTGTTGTAGGGATCCAATGAACTGGAAAAGGGATCAGCTATTCAGGCCTCTGAGGAATGCTTCAGGGTCTAGGGTTTGGGGTTTGGTTTGGTGAGGAATGTGGAGGAGGGGATGGAGTGGAGAAGAGGTGGAGTGGGGGCAGGGAGAACAGTTGTACCTTGACTTTTCACCATGGGTGCTCATTGAGGAATTAGGTATGTTGACAGATGGGCTAAGCCTAGAGCTAGCCCAGGGCAGCCCTTCAAGGCTCACAGTAGATTCAGGCTGAAGTCAACAGGACAGTCACATGAATGTCTCTGCTGCAACAAGGTGACCTGGGGGAATTTTGTTATCAAAACTTACCATAGGTCACCCTTTCCCAGAAGAGGGACCTGTCCCAAACTCCTAATATCTCCTGTCAAGACACCATGAAAACAGAGGGCTTTTTTTGACAATGACTCTCAGTCTTCCAATCTCATCCCCTTTGGTCAATTATACATTCATTCATTAAACAGAGTAGCTAGGTGGAACCAGAAAGACTTATCTTTATGCATTCAAATCTGGTCTCTGATACTTACTAGCTGTGAGACCCTAGGCAAGTCACTTATCCCTCTTTGCCTCAATTCCTAATCTGTAAAATGAGATGGAAAAAAAAATGGCAAAACACTCCAATATCTTTTATGGGGTCACAGAGAATCGGATATAATTGAAACAACTGAACAAGATAGCCTTAAAGAACCTAGACTTAATGAATGATGTGGATCATTTATGGAAGAAAATGGTAGAAACAGTCCAACATATTGCTTCAGTTTACCAAAAAAAAAAAAAAAAAAAAAAATCAGTGCCTACCAAATCCTAGAAAGATACAATCGGGGAGTCTACCCACTAAAACAAACCCAGGAATTATATGAACACAATTACAAAATACTTTTCACACAAATAAAGTCAGATCTAAATAATTAGAGAAGTATCAATTGCTCATGAGTAGGCCAAGCCAATATAATAAAATTGACAGTTCTACCTAAATTAATTTACTTATTGAGTGTCACACCAAACTACCAAAAAATTACTTTATGGAGCTAGAAAAAGTAACAATAAAATCCATCTAGAAGAACAAAAGGTCAAGAATACCAAGGGAATCAATGAAAAACAAATGTGAAGGAAGGAGACCTAATGGTATCAGATCTCAAAGAGTTCTACAAAGCTGTAATCATCACAATGATCTGGTACTAGCTAAGAATAGAGTGGTGAAATACTAGAATACATTAGATACATAACACACAGTAGTAAATGACCATAGTTATCTAGTGTTTGATAAACACAAAGGTCCAGGTTTCTGGAACAAGAATTCACTATCTGACAAAAAATGACAGGGAAAATTGAAAAGCAGTTGGGCAGAAACTAGATATAGACCAACATCTCACACCATCTACCAAGATAAAGTCAAAATGGGCACATGATTTAAATATAAAGGGTGAAATCATAAGCAAATTTAGGGGAGCATGGAATACTTTAACCTATCAGATCTATAGATAAGGAAAAAATTTATGACCAAATAAGAGATAGAGAGCGTTACAGGATGTGAAATGGATGATTTTGATTATATCAAATTTAAAAAGAGTTTACACAAAGAAAACTAGTGCAGCCAAGATTAGGAGGAAAGCAGTAAACTGGGAGTTGCGAGGGGGAGTTTTTATATCACATTGACCTGATAAAGACTTCATTTCTCAAATACATAGAGAAATGCACCAAATGCATAAGAATACAGGTCATTCCCCAACTGATAAATGGTCAAAGGATATGAACAGGTAATTTTCAGATAAAGAAATCAAAGCTATTTATAGTCACATGAAAAAAATAGTCTAAATCACTACTGATTAAAGAAATGCAAACTAAAGCAACTCTGAGGTACCACCTCACAACTTCAGATTGGTTAAAATGACAGAAAAGCAAAATGACAAATGTTGGGACATATGGAAAAATAAGAGACTCTAATGCACTGTTGGTGGAGTTGGAAACTGATCCAATCACTCTGGAGAACCATTTGGAACTATGTCCAAAGGGTTATAAAACTGTGCATGCATATCTTTTGACTCACTAATACCACTACTAGGTCTCTACCCCAAAGAGACTGAAGAAAAAGGAAAAGGACTTATATGTACAAAAATAGGTAGCAAAGAATGGGAAATTGAGGGAATACTCATCAATTGAGGAATGATTGAACAAGTTGTGGTATATAATTGTGGTGGAATACTATTGTGCTATAAGAAATGATGAGAAGTATGCTTTCAGAAAAACCTGGAAAGATTATGAACTGATGCAAAGTTAAGTGAGAAGAACCAGGAAAGCATTATACATAGTAACAGCAATATTTTACGCTGATCAAATGTGAATTGACTTAGCTATTCCCAACAATCAATAATCCAAGATATTTCCAAAGGACTTATGATGAAAAATATCATCCACCTCAGGGAATTAACTGATGAAGTCTAAATGCAAATCAAAGCATTCTTTTTTATTTTAGTTATCTTGGGTTGTTTTGGTTTTGGTTTTTTTGGTGGGGAGGAAGTTTGTGTTTTCTTTTGCAACATGGCTAATATGGAAATGTTTTATATGACTGTACGCAGATAATCTATACCAAATTGTTTGCTTTTTCCAGAAAGGGGAGGGGGAGGGAGAGAATTTGGACCTCAAAATTTTATAAATAAATGTTAAAAGTTGTTTTTTACATGTACTTGGGGGAAAATAAAATATAAAAATTTTCAAAAGAAAAAAGATACAATTGGGTGGCTAGAATTATACACCAGAAGATAGCTTTCCTTCATAAACTAATAGACAATAAATCTCCATATTCTAAATATAGGCTCGAAAATAGACTTGAAAATTCAAAAATCAACTATATTGGAATCAGAGTGTTAACATAGAGTAATATGAGATAATTTTAAAGCACTTAGCCCGTTACCTGGCACATAGTTAAGTGTTATATAAATGTTAGTGATTGTTTTTTATTATTATTATTATTATCACAGATAAAAATATTGCCTACAGTAGATCAGACATAACATCATTCCATAAAAATTTAAGAACAATCTTTTTAATAGATGTCTCCATACCAAATACTCAGAATCTCTGAACTATGTAGAATGAAAAGCTCTAACAAGAAATCAAAACCACATGCAAACAGGATGAAGTACATATTATGCTTGTCATTCTGTCTGCTACTGGAGCTGTCCCAAAGATGCTTTCAGTGAGTGCATATAAGCTTACATCCCAATACTTTCATTCCATTACAAAAAGTCATCATTTTATCCACCTGCACAATTGTCCACAGAACACAAAATATTAAAGGATGATCGCAGAAACATGACTTGTCCTGGGAACCTTTCTCTCTGAGCTCCACTGAAAAGATAAGACCAAGATGAGAATAACTGTAAACACTTTGAATTTTGCAAAGCTCTTTAAACTACATTAACTTGAGTCTCACAACAAATCTATGAGATAGGCAGTACAAATACTATTACTAGTATTTTACAGATAAGGAAGTCATTTCAGAAAAGTTTAGCAACTTGCCCATGAGTTCCACAACAAATATGTACAAGAAGCGGAATCTTGCTTATTTCAGGTCTAGCATTCCATATAATATGGCAAATTTCATCTCAATATCAATGGTTTGAGTGAGTACCATAGGAATCTAAGTTGTTCAACAAACATGCCCTTAGACCTAAAGTAGGGGTGGGGAACCTGTGGGTCAAGGTCGCATGTGGTCCTCTAGGTCTGAGTCCAAGATTCAGAAAACAAATCCCCTTAATAAAAGGATTTATTCCATAAAACTTGGCCACATTTGAAAACCTACAGGGCTACATGTGGCCTCGAAACACACAGGTTTCTACACCTAACAGTGTAGAGTCTGCCTGAATCTTCCCTTCATAGAAATGTGAACTTGGTCACATCAATTTCTTTCTCTCTGGCCCTCAATTGCCCTGCCATAAAAACCAGGTGGGACTACCTGATGTCTATGGTTAATGGCTTTAAAACATAACACCAGATAAAGCAATAACAATTAGATCATCCTCTACCCCAGAGGTCTTAACCCAACTTCCTCTATTTCTGTTTCTATTCTGTTGTCAGGCATATTGAGCAGAAGTGGAATGAGGGAAAGGTAGAGACAGGGAGAAGAGAAGGTCAAGTTCATGATCTAGAATGATCTTCATGGAAGTCCAGTGGAGTAGGAGCTGGAGCAAAACCAAAAGGGAAAATCCAGCCCATTATGGTGGCTCCACAAGGTCATTGCAACCTCATGGTGTGCCACTAGTCAGGAAACCCTGAACCAGATAGTCAGTAAGGCCATATCTGTCACACTCTCCATGAAATCTTTTGTAAAAGGAAGCTGAAAGTATCCTCTATCCCCAACTCCCTGTTCGTAGCTTCCAAGGAATCAAGCCCCTTAACCAACTGCTGAAGGTTTCTCCCAGCAGAATGGCTTCCCTGGAGCTATTTTCCCTTTTGGACTCCTTGGCTTGGTGACCCCAGGCTCAGTTACACTGGTTCCCAGAAACAGTATGGTATGGCAAAAAGGACAATGGCCTGAGTTCAAATCAGCTCTAAAATCCACCAGCCATGTGACTCTGGGCAAATCATTGAAGAGCTCTCAACCTCAATTTCCTTACCTGAAAAATGAGGATGATAATATCTACACCTCCTCCCTCCCCAGGTTTTTGCCTTCTCTTTAGCAAGCCCATGCTCTGTAAACTGTAAGGTACAATACAAATGTGAGCTAGTACTAAGAAACGAGAAAAAAAATGTGTAAATTCTGACTTTCAATCCCCTGGAGTGGGAAGAGGAGGAAGGGAGAAAAGAACAGCTTTTGGCTTTAATAAATAAGTCTGTCTGTTAATAGGTCCTGAGAGGTTTCTTGAAAATCAGAAGAGCCATAAAGACTGGCCAAACATTGACAGCCACTTCTCATGTTTGATGATTTCCTTGTAGTTAAATATAAATTCTTTAGTTCTAAGACACAACAATTTGTACAATATTTCTTGCAGCAAATGGTATGCTAGGGTCACTGCAATGATTCAGGGGGTCTGGGTTCTGTTCTTAGCTCTGTTCCACTGGGTATCCTTGGGCAAACTTCCTGGCTCTGCATCTCTATATCTTGGGTGCGTAAAATGAGGAGGAACTGGTCCCTCTCTGCCACCACTTCTCCTTCTGTTATTACTGAGAAGCACTTATGGAGGTTTGTGAAGTACTTCAAAATTGTTGAAAATTACTAATACTTATTAAGTATTTTCTGAATCAAAAGCTATGAAACGCAACTAAGGAGTAAAGCTGAAAAGAGGGCCATGCAAAACACATACAATAAACAGTCAACTCTCAAACCAATTGTGATTTAGATGAGAAGACAAGAAATGTTGGACAGCACCATGACATCATGGAAAGAAAACATGATCTGGAATCTGAAAGACTGAATATGAGCCTTGGCCCAGCTACTCACTTGAGCCTGGACAAATCATTTCACTTTTGTGGGCCCCAGTGTGCTCATCCTCAGACTGAGGGAGATGGATGAGATGGTTTCTATGATCTCCTCCAGCTCTGAATATCTAGGCTCCTCTGAGGAAGGTTATGACAGCTCTGGGGAGCACATGAGCTGTATGGAGGCAATGGTGGCCAGAAATTGAAAACCAATCATCTGAGGAACTCTGAGGTGGTAAGATGCTGCCACTGAACTGAAAAGATATCACAAACTTTCAATTTAAATTACATTCTGAAGCTGGGTCTATTAGTTTAATTGATCCCCACAGTTTTCGGTCCTTCCTCAGGCACCAGTAGAAGAAACAGATACCATTAGAGATCCCAAGGGGCATCACCATTCACTTTAGTTCAACAGACCTTTATTAAGTACCTGCTGTAGGCAGCACATAGTCCTCAGTATTAAAGGAGACAGAAAGATGAACAATAATATAGTCCCTGACCTCAAACTTGTAGTATTTAGAAAGGGGATGATATATGCTTATGTATGATTTGAAGTAGAATGGGATGGAACAAAAGGATCCAGACTTAATGCTATCAGCAGAGAGATCCCTTTTATCTGGAGGGATCAAGGAGGAAAGAGGTAGGATCTCAGTTGTGCTGTGAAAGAAGAAAAGGATTCAACTGACTAAGAGATACAGGGGAAGCATGTTCCAGGCATGGGTGGAAAAGCTACATGAATGAATGGAGGCATGAGAGGACAATATGAAATCCAAGAAAGGCAGGCAGCCCAGTTTGGCTGGAACACATAAGTAGAGTGAGGGTAGAGTTGGGAAGGGTCATGTGGGGAGGGGGGAAGGCTGAAAGAGAAATTGGAGACAGATTGTCAAGGGCCTTGAAGGCCAAGTTTGTAAGTTTACAGTTAATCCTTTAGGCATTGGGGAGCTATCTTATTGATCAGGAAGATTCTTTTGCCAACTTTTTGAAGGATGACTTGAAGAAGGGAGATTATGAGGCCAAAAATTTAGACCACAGATGCAAGGAAAAGACCTTAGAGGTCAAGAATGGAGGCAGAGAGATCAGCTTATTGAAATAAATAATCTAAGCAAAAGGTGATGAGGGGCCAAAATAAGATGCTGGCAGGATGAGTGGAAAAGAGGGAACGGATGAAGGATATTTCCAAGGAAAATCTGAAAGAAGATCTTATGGGGGGGAGGATGAAGGAAAAAAAAGAGTCAAAGATGATGCTTAAGTTTAAAATCATGGCCAATAGGAGGATAAACGTGCCACCGACAGGTATGGTCACAGTTAGAAAGCAGGTCAGACAGTGAGGAAAGGTGATGACATTGATTAAAGATATTAAAGGTCTATTTGTTTATACTCAACCATGCTTTCTCAACCTATGTGGTACAAGGTATAGTGAAAAGACCACTGGCTCTGGGATTAGAAGAGCTAGTTTCACATTCTAATTCTGCCATTTATTGGGCATCTTTGAACAAATCATTTAACCTCTTTGGGTTACAGTTGCCTCTGTTAATAATAGCAACACTAGTGATAATAATAATGATAGTGCCCACTATGTGTCAGGCATTGTGCCATGCACTTTAAACTCATCTCATCTGATCCTCACCACAGCCCTTGGAGGTAGGTGCTATTATTACCTCCATTTTGTAGTTGAGGGAACTGAGGCAAACAGAGCTTAAGTGACTTGCCAAGGGTCACATATCTAGTAAGTGACTAAGGCTGGATTGGCAGTCAGCTATTCCTGACTCCAGAACCAGGGCTCTATCCACTGCCCCACCCAAATGTTTACATCTTTTAGGCTCTTTCCAGATGGAAATCCTATGATCCTGATATACTACACCACATCATGGAGATGTCTCAAGTGTGTCTCAAGGTCACATCCTTTGTACAATTTTTGATGAGGAAAGTAGAGGTGATCATAATCAGGGTGGCGGAAAGAAGATGCCTGTCTGGATGTATAAGCATACATATGTCAATATGTTGAGGACATGTGGAAAAACTCCCAGAGAATTGATGCCACCAATACCTCTGCCAACCTCTCTGTAACTCAGAGTCTTACAAAGTTGCCTGATTCTCAGGGTGACTAAATGCTCATGTTCACACAGATTCAAACCCAGGTCTTCCACATTCCAAGTCCACTATTCTGTATAAAAATATGATTGGATGAGATATGTACTGACAACTAGCTATACAGGGAACAGGGGGGAACCTGCGGCCTCAAGGCCACATGTGGCCCTCTAGGTCCTCAAGTGTGGCCCTTTGAAGTTCAGCCAAAGGACCACACTTGAGGACCTAGAGGGCCACATGTGGCCTTGAGGCCACAGGTTTCCCACCCCTGGGCTATACCAATAAATTGTCACTAAGAATTTTGAAAGATAGAAATTCTTTACCAGCCCAAACTTTGCCATTGGCCAATGTATCCAGAGCAGCCTCAGCAAGTTCACAGATGTGATTGAAAATTTGGAAAAACACTGTTTTAGAAGTTACAAAGTAACTCTCCTTGAAGACCTTAGAATCTGTATTGCAGAGACTATTAGAATTAGAAGGTACTATAGAAAATATTGTCTTTAAACATCTGATTTTACAAATGAGATGAAACTGAGGTCCAGAGAGCTGGTGATTTGTCTAAATGCACAAAGCTGGGGAGTAGCACAGTGAGACCAGAGCAATGAAAGCTGAGGGTTGAATAATACCAAAGCCTCCATATTAAGAGTTGGAGGAAACCTTACAGAAGACCTAGTCCAGCTCTTACACAAACAGGAAATCTAGTCTATAACACCCTTGACAAGTAACCATCAAGCATTCACTTGAATATCTCCAGTAACGGAGAACTCACTATCCTATGAGGCAAAACTCACCTTATCTTTGGACATTTCTGTTATTAGGATGTTTTTCCTTATGGAGAGCTGAAATCTTCCTCTCTACAGCTCCACCCCAATAGTCTAAGTCCTGTGCTCAGGGATCATGCACATCTAACCCCTCTCCTTCATGATAACATCCTCCTTGAAGACTGCCATCATGTTCTCCTGGGACAGCTAGGGGGTACAGTGGATAGAGCACTAGTGCAAGAGTCAAGAGGATCTGAGTTCAAATCTCACCTCAGACACTTGATAGTCACTAGTTGTGTGACCTTGGGCAAGTCACTTAACCTCAGTTGCCTCATCCTGGGTCATCCCCAGTCATCCTGATGAATATCTGGTCACTGGATTCAGATGACTCTGAAGGAGAAGTGAGGCTGGTGACCTGCACAGCCCTCCCTCACTCAAAACAAAGTCAAGTGCAAGTCAAGTCATCATTTCTCTGATAGCATGGTCTTCTTCGGGGAACGAAGGACAAACACACACACGTTCTCCCTGATTCTTCTCCAGGCCAAACAGCCTCAGGCCCTTCAACTAATCCTCAAATGGCATCGATTGGAGATCCCTCAGCATCCTCGTTATTCTTTTCTAGATACATTCATACTTATCAATGTTCCCTCTAAAATGTACTGCTCAGAACTGGACACCAAGCTCCAAATGTGGTCTGACAAGAGCAGAAAACAATGGGGCAATCACCTCCCATCCTCTAGGAACTCCCCTTCTGCTAGTGAAGTATATGTTTGTACTGGCTTTTTTGGCTGCCACATCGTATTGTTGACTCATGATGAGCTAACCTCATTCTACCCTCCAGAGACTTTTTTTTTCATATTAATTATTGTCTAGCCATATGGCCTTTAGAATACTTCTAAAGTATCTATTCTAAAGAATCTTTTTTTAACCTAAATACAGGACTTTACACTTATCCCTATAAACTTTCATCATATTAGATTTAACCTTTAATAGCAATGGGTTGCAAAAAGACTGCAATCTTGGAAGGAGAACCCACATCAATGACATCATGATTCCCCTGACTTATTGAAGTTAGATTTGGCCCATCATTCGAGCATGTTGAGATCTTTTTGGCTCCTGAGTCTACCATCTAACATGTTAGCTATCCCTTCCAGCTTTATGTCATCCACAACCTTGATAAACATGTCACTCATTCCTTTCATCCAAGCCATTGATTAAAAGCTTTGAACAGAAAGAAGACCAAGGACAAAACCCCAAGACATGTCTAGGTGATTCCCAGTCTCTCTCCTAACACTAGCCTTCTAAGATTCAATCTTTCTGTGACTCCCAGTGCAGGGCTCTTTCTACCACACCATGTCATTCCCCAGTTCTGGATAATAAAGGGAAAGATTCTCATTCATTCTTGGGCAAGAAACTGAAGACTATAGGAGCACAGGTGGTATTTTCACAACTGTTGCCAGTAAAAGGAATGGACTTATCAAAGGTAAAGGCAGATCTGGGAAGAGAACAGTTGGTTAAAAATATGGTATATGAGAGTAAGATTTATATTTCTGAACTACAGATTAAAATAGAGGAATTAGAAGATACTGGATAGAGATGGAACATGCATGCACACACACATACATATACACACACACACACACACACACACACACAAAGGATGAGGGTAAGAATGTATTCATCTCAAGTCTGGCAAATAAAATAAAAAAAACATATTAAAATGAGAGAATTCTACCAATTTTACCAATATAGATACCATGAGAGTAACTGTAATGGAGAAAGATTAGTGCTAAAGATGCCCATAAATTCACAGGAGGCAAATTCCTGTGAAGAGAGCCAGAAATAAAATGCATGGCCTCGAGTATCTTCCCATAAAGACAGAGGTGGAAAGAAAGAAATTTGGCATCACATGTATCACTGAGATTTGATGAGGATAGGACCCATTACTAGACTATGGTTCTGCAAAGGACTACTTTATTAAAAAGGAAAAAGATAGGGAAAAGGAAATAGAGGGGTAAGATTACATTTTGAGAAAACATTCTTGTGTAACGAACCCCAATCCACGGAGTGGAAATGCGTGGTGCTAGAGTATTTGGGTAAAGATCAACAGAAATACAATACGACAAATTATTGTAGTTGGTGAGTATGACAGGTCATAGAAAGAGATCACAAGTCTGACTGAAGCATGGAGAATTTAGTTGTCTGCTGGAGTTCTCTCTCTCTCTGTCTCTGTCTCTGTCATTCTCTCTCTCTCCCCTCTCTCTCTCTCCCCTCTCTCTTTTTCCCCCTTTCCCCCTCCTCTCTCTGTGGCTCTGTCCGTATCTCTGCCTGTGTCTCTCTCCTGTCTTGCCACTATTTTCTCAACAAAGACAATAGCCTTTCAAAAAAAGGCTACTAAATAGGGAGTCAATACCCAAGATCAGAAAAAAAATAATAAGAAATCACCTGCCAGTCCTTAATGAGTCCAGGTCCCAGATGAACTACATCCAGGATACTGAAAGAAGTGGGGAATGAATTCCGAGAAGTCATGAAAAATTGAAAAGGCATTACAGTCTAGAGAAGGACAGATGTCCTGATTTTCAAGAAAGGAAAAAAAGTGGAATTTGCCATAAGCCAATTCTATATAAGCCAGTGAGAATCAATCAAAACAGCATTTATTAAGTGCTTACTATGTGCCAGAAAATATCTTTTGTTTCCTTGCAAATCCAGAACATGTTATTTAAAAAATGGCTAGTGACCAACTAGAAAAGGAACAGTGGGCCAATAATGGCTTCCTCAGGAATGGATCATGCATGCTAGACTGATCACATTTCCTTTGTTAACAGGGCTACTAGACTAGAATTCAAGAGAATTCTACAAATGCAGTTTACCTAGATTTTATCAAAGCCTGGCAGTCTCTTGTGAGATTGGGTTTTTGTTGTATTTGTGCATTTGTACCCTTAAAACATAGCACAGTGTCCAGCTCATAGTAGTCATTTTAAAATGCTTGTTGATTAGAAAGAATGGAGAGAAATGGACAAGATGATAGCATGTTAGGTAGGTCTAAAACTATTTCAATGACTGAACTTAGAGAAGTAGTCATTAATTATTCGATGTCAACTTGAAAGACCTCAAAGGGAGTGCCATAGACAACTGTGGCTGACCCTGTGCTGTTAAATATTTTTCAAAGTGACTTGGCTAAAGGTTTAAATGGTGTGCTTATTGTACATCAAAAGTAGCTATCCTTCCTACTAAATCATTTGCAAAGTCAGAATCCAAAAAGATCTCAGCTGATGAAAAGTCAGGACACAATCAATAGGACAAAACTTAATAGGGGTAAATGTAAAATTATGACTACATATATATATATACATATATACATACATGTAATATGTAAAATCAACTTCATAAATAATATAGGGGAACTATGACTTCATAGTAGTTGGTCTGAAAAAGATCCGTGGAGTTTAGTGGACGTCAAACTCAGTGTGAATCATCAACATGAAACAGGAATACACAAACACTTTGTGATTTGCAATCCAGGTTAAGAACACCCTGGAATGTAATCAATAATTGAATGAGAAATCCCTCCAAAAAACTCACCAATTAGTCATCCAGCCTTTGAATTCCTCCAGTAGAAGGGGAAGTCATGACCTCCTGAGGAAACCCACTTTAGAATAGCCTTAACTGTTAGGAAGTTTATTCTTAAGTCAAGCATAAATTTGCCTTTTTGAAATTATGATCCATTTCTTTTGGTTTGTTTTTCCCCCTTTGGGTACAAGCAGAAAAAAAGTTTCTGGGGGAAATTCCTGGTCTGGGGATCCACCAAAGCTCATCTATGAACCTCGTATGAAGACAGAGTGACTTGCCCAGGGTCACAGAGCTCTTAAGTATCAGAGATGGGATTTAAACCCAGGTCTTCCTGACTGCCAATCCTGCACTAGCGCCCCATACCACACTGCCTCTATGTAAATATACTATGGCAGCCAAAAAAAAGCTCATTTGAATTTAAGCATCAGTAAGAAATGCATAATATTCTGGAGAAGAAGGTGATAGTTCCACTATACAGTGCCCAAGTCAGGACACATCTGGAGTATTGTGTTTGGTTGTGAGTGTTATTTTCAGGACACTGTTAAGTTGGAGGGCATCTAGAGCAGGCCAACCAAGATCATACTTGAAGGAACTGAGGTGTTTAATCTAGAGAAGAAAAGAAAGACAGGACATGATAACTATCTTCATATAATTAAAAGACTAGTACATGGATAAAAGATTAAACTTTTTTTTTTGCCTGTACCTGGCAAAGTGGGGTGGCAGGGGGAGAAAACTAAGAAAAATGATGGCAATTTCAAAAAGCAAATTTATGCTTGACCTAAGGAAAATTGCCTCACAATTACAGCTACCACAAGGTGGAGTGGGCTGCCTCAGGAGGTCATGAGTTCCCCTCCTATTGGAGGAATTCAAGCAAAGGCTGGATGGCGGATGGGTGACTTTGTTAGAGGGAATTCTTGTTCAGTTATTGATTGGATTTTAAGGCCTCTGAGGACCTTCCCAACAGAGGGATTCTGGGACCATTCCATCCTCTACCTGGATTCCCAGGGCTACCCCAAGACTAGAAGGATTCAGAGGAGGAAAGGGCTTCCCCTGAGGTAAACTTGTCTCACTGTTCTTTCAGGTAACTCTGAGGCAAAAGGACCAAGTAATCCAGAAAGAAAACTTTGCTTCCCAGGTCCTTCACTTGTGCAGCTGTGTCCCATCATCTGAACCAACCCTCCACTCCCAGCCAAGTACCTTTTATCTCAACTTCCATTTATGCTCAGATCACAGTGACACATAAGCTGCTTCTTACTCTTCAGAACTGAGATGCCAAATATATGCCCAGTTCCTTACACTTAGACAGAGGTCTCCACTCAAGGCATCCAGTGGCTCATTGTGGGGTGAAGATAAGCCTGACTCCTCAAGGTCTCTGGTCTGGATCAGAACACAATCTCTAACAGACTCAACCATGCTGGAATGTCTTAATGCATTGGACTAGGGATGGATTAGGGGTCTCTGGTCTGAGTACTGACCTAGCTAAGTTTGAGGAAGCTTATCAATAGGAGTTTAGCCAACAGGTCCTTTTTTTCCAGTTATAACCATTCATGAAAACTGTCTCCTGAAGCCTGGAAGGGTTGTTTCTCTCCATCAGAGGAGGGAGCAATCACACTTATCAAATCATGACCTCTTGAAGTATTGAAATGATAATTAATAGCAGAGAGACAACAAATGCCATGCCAAGGGCTCTGAACCTTACCACTTGGCAGCAGCAATTA
Organism: Notamacropus eugenii; assembly: GCF_028372415.1. Lineage (NCBI taxonomy): Eukaryota > Metazoa > Chordata > Mammalia > Diprotodontia > Macropodidae > Notamacropus > Notamacropus eugenii. Next base: position 619,486,551 of record NC_092872.1, on the reverse strand, counting down.
TCTGGCCCCCTAAACCAGGCCATCACATACTCATTGCCTTTTCCCATCAGGGAGAAGTCAGAGCTCTGGCCCTCACTACAAAGAACCTAAAGTGGTTGACAGTGAGCACATGGCTCAGTTATCGTCAGCAAGGACAAAGAGCCGCCAGAGGCGTACAGATGCCCAGTTGGATTATGGTTCACATGAAACAGAGTAGAAACGGATGCTGGTTCCTAAATATTGACATTTGTCTTGGCTCAAAATGGATGCTGGATAATGGCAAATCAGCTGAGGAGTTTACAGGGACTAACTCCAAGGCCATTATCAAGACTAGGCCCTATGGATAAGGTTCTTGGGAATGCGAGTGGGAGGGGGCAGAGTTCTTCAAGGTTCTCAGTTCAGAATCAGTTGGCACAAATATAAATGAGGTCTGGTGGTCAGGATTCTGGTTTCCATGTCCAGTCTTCAAGTAAGCCACTCTGTGCAGCAGTTCTCTGGTTACAACATGGGCAATACGTCTGCCTCATAAACAGGCTATGAGAATAAAAGGGACCAGAGGCAGGGAAGTCCTTCAGGGATGTTAGAGGTGGGGGGAAGGATATGAGAAGAGAAATCCTACAAAGTCATATCACTCAAATTGGTGAATATCTCCAATCTACATAGATGGTACTACTTAGCTTCTCTGGTAAGCACACTTAAGTGGTACTAAGAGAAACATAGTGCTGTGGAGACACAGAAAGTCAGGACTGAGAGAAAAAGCTTCTAAGATGGGTCTGGGAAACGAATATGTATGCAATACTGTCATCTTAGTACTACTACATTCAACAACATTCCTGCTGCCTACCAATTAAAGTTCAATACCCCTGACCTTGGCATTCAATGATCTGTTATGTTGTAAGTTCCTTGTGGGCAGTCTATGTCATATTTCATATTTGTATTATCACTGATACAACAGATATTTTTTAAGCACATATTATACTGTGTTAATCACTGGGTACAAAAATCAAAAACAACACAGTCTCCCACATGGTGCTTAAAAACTGTTTAAAATACATTCTTAACATTCTTAGACTCTTACTGAAAATCACTGGCTGACTCAATCAATAAGTATTCGCTGGACATATTCAGACATTAATTGGTTTCTAAAGGTTATCATTTTTTAATCTTCTACTACACTCTTCATTTATGTTGGCGTTGTCCCTGTTGCTCAATCGTATCTGACTCTTTGGTTTTCTTGGCAAAGATGCTGGAGTGGTTTGCCATTTCCTTCTCCAGTAGATTAAGGAAAACAGACTTTAAGTGACTTGCCCAGGATCACACAGCTAGTGAGTATCTGAGGCTGAATTTGAACTCAGGTCTTTCTGACTCCAGGCCCAGCACTCTGCACTACTCCTGTCTCCTCCCTACTATACTTTAAATAACTACTACCCATAGGGGTAGAGACCTCAACGTCCTACATTTAGAGGTGGGAAATCATATCCTATCATAACCAGTCTTACAAAGAATGGAATGGAGGCCCAGTAAGGTAAGTTCCTTGCCTAAAATCAATGTAGTTATTAAGTGGAGGAGCTGGAATTGGAACCCATGTATGATGCCCCTTTGACTCCCCCATCCCTCTGGGGCAGGGTGCCTGCTCACAGGCTCCTGCTTAAACCTTACCCAGTTCTAATCATTTTTTGACATGACATCTCCTCTGTACTTTCACACCTCCATCTTCCATCCCTCCATCATTTGTTGACCACAACCCATGGATAACTTAATAGATAAGTCTGAGGCAGTCACCTGAGTCAGAATTTAAGTGATTTGTCCAGGCCACAAAGTATCAGAAACAGAATTTAAACTCAGTTCTTCCTGCCTCAAGGTCCAGCCATTTTGCCACCCTCTGTCATGCTTTGCCATGCTTTTATAGTTTGCACTATTTGCATTTGCTTTTCATTGCTTTTCCTATTGCTTGTGCCCTGTCTCCACTAATTAGAGGGTAAGCCCCTTTGTGGTCAGAAACCATCTTTTATTTCTATGCTTTCTTTTATTTCCTTTGCCCCAGGCACACTTTGATGCACTCTGCACAAGACTGGAGCTCAATAAATGTTGTCGACTACTCCTTGCTTATATGATTACAAAGTGGGTTATGATGTTGCCAGGTGCTGATGGGCTTACAGGAAACACCAGTGGAGTGACAGACTGGAGACCATAGAAACTCCCTAGCACAGCCACTTCATTTTACAGATGAGAAGATTAAGGCCAAGAGGGAAAACATGATTTGCTCCAGATCACATAGCAAGTGAGTAAAAAGGTCAGACTTAAAATCCTCCTCTAGTTTTCTCAGTGTAGGGCTTTTGATAATCTGTCTAACTGCCTCTCAGTATAATGTTAGCCTCCATAATTTGAAATAATGAATAAAGAGGCATTTGCTAAGTTCCTATTTTGCACCAAGCATTTTACTAAGTGTTGTGGAATATAAATAGAAAAGTAAGACTTTCTCAAGAAGTTCCTGTTCTAAATGAGGGAGGCAACCTATAAAGATAAAGGGCAAATGGAAAGGCCTAGTGGTCCTACACCAACAGCAGAGATGAAAAGGCCTAAGAGTACTTAGATCACATTGGCAAGTCAAATGGTAATGCCCAGGGGTCTGGAAGACATAGTGTCACAACAGACAGTAAGACCCAGTGGTCTTCCATCTCACTGGAAGGATTATAGTTGGTGAGTCCTTATTCACCTAAGAAATGTAAAAGGGCCCCAGATTTGGAATCAGAGAATGTGGGTTCAAATCTCATTTCTATTTCTTGGATAAATCACCACTTTTCTGAACCTTAGTTCTCCCATCAGTAAAATAAAGGAGTTAGACTATGATCTACTTGTTCAGTACTTAATGTATTGTCTTTTACATAGTAGATGCTTACTATATGTTTATTGAATTGAATTGTCAAATTCATCCCCAAATCAAAGGTTCTTTTAAGCACCTATGGCTAAAGTACTATATCAACCCCAAATAATCTCTACTTATGTTCTACTTGTAGCTAGAAATGTGGGACTATAATTTAGAAGACAAGTTTCCAAAGAGAATGGGGGGGTTGTTATTTTTGTCACAGCCAATATCAGATACTACCCCAAAACACTTCACTGAATATTCAATGTAGATCTGTATAAACTATATCAAATTGCTTGCCTTCTCAAGGAGGGGCAAAGGGAAAGAAGGAGAGAATGTGGAGCTCAATGTTGTTTAAAATTGAATGTTAAAAAGATTTTACATGTAATTGAGAAAAAGTAAAATAAGACAAAAAATATTCAGCGTAAAATAGAATACCTGGAAAACACCCTGACTCCTTAAGGTATGAATAATTTGATCTTGCACATTCGATAAAGGTGCAGTTTCCAAGTGAGTTATGGCTTCAGCGGATGCTTTCTAGTTTTCTGAATATTAAGCAATGCTTTAGGAGGTCAGAGATGAAGATGATTGTCATGTCTTTTAGGCTATAGTATTTTTACAGTGGAAAGAACTATGATTCTAGAGTCAGAAGATCTGGGTTCATATTCTGCCTCTGACATTTACTTGTATGATTTAGGACAAGTTATATCCTCATCTGAAAAATGAGGGCTTAAACTAGATGCTCCTCAATAGAACCATCCATCCTCAGCTCTAGATCTACAATTGCATGATTTTGTCCTTCCTCTACTAGCATACTCCAACCAGGAAGCAGATCTCCATCTCCACATCATTTCTGCTGATATTTTTTTTTTTTTATTTACTGAGGCTGAAAGCAGTGTTCACCTAGTGACCAACCTTCATACACTGAGTACAGGGCACTTTTCTAGCCTGGCAGACTCCAACAGATGTTAGTTCTATACTCATACAGGTATTTCTCCCTGACAGATGCCAGGTTCATCACCAGAGCTCTGTGTTCAATTCCTTTCCTGATTGGTAGAACCTGCCAGAGCTTGGGTTCCATTAATAGAGCCTTTGAGAACCTAGGGTCACTGTCATAGTATGATATGACATGTCTATTAAGATGTAAGCCTTTAACAGCAGCTAAGTACTTTAGTTAATAATAGAATAGAGCATTTATTAAGTATCTTCTGTGTGCCAGGCACTGTGATAAGCACAAATGCATAAAAGTATGATGGTTTCTGCTCTCCAGGAGTTTGCATTGTAATGAAGATGAAACATCAATGGAAGTTAGGAAATCATAATGTGAGGATAAGGGTGTCCTGGAACCAGCTCTAACCAGCTCAGGAGAACTGACTTGAATTTTCAGTATGAATATTTACAACCCAGAGTAGCTAGGTGGTGCGGTGGACAGACCTGCATTCAAAATCTGGCCTCAGACACTTACATAGCTGTGTGACCCTGCCCAAGTCACTTAACTCTGTTTGCCTCAGTTTCCTCATCTGTAAAATAAGCTGGAGAAAGAAATGGCAAACCACTCCAATATCTCTGCCAAGAAAATCCCAAATGGAGTCATGAAGAGTTAGACATAACTAAACAACAACATTCACACTTGAGAAATCAGCAATTACTACAAACCTGGGCTTGATTTATTGGTTTTTTTTGATTGTCTAGACTTAAGAAAATGTTAATAATGCAAATTAAATTTAAAGGTGTAACTTGCATATATTTTCCCCGAGTGGGGGAGGAAGCAGCATAAAGGAAAGTGCCCAGCTTCTGGGGAAGAAGTAGAGTGGTCCAGAGAGCGGGGTGAGCCATCAGGAGAACAAGAGAGCTCTCTTCCAGAGCACTTGAAAGCTACAAAAGTCTCATGTCCATTTTCTTATTCAATCCCCATAGCAGAAGAGGGAAGGGGAGCAAAAGGGGTAGAGATGTAAGTATTAGCATCTTCTTGTGAAAGAGGATTAAGGCGAAGCCCAAGAAAGTGAAGTAAATTACCCAAAGTGGTACAGTTACTAAGTGCTTATGAGGGCTTGGCTCTACTCAAGTTTTCCCAACTGGAAGAGAGGTCCTCTGTCCCCCAACAGGGTACTCTTTGAGTACCCTCTGAGTACAAAGTCAGCCCAAGAGCCCTGTAACCTCACTTCAGGAGAAGGCTTCCGGGGGAAAGGCTTTGGGAAGTCTTGGAACATTTTCTCTTTACAGGCTGAACATATGAATTTCTCTCCTCTGGCCCCAAAGTCATTATCCTCTCACCTCAAATGTTCTGGGCATGTCTGTCCTGTGGCTCTGGGTTTTCTTTGGCATTACTCACAAAGCTAGTCTGCAATGTTACAAATTAGGTCTTGTAAACCCCATCAAAGCAGCCAAAGAGGAAAGCCGCTGCCTACATTCTGTCCTACTCCCTGACCATCCTGGGGCCAGCTAGAAGCCAGGACTTGAAGCTAGCTAGAATTCCCTCTGCTCCCAGAGTGACAATGCTTTTTATTTCATTCAGAATCAGTTGGCCAGTTAGCTGTCTCCCCAATCCACCCCTGCAAGAGGCCCCATGACAACATCAGCTCTTTCTGGTGCGGTGGAACAGAACAACACAAAGAGTGCTGGAATGAAGATCAGAAGAACAGATCTCAAGTCAAGTTACTTTGTCTTGGAGTCTCAATGTCCTCATCTTTAAAATGGGCCAATACCATTTATACCCTATTCCTTATAGCACAGTTGTGAGGAAAGTGCTTTGTAAACTGTAGCATATCAGGGAACCTCTGATAAACTGAGGACCCCCAACCTTCTTAAAAATCACAAGATATATAAGGAGCAAAAAATGAAGACCACAAAGCTATAAAGAGGTATTGCTTTCCAATTCTGGGTGGTTGCATTTGCACATTTAGAAGTGATGAAGCATGAAAGGGGGAAACCTACATGGCTGAGGCCCATGTGAAGATAGTCATGTCACACCTCTGGTGCTGCAGGGAGGCTGATGCCTTCACACTGTTTCTCAGTCCCAGATGGAGGCTGCTTCACCTCTGATTTCTGTCTCCCTGAAGTCCTAGTCTAAGGGATTTTCTATTGCTTTTTTCTGGAAAGTACCAGAGCCCTTTCCCTCAAATCAGCAGGATCCTGCCTGATTCTGATGTTTCGGGTTCGGCTCTAAGGACAACCATCTCCCAAGCAGCAGTCGCCATCTTGGCCTCTGTCTTCTTTTGCTGGGAACTTGACTTGACTTGATAGTCTGACTCGACTCTCCTGATGCTAGTATGCTCTGTTGCCACCATGCACTATTGCTAAAGGAGAAGGAGAGGGAGGGAGAGAGAGAGAGAGAGAGAGAGAGAGAGAGAGAGAGAGAGAGAGAGAGAGAGAGAGAGAGAGAGAGAGAGAGAAAGAAAGAAATCCCCTCTCTCTCCTTTGACTGCAGTGATGGCAAACTCAAATAGAAATGGGGGCCACAATACCTTTCATAAGGATCCATAAGCCTGCTTATTCACTTAGAAAATCATCTATTAACATTATCTATGCTCTACTGTATTTTTTCTTGTTTTGTAAAATATTTCTCTATTACATTTTAAAATGGTTTGGGTTGCAATGCAATCTCTGGATACTTGACTGTATACTTGTTGAAACCCCCTTCGGGAATGATCTGAACTCTTAACTGCCAATAGGGTAAACCCACCCTTTTTTACTGCCACTTCAAGTTTATACATTCATTGAGTAAACAGAGAAAAGGGCTCATTGCAGATCCATTCATTCTCTTTATCAATCCCCAATTTTTTTCTGATTATTTAACACGCAAATGGATCTCTCAAGGTCTACAAGCTTTATTACTCTTCCAACCTATAAATTAGCCCACTCTAAGACTGAAGCAGATACTCCCTTTTATCGCTCATTTTTTTCTTTCTCTAATTTCATTAAGTGGACTGGGGAGACCAAGTTGAGTCCCTGATTAATTCCCTACAATACTAGTTATAATGACATTAGCACATATTTCAATGATATTTGATAGAGAGACTTTCATGTTTTGAGTGAGCATTCTGATGTGCCATCATCTGCTTCCACTGCCTTAAGTAAATGTGTCATGAATCCTTTCTGCAGTACCTAAATGCAAAGGAAAGAAGGAAGGGAAGGAGGAAAGGAAGGAGGGAGGGAGGGAGGGGAAAGGAAAGAAGGAAGGAAATAATGAAAGAAAGAAAGAGAAAGAAAAAAGGAAGGAAAGAGGGAAAGAAGGAAAGAAAGGAAGGAAGGAAGGAAGGAAGGAAGGAAGGAAGGAAGGAAGGAAGGAAGGAAGGAAGGAAGGAAGGAAGGAAGGAAGGAAGGAAGGAAGAAGGAAGGAAGGAAGGAAGGAAGGAAAAATGCATTTATTAAGCAACCACTGTGTACCAGGCACTATGCTAATCACTTTACAAATATTAACTCATTTGATCTTCCCCACAACCCCAGGAGGTAGATGTTATTATGATCCCCATTTTCTAGGTGAGGAAACTGAGGCAGGCAAAGGTTAAGTGACTTGCCCAGAGTCATATAGCTATTAACTACAGTAGGGTGTCAGGTTGCGAGGTGCTGATGGGCTTATAGAAAACACCAGCAGAGTCACAGACTGGTGACTCCAGAAGGGATCGTAGAGACTCTCACAATCCCTTCATTTTATAGATGGGAAGTATTTTTCTCAAACACAGCAAGGGAGTAGCAAGGCCAGAATTAGAGCCCACTTCGAGCTGTCTCAGTGCAGGGCTCTTGACACTTTATTTCCCTACCCCAGCACCCTGAATACTATTTACTGCTTGCCTCCCTCAAGGCCAAGGCACTTGTGCGACCCCAGGGCCGGTGATGTTCTCAGCCTGATACATGTTGCTCAAGCTGTTGTCACCTTCCTCCACTTTTGAGCCTTGATCAAGTCACTTCCCCTACATTGGCCTCACATTTCTCCTCTTTTAAAATAAAAGTAGAATGACTGATATCTAGTTCCTTTACAATTCTAAAGTCTATAATTCTGAATGAAAGGGAGAAAATGCCAGTGGGGAGAGGAAGGGAGAAAGGGAGAGAGACAAGAGAAGATACTCCCACGTCTCATGGTGAGGCTTAAGTCATCAGCCTCACTTTCTCTGCCAGAGTGACTTAAGTCCAATGACAGGACAAAAGTCAAGAAGACTGAAGATGGCTCAGGATGCCTTGGCATTTTTGATGCTTAGACCAAGCTCTAAGCGCTCCACAGCATCCGCTTCAACCACCTTCATGGCCACTGGAGCAAATTGCTCTTATCTTCCCATTCCATCTTAACATGCTTGGGGTAGACATCTCCCCAAATCACTTTTATCTTTTACCCTCAACCTGGATTAGCCTATGTGCCAAGATGGTTTTACCAGAGTGTGGTCACTGCACATGCTATAGCTTCTTGGAGCCACAAGTGGCAAGTGGATGGCAGGTGGACACCAAAGGTGGATGAGCAGCCCTGAAAAGGGCTCAATAAACCCTCCCACTTGAAGATCTAGTCTGCCCCATAGAAGAACCAAAACTAGAAGCCAGGTTTCCTGACTCCTTTCTCCCTGCTCTTTGTTCCTCAAGTGTTTTCCCTCTCACTTCTGCTCTCTCTCATCGGTTCCACCTCAGAAATAGGGGCATCAAGCCTCCCTCACCCTCCTGTGTGATGCAAAGCTTACAAGCTCAGAATTCACCCAATTTACTTCCCTGGAAAAAACAAAGTCCAATATCAGAGCCTTGTGTCTTGTCTCAGAGCCAGAATGTGTTGCCAAAAACTAGAAAGCTGAGTCTCCTTCCAAGACTGCAGAGGCTGAATCCATCTCACTATCAGAGAGATCATTTCCTGTGAGAAACAGGGCAGTAGTCAATAGCAAAGCTGGGAGCCCCAAAGTTCCCCTAGCTAGAGGCACCACAAAGCCAGGGGGGAGAAAGAGCAAAGGAGCTGAGAGGTACATTGGAGGGAATTAAATCAGAGAACCTAGGTCTGGATCCTAGCTCTGCCACATTATCTGTGTGACTTGAGGCAAGTCACTGAAACCCCCCGTCTTCATTTTCCTTATCAACAAAATGAAGGCAGTGGAGAGAATGGAGGAATAAATGGAGTCCAAGATCCCTTTCTTGATCTAAGATCCTGTGACGCCGGGCAAGCTGCCCAGGTGCCCACCGAGGGGCTAGATTAGGTATAATCACACAAAGGCACTTTGCTGCTCCTGCTCCAACAGCCCAGCATTCCTAACACTTATGGATTTAGGCTTTTGCATTGTAAAGAAGCTTAGAAACCATCAAACCCCTCATTTTACAGAGGAAGAAGCTAAGCCCAGAGAGAAGTGACCTTCTATATTTGTTTGCCTTCCCTCTCTTGCCAGTTATTTTTAAAAGGAGGAAAGAAAGAGAAGTAATGTGAAATCCTGAAGAGCTATCTGAAGGTGAAATGATACTCCTCAGGAACTAGTGAGTCCCCAGTTACTGGGAGCTGGGGGGTGGGGTCTGCAAACAGAGGCTAAAGAAAATTTAGGAACAGAGATTACAGTTCTGTACAACATCACAGAACCTCAAAGGTGAAAAAAAAGAATCTCAGAGAATGAAAAAATCCTTTCTTATAGCGGCCAGGTGGCAGGCAGCAGAAGACAGAGGGCTGGACCTGGAGTCAAGAAGACCTGGGCTCAAATACAGCCTCAGACACTTCCTAGCTGTGTGACTCTGGGCAAGTCACTTAACCTCTGTCTGCCTCAGTTTCCTCATCACCTGTCTCCCAGGAGTGTAAGGATAAAATGAGATAATATTTGCAAAGTGCCTTGCAAATCTTAAAGTGCTAGCTATTATTATCACCAATCACTCATTCTCTAATTTAAAAATCCCAATGAGGGGGAATTTACCACCTCCTTATCACCATTCCATTTATGCACAGCTCTGATAATTAGAACATGTTCATTACATTAAACTGAATTCTGCCTCCCTGTAACTTCTAGCTATCAGCCTTACTTGGAGGACCCCACATTAAGTCAAGGAGAATTCAAACCCCTCTTTCCTATCAAAGACCTTGAAAAATTTGAAGAAAGTTAGCCTGACCCTCCCCCACCTAGTCTTTTACTTCCCAGGCCAATCCTCCCCACAGACATCCCTTCCAGCATGGGGATTCTGAGGCTATGCCCCAGAGCAAGTGGGATTTAGGAATATGACTAGGATAATAGACACTTCTGAAAACATTACTTTTAAAGCAAGTCCTGAACTCAGTTGCCTTCATCACTGTTTCCTCCCTCAGGTAGAGACTACCATTATTTAGTCCTATTCCAGAAGATCTGGAGTCAAAGAGCTTGAGTTCAAATCCTGACTTTGTTACTTACTACTTTGTGACTTTTGCCAACTCACCTCATTTCTTGGGCCTTCAAGGACCTCACTTATAAAAGGAGCTTTTTTTCCTTCCCAGATCCAATTCAATTCAGCAAACATTTAGAGAGGGCCTCCCTAGCATATGTCAGGCACTGTGCTAGGAACTAGAGCTCCAAAGACAACAATGAAATATGCTCAGACTTTCCATTTGACTGAGGGGTTATCGCATGTATACTAACTGGAAAAAATAAAGATGAAGTACATATTCAAAATGATTTCCTAACAAAGCAAGTATTAATGACTAAGAGGATTGGAAGAGGGCTCACCTAGGAGATGGCCCTTGGTTTAGAAGGATGGGAGGAATTCTGCAAGGTGAAGGAGAGAGGTATGTACGTTCCAGAAATGAGATCCATTTGTGCAAAGGCATTGAGGATGGAGAGTCAACTCAACTCAATACACATCTATTAAACACCTCCTGTGTACCAGGTACTGTATGCTTAGACATTGCGAATACAATGGGAAAAATAAAAGTTTTCATTCTTGTGAGTGTGATACCCCATGTACACAGATAAGTAGTAGAAAATATATACAAGATAAATACAAAATAATGGGGAAAGGGCATGAATAACTGGGAACGGCCAGAGAAGACCTCTTTTAAGAGCTCAAGGCACCTAAATTAAGCCTTGTGGGGAGTTAGGGACTATATGAGGTGGAGACAAAATGCTTCCATATATGGGAATACTTAGCAGGCCAGTATGACTAGTACTGAAATGCCTGAAGGGGAGTAATATGAAAGAAGAATGGTGAGGCATGTGGGAGCTTTATTGTGGAGGTTGTAAATTCCAGGTTAAGAAGTCTGTATTTTATTCAAAGGCACTAGGGAGCCATTGAAAGTTTAGGAGGAAGAAGACATGACATGGTCAGATCTGCATTAAATGTCTTACAAAGTTTCTTCCAGCTCTCCGACTATGATCCTAGGAGCATTTTCCCCCAGATTCCTGTGCCTTCCAGTTGCCTCCAAGCTATGAGTTCCCTCCACAGGGATGAGTAAAAAGATTCCCTGTGTTTACCTCCAGCCACAAAATACACAGAGTTCCTGGGGCTATTCATAGAGAACACGTAACTTGGCTGGGGAAGCCTGAAAGGTCAGAGAATCTTCTCAAAAGGTCTACTGTATGCACTGACTGGTTCTCCAGTGGCCTGAGAAAAGGGGGAGTGAAAGGGGGAAGAGAAGGAAAAGAAAGGGAAAGTTCTTCTTTTTCTTAAGCCTGACTGTTCTCTCCTTTAATGATCACTCAAAACAAGGAAACCTGCCAGAAGACACATTAAGGCTGCAAGAGAAGAAGGCTGCAGGCAAGGACCTGTCAGTCAAGAGGAAAAGTAAACAGACCATATTGATTTTTCCCCTTCTCCAGGGCAGGGGAAGCTTCATGTTCAGCATCCATTCTCCCTTCCCCCAAACACACACATATGCACCCCCGCGCTTTACCCCCTTCCCCCAAACTGAGAACAGCAAAAACAATAAACAGAATCACCAGAAGAATTCATTCCAAAGGCCGTGCAGATGGGCTGACTCCATTCTGGGGTGAGGGGTGAGAATGAATGTTCCTTCTTCGGAGAATGGTGGGGGAAGGGAGGAAGAAAATGGGGTGGGGGTGGGGTGGAGGATAGTAGAAAAGGCCTACTCTGGTAGCCAGACTTCATTCTTTGACTTCACTGGAAAATTGGAAGACAAATTAAATAGGCAAGTGCCATAGTGTAGCAGAGAACACACCAGCCTCTGAGTAAGAGACCTAGGTTCAAATCCTGCCTCTGGTATTTATTAGTCATGTGACCCTGGGCAAGTCACAGATGGTTCCAGGGCTTCCATTCCCTGATCTGTAAAACACTAAATAAATACTCAAATGGACTCAAACTGAACTTACCAGTTTGGGAGTTCATTTCAATAATGTCTGCCTATCCTACATGACATCTTCTTAAAGTTTTTCATATGGTAGTCCCACCAAAGTCTTGGAAGTGTTCATTGCTTTTTATCATGAGGGTACCAATGAAGCACGCCAGCTTTCATCTCCTCACTCTCAACATACGACCAGACCACCTCTCTTTATCTTTAACAGAGAGTTTGTCATTAGGTATATGTGACAACCATCTGGCATCCACCTTTAGGCATCTTTCCATTGACCTTTGTGTGATATTTATCTTTACCCCTTCAGAAGTAGCAGTATTCCAGGTCTCACCTCTGTACAAGCTATAGTAAGATTTTGTATTTTTTAAAAACTGAGCTCTTGCTGTCATGGAAAGCTTGGGATCAGTAAATGTACTTAGTGATTTCCTAAAATCAGTGTAACCCACTCTCTTCTTTATCAGCTCTGAGTCCAGCTCATCATTCATCTGTCCTGCTTGTCCCAGACACATTTATCAGACAAATTCTATATATGGCGTCTATTCAGATGCATGTTGAAACTAGATAACAGACCTATTTGGCCTTCGTGAATGGATAGTCCAAGCTCTTGATTATAGATCTCCTTCAGGAATTCTACAGTGTTTGGGGGCTTGATGATCCACAGAAAGAGAGTATCTGGAGGACTTTACCATCCACAGATCATTCTTCCTCTACTTCGACTCTGTGCTGGATCTCCACCATCACAATGGCAAGTATTTCTGGCAAGCACACACCTCCCTGTTTTATGCCTCATGGAATATTTATTATCAGAAGGTGAGTAAACAGAATTATTTGTGTTGTTACATCTTCCAAGGAATCCTGAATGATCAGTCCCTCGATGCCATCAGAACTGAAGGACATATAGTATATAACTTTTCTATATATACCTGATCCAATCAATTTCTTTTCTTATCTTTTTTTTTGTTGGTGTCATCCCTATATCTCCTCTTTCAACAAGTCAGGGATTTTGATGATAGGATCTAAGTACGGCAATTCCACTATCTTTAATGGGGGAAAAATCTGTTTATTGAAATAGTTTTTGTAAATATTTTCCCTATTTTCTTCTGTTTCTGGTCCTCTTTCCATTTAATCCTTGAATGCCCTTGGGATGATTTTACTTAGTTGGATAGCCTGCCCACTTTTATGAGGTTTGACCCAGCATGCCTTCTCTCTGCTTTATGAGACAATGCTGCTCATAATCATCCATCATCTTCTTTTTTATAAGATTTTATAGACAAGTTTATATTCTAACCCAATGTTGCCTTTGGCAGCCATCTCTCTCCAATTGGCAAGTAAGTCAAATGTTTACTGACTTAGGCATTTCCTAGGCTCTTCTGGTTTTTTTGTTGTCACAATTAATTTATATCAGTTTAATTTCTATATTAAATTATTATGATTAGTGACAATGCCCTTTCTGTTATCTTTTTTAAAAAATGTTTTATACCTGTACTATCCACCTCATGGAATTGTTCTAATGATTAAATGAGATAATGTATTAAAGTGCTTAACAAAATTTAAAGCATTAATAAATATAAATGATCACCCCTGGGATACTATGCTATTTGATATTTATCCAAAGACAAATATATAATACCATGTGAAATCTATTTATATAAGGTGCTGGACCCCTCCCATTCCTCCCCAGGTTAACACAGAATTACCTAAGTTAATACTATTAGGTTAGTGTCTGTTTTGTGGTCAAATTCAGATAGCTCCCAGATATTTGTATACTCTATAAGCTATACCATATATCCTCAACTATATTCTTTCTTATCCAACGGGGTAAAAAAGTACCTTATGTTCCAGCCAATCAAATGTATCCACTTTCATAGTAAACACTATCATTATGAGACAGACAGGTGCCACAGTGGAGACAGTGCTGAAGTCAAATATGGCCTGCAACACTTACATGCAGTAGGAACCAGGGCAATTCACTTAACTTCTTGTTTGCCTCAGTTTTTTTTCCTCATCTGTAAAATGGGGATAATAATAGCACCATCTTCTCAGGGTTGTTGTGAAGATCAAATGAGATAATATTTGTAGACTACTTTGCAAACCTTAAAGAGTTATATGAATGCTAGATATTTATTATTATTATTAATTATTATATCAACAAGAAAATAATTAATGCCCTAAGGAATCATGAAATCACAGAACTGTAGAAAAACCTTAAAAGTCATCTATCTCCTGTCAATTACAATAATCCCTTGTACAGTAACCCTGACAAGCAATTGTACAGCTTCTATCTGAACACCTCCGGTGATGAAGAACTTGCTACTTTACAAGGCAATCCATTCCATTTCTTGGAATCCTTTTCTTTATGGTGAGTTCAAATTGCTATCCCCATAACTTGCACTATTGGTTCCAGTTCTTTCCTCTGAAATTACCAAAGGAAGATGAGGAGAGGGATAGATAGGGAAATGCATTTGCTCATGTTTCAAGTGGGCATTGGACCAGCTGACCTCTGAAAGCCTTTCTACCTCTTGACTATTTCCCTCAGATATTTAAAAGTGAGAACAGAATCTCGCTCCCCCACAATCTTCTCCAAGTGAAACATCTGTAATTTCTTAAACCGTTTCTCTTCATGCGGCATCCGTTCAAGACTAATCACCATCCTGATCACCTCCTCAAGGTTGAAGTGAGTTTGTTAATTTGGAAGAATGTGAAAAATTCCAGATTGCAAGTCTACACAAAGTTGGAGCAGAGGGCACAACCAGGGTCACTCAGCTAATAAGTGTAAGAGCCAAGGTTTGAACCAAAGTCCTTGACTCCATGTTCAGCATCCACTTCACTATACCATGTTTTATCCCCACTGAAAACTAAGCACCAGATCTTGGTGAAAGAATTGTTACCTCCTTGGGGATGGAATGAAAAACGGACATTCAAACAAACAGTCTGGATTTTCATCATGAAATTTCCTCTATCACCAAACTTCTTGTGCCTCAGTTTCTTTACCTAGAAATTGGGCTAATAGAAACTGTCCATCTTCCAAGCTGACGGGAATGGTCAGGGGTCAGGCTGGGTGTTAATCATCTCTAAACTGTATAGAACTCCCTGGAGAGAGACCTTATTGTTACAAGCCTGTTCCAGAAATGGTGTGTCTGCAAAATACATTAATGCCATTTAAAGAAAAGAGAGAGGCTGAGTGTGTGGGCTGCTGGCACAAACACCCAGGGCAACAGTTCTCGTGGGTATCTGGGCAACCTCAAATGGAACAGAAAGACTTTCCTGGGGCTCTCCAAGTAGGGCAGCAAGATTCCACTGTGATTAGGTGCTGAGGGGCTTCCTGTGATGCCCCCTGGGTGTTAGAGTTAAGACATGAATGGCTGGGAATGCCAAGGGCATGTCAATCGGGCTGAGACCAAATGATTCTAGATAAAAGCTAGGTTGTGGGCTCAGTTGGCACAGCAATCAGGGAAAGTGAAAGGCACTAAAGCACTGACAGTAAGATTCAGATCCCCTTGTCTGCTAAAAATCATTCAATTATTCAATTAGTGCCCTCGAGGTCACAGGTTCTTAACCTGGGATCTGTGAATTTGCTTTTGAAAATATTTAGATAACTATATTTCAGTATATTTTGTTTCCTTTATAATCCTACATATTTCATTGTATGCATTGAAACATGATTCTGAAAAGGGGTTCATAGGTTTTTACCAGTTAACAAACTGAGGCATGACACAGAAGAAAATCAAGAACCCCTACTCTAAGTCATTTTTCCTCTGTACTATAAGGACTGCTTATGTTCTTCTATTTGCAGTGCCTCTCTGTTTACACCCTCCTAAGATCTCAGATTTGGACGGGAGCTCAGAGACTCTTCAGTCCAACACAC
This sequence comes from Notamacropus eugenii, assembly GCF_028372415.1. Lineage (NCBI taxonomy): Eukaryota > Metazoa > Chordata > Mammalia > Diprotodontia > Macropodidae > Notamacropus > Notamacropus eugenii. The sequence continues at coordinate 619,470,621 of NC_092872.1, read as the reverse complement.
ACCTAAGAAGGAATCCCCTCAGAAGTAGTCACTTAGCCACCTCTCTCCTAAAGACCTCTAGTGATGGAAAATCACTTCCAAAGAAGCTCCCTCCACTTGGGTCAACTCGAATGTTTGGGAAGCTGTTCTTTATATTTTGCTGAAATCTATGTCCCTGCAACAGCTACCTAAGATGTGAGAGAAAGAACTCCCAGGGTCCCCTACTGTATAGAACAGAGTAGTTTTTCCCTAAATGGCATGGAAATTATCCCTGGGCCTTGAGGTCTAAAGTTTGAACTATTGATAGAATTTATTTGTATAACCATAATGTTGATGATCATGATGATAAGTAACTAGCATTTACAAATACCATCCAATTTTTTCCTCATAACAATCCTGGAGATAGGTTCTGTTATTGTCCCTGTTTTACAGATGGGGAAACTGAAGAAGAAAAAGGTTAAGTGACTTGCCCAGGGTCATAGAGCTAGTAAGTATTTGAGGGCAGTTTTGAACTCAAAACATCCTGACTCTAGATTCAATACTATCCAGCGTGCCATCGAGCTTCCTAAATGCATAAGTCAACTCATGAGAAGTCTCCTCAGAGTTGACAAATGCCTCATAGACCTTCATGTCACCATACTGTGCCCTGTTGACTGGATGTGTTTCTGTATGGAAACAAGGAGGAATGAGTCTAACTGAGCTAGTTCAGTATTCTTTCTAAATATCTTTTCCATGATACAGCTAAGCAAGCCTTCTTTTACTCAAAACGAACTGTGCTTGTCTCCTTTGATTCTAGTCTTGAAACTGAACCATTCCACTAGGCTGAGTCATACCTGGTCTAGCCAATGCTCCTAATTCTGAGCCCAAGCAAGACTCAATGAGTCCATCTTCCACAGGATCACCATTCAAATACTGAAGAGAGGGGCTGTGTTCTTCCCAAGCTTTCTCCTATTCAGTCTACAGATGTCAGTTCTAGTACCATCCTAGATTCTAGAATGGGTCACCCCTTAATGCCATCCCCAATCTGGTAAGGAAACCATCTAACTGTCTTCCTCATTCTGGGTGATGCATAATTACAGACTTTAATGAGATGCAGGTAGTAAACAATAATCCCCTATCAGAACTCTTGGAAAACAATCAATGTACCCTGTTAGAGGTCCTCTAAAATCCTAGTGGCCATCTTGATATAGCCCTCTCCTTACTTGGAAATTAAGGCTTAGAACTGACACCAGTAATTAAATTGGTCCAGCCATGATACCCTTTTCTCAATGTTCAACTAACCTCCTTCCCACAACCATTTTTGTTTGTCGTTGTTCAGTCATTTTTCAGTCATATCTGACTCTTCGTGACTCCATTTGAGGTTTTCTTAGCAAAGATACTGGAGTGGTTTGCCATTTCCTTCTCTAGCTCATTTTAAAGATAAGAAAACTGAGGCAAATAAGGTTAACTGACTTGCCCAGGGTCACACAGCCAGTAAGTATCCAAGAGACCAAAACAATGTACCTTGTTGCATCTTGTGTATACATATATACAAACATATATATGTATATGTATGTATACATGTGTGTATACATATATGTATATACATATATATAATATAGCAATGTTGTTTTGTGTTTGTCTTTCATTTTCAAAGAAGACCATGACATCAGAGAAATGATGACAGCACTTCCACTTGACTTTGTTTTGAGTGAGGGAGGGCTGAGTAAGGTCACCAGCCTCACTTTCGCCTCCTGAGTAATCTGGATCCAATGATCAGATATTCATCAGGATGACTGGAGACAGTCCAAGATGCAATGGGGGACCTTGGCCCCTTTAAGCCAAGACTTATTCAGGTACTCACTTAGGGTGAGGTAACACCCATTCAGTGAACAGACCTGTTTAAAAAGTAGTCAGGGGATGGCCCCTTTAATGAGTTAAAGAGAAAGTAACTAACAAGAGCTGAGAGGGAAACAGCAAAAGTTACTATTGATAATCACTCTTAAGCCAAGAGGGTTCAGAAAACAGCCCTTAAGTGGAGCTTGGGCAGGAACCTAGAGTTGTCCAATCTATGGGCTTCAGAGTACAGTAGGTTTAAGGTTTTGGGAAAGGAAAGGAAAGGAAGGGAAGGGAAGGGAGGGGGGGAGGGGGTGGAGAAGGGAGGAGAAGGGAGGGGAAGGGAGGGGAGGGGAGGAAAGGAATAAATCTAGCCAGTAAACCCCAAGTTAACTGGGCATTCTCTGGCAATCCAAATTAGCCTTCCTTTGGAGAAGAGAAGGAAGGGCAGGGGGAGTCAGATAGGAGAGGAGAAGCTGAGTTATCCAGCTAGCTGGGTCCCCATTCAGGCAGCTGAGTCTACTCACAGATTGTGTTCAAACAATTTATATAGTATATATGTATATAACATATGTAATATAGCTACACACACACACACACACACACACACACACACACACACTAATAAAATCGAAAGTCTCTCTTTACAAAACATCTTCTTTGGAAAGCCCATGCTTTGTGCTCTAGGTCTACTGTGCTGGTAATAAGAAGAGCATGCTTCTCATTCTAATTCAGCTACAAATTCATTGTGTAACTTGAGGCAAGTTGCTGTCATTCTCAGAGCTGCTCTCCTCATTCACATAAGAAGACTGGACCAGATTATTTTTAGCACTCCTTCTAGGCCCAGATTCTTTGGTTTTATGTTATTGGAGCAGAGCTAGGAAAGAAGCAAAGTTTTTTAAAGATAAAACAGAACACAAGAGTTCTTAGAATTCAAACCCCTCATTTTCATAGAGAAAGTTGCTGATGTCCAGAGAGATAAAAAGGTCTTGCCTAGGTCCTGGAAACAGCTATTTGATTGAGGGGATAGAATGCTGGGCCTGAAGTCAGAAAGATCTGAGTTAAAATCAGGCTTCAGATACTAACTCTATGACCCTGGGCAAGTCATTAACTTCTGTTTGTCTCAGTTTCCTCAGCTATAAAATGGGGACAATAGTAGCACCTGCCTGGCAGGACTGAAGATCATATTTGTAAAGCACTTAGCCCAGTGCCTGGCCCGTAGTAGGTGCTTAATAAATGCTTCTTCCCTTCACCCAAGGTCATACAGTTAGTTACTAGCAGAGCTGGAACTAAAACTCGCAGAGTTCCTATCTCCTAGGCACTTGGTCTTTCAGTTATTCCACAGTGTAAGCTTTTGTTCCTATTCATTAGGTATTCCCTGAGTGCCCTTGGGGGCTCTTGCACTAGAAACACAGAAAAGGTATGCAATTACTCTCCTAAAGGAGTGTGTCTTCAATCTGCAGATTGGTGTGTCTAACTGAGAGCTTTAAAAACAGGTTCAGAATCCTAGAATCATGGTATTTAGAGCTGAGATGGACAGAAGAGATTATCTAACTTAACCCCTCCCATTTTACAGATGAAGAAACTGAGGCCCAGAGAAATGGGTCACCCAGATTGTGAGTTCTGGAACCCAAAGCCAGGTCCCATGCTCTTATCTAACTCTCTCATCTTATAGATGAGGGAAATAAAATTCAACATCATAGAGAGCCTGGATTCAAGACAGTTCCCTGGAGTCTAAATTCAGTTCTCTCTCCAACACCAAAAGCACTAAAGCACCTGTTCTCAAGAATTTTTTATTTCTCATGACCTTGGCCAGATCACTTATTCTATCTGTACCTCAGTTTCCTCACCTGTAAAATGGGAATAATAAATACTGCACTATTTACCTCATAAAACTTTAGGGAGAATTAATTGTTTTCTTAAATTTGTAAAGCACTTTTTGTAACTGTGGGTTGAACCATCATGCTTGGCTCTTTGTGACCTCATTTGGGGTTTTCTTGGCTTGCCTTTTTCTTCTCCAGCTCATTTTACAGATGAGAAAACTGAGGCAAACTGGGTAAAGTGACTTGCCCAGGGTCACACAACTAGTAAGTGTCTGAGGCCAAATTTGAACTCAGGTCCTCCTGACTCCAGGGCCAGTATTATATCTGGCAAATAAAATTCTTAAAACTAAAACAATTTTTAACTTGAACCTTACCTTCCACTGTGGCAGATGGAAACATGAGAGTATTGTACTGTAGATTATACTATTACAAATCTGTCTACCTTGGCCACCCTCTGAAAACCAAGGGATAGGTGGTTGGGAATTTAGTTGCTATTAGTGGAAGACGCCAAGATTGGAGAGGTCTTGATATCACCTCTGACAGTCTGTCCTTCACTGTTGGTGGATGTCATTAGAAATTGTGAAGAACACACAAGCTTGAAATAATCTGTCAGCAACATCTGCTTCATGCACCATTTGAGATCCTTAAGGTCTTGGCATATTGGGAGCATAGCAGAGGTGAATTGATGTTTAACCTTGGGCTGCAATTGATGATGGGATTGGCAACCTTGAAGTCTCTAAACAGCTGGTTGATTTCACCAAGCCTCCCTTCAATCTTGGAAACTGTGAGTGGCACAATCAGGTTTTTTCTACTACATATACCCATGAAGGTACAAGGTTTCCAATGCAAAAGTGAAAATAATAATTTTTTAATTTAATTTAATTTAAATTTCAAAAATAATAAAATCACACAGATATTAAAGCCGAGAAAGTGAACTGCACAAACACTGAGGTTTGATTGTATTAATATCTAAATCCAATGGCCTTTTTTCAGTCCTCATCCTACTTAAGCTCTATGCAGCTTTTGATGTTGTCAAACACCCCTCCTCCTGAACACTCTCTTCTTGGCTTCCATGATTTCTCTCTTGAGGTTCTTCTCCTACCTGACTGACTTCTCTTCCTCAAACTGCTTTGAAGTTTCATCATCAGTTTCTTGCCCCTAAAATGTGGGTGTCTGTCACTTCTCTGTTCTCAGACCTTTATTTATCTCTCACTGAGAGGTCTCAATTGTTCCCAAGCATTCAATTTTCATTTCTTCACAGCTGACATCTGGTCCTAATACCTCTCCTGAACTCTAGTTCCACATCACCAACTTCCTGCTAGATATCTCATATGTCTCATAGGCATATGAAACTCAACATATTCAAAGTAGAACTTGTCATCTTTTCCCTAAATCTGCTCCTGATACAAACTTTTCTCCTCCCAGTTATCCAGGATAACAACCTCAGTCATACATATCTCTCTCTCTCTCTCTCTCTCTCTCTCTCTCTCTCTCTCACACACACACACACACACACACACACACACACACACACACACACACACACACACACACACCTTCCCCTACATCCATTTGGTTGCCAAAGGTTGCCATTTTGACCTCAACAATATCATTCTACATCCATCCCCCTTCTCTCCATTCACACAGCCACCACATTAGGCCAAACCTTCAGTTTCTTCCATCTAGATTATTGTAATAACTTCCTGATTGGTCTTTCTGTTTCAGGGGTGTACTAAAGCTAGTTTAAATTGACTCATGGGAGCTAATTGTTAAATTTTCAGTGTGAGTATTCACACCTCACAAATTGGCAAATGCCATAAATTTGGTTTAATTTCTCATGTTGTTGATTGTCTAGACTTAAAAAAAGTGATGGAGAAAATGTTAATGGTACAGATGAAACTAATAAGTATACCATGGTACATTCAACCACCACCACCCCACCCAAGGTCTGGTTGTTAAACATTTACCAGCAAACCCGGACTCTGTTTCCAGTGTCTCAGAAGAACAAAGAAAGTAAGAGAAGAGGTTCAGGAAAAAAAAAACAAGGATTCTGTCCTATGACACAATCTTGGGAAGAGCAGTAGACTCAGAATCTGGAGACTTGGGTTGGAATTCTAGTTCTGACACTTAGCAGATGTTTGAGCTACCTAAATCATAAGACTCTTAGAGTCTAACCCTCTCATGTTACAGATGAGGAAACGGAGGTTCAAAGATGTTAACTGACTTGCCCAGGGTCATGCAGTTTTTACACAGTAGAGCCAGGATTCAAATGCAGGTTGTCTGATTACAAGCTCCTCACTACTCATCACTGGAATCCCCTTCAGAAGTGGCCCAAGTTCAGGGAGCCTCATGTATCTACTTCAAACTTCAGAGATCATAGAGGACTGGGACAGCTTCTGTTTGATTTCCAGAATAAACCCTAGGCTCAGGAATGAGAAGAACATTCTTCCTGTAAGTCTGTACATTAGGGAAATTTCATGAAGCAAGTTCCTTCTGACATTATCTCTCTATCTAGTACCACTCACTTGTAAGAGGTATGGTCATGAACTCCATATTCCCCCAATGCATCAAGCCAGGACAGTTTCAGTCATTGGGAGCAATTCTCCGTGGACTACTTCTCCCAGAAGGCTATGTTGAGGATCACAGGGTGATGACCTCACCTAGAACGAATGCTGATTGGGTAGTGTGCTTCCAGCATGTGCAATTTTAAAAGAGAACAGGTGTAATTTTGTGAATTGTGGCAAAGATAGTGTTACAGCAGCCACAGAAAATCAGAGACATGAGAGAACAGTGAGACAGGACTGTAGTGGAGAGAGAGACAATGGGAAGTTCCCTCTAGTTGCCTAGCAGTAAACAATGCTCCCTCCACTCAGAGAAGTCAACAGTGCTCCCAGAACTGTAGAGCCAACCAGAGGACTTGGCAGCCTTTAAATAATAATATTTTATTGTATTAAATAAAATAATAATGAAAATATTTGCTATCTGCTTCAACTCTGCATTATTTATCTTGTCCTTCCAATTAAATCGCTTTTGCTTTTAATTCATGTTATTTTCTCTGATCTAGTACAAGGATTAAATGGAATAAGAAAAAAGAAACAAGCATTTATTAAGCACCTACTGCATGCCAGACACTGTGCTAACTGCTTTACCAATATTCTCTCATTTGATCCTCACCCCTACCCTGGCAGGTAGGGGCTATTATGATCTCTATTTTACAGTTGAGGAAAATGAATCAAACAAAAGTTAAGTGACTTACCCAGAATCACACAGCTAGTAAGTATCTGAGGCTGGATTTGACCTCAGATCTTCCTACCTCCAGGCCCAGCATTCTGACTGTGCCACCACTTAGCTCAGTACCCTGGATTTGAAGAAATGCTAAGAGAATACAGTCATCCTGGGAAGTAGCTAGAACACAAGTTCCCAGAACCGTATTAGCACCAGAAGAAATCTATGTTAGAGTTAGCACTGGCAAACCAGAATAAATGTTCTTAAAATTCTTCTTTCTCTAAAACCACCTGGAGGAAAGGCTACAAAGAAGTCTTAAGCGGCAGGTGCTCTGTTAATAAAACATGTGGCAAGAGCCTTTATTCTCTCTAGGTAAAATGCGCACACACACACACACACACACACACACACACACACACACACACACACACACACACACACACACACACACACACACACACACCATGTCCTGGCACTAACAGGTTCACAGACCTGCCCCCTCTCACTTGCTCACTTTTCACCTCTCACCAAAAGAGCTAACACTTGGCCCCAAGAAATAGTCCCTCAAGACAACATTCTCTGGAACTAGCCCCAGGCCCTTGGGGCCTTCACAAAGGCCATTACACATGCAGGAATCATGAGCTATGCATTGGCTGCTGTCCTTGGCCTGGAAAAGAAAGCCACGGGAGGTTTATGACAGCTCCTAATGACAACGTCTCCTGGTAATGAACAGTTCTGTGGTGACTGAGGTATAGGCTGATTACGTGCTCTGGATGCCCACTCAACACACTTGAAACAAAGGTTTCCTAGTAGCATGAGCCACGGAATGGATCTACTACTTCCCACAGCTTGTGGAGCCAAAAGCTTACCCCAAACTACAATGGTGGCCTTGTTGACATCATTGATGCCTCACCTTTGGCTCCTGTAATAGGAATCAATAAACATACGTTGGGGGCACATCTAGGTGGGACAGTGAATAGAGCACTGGCCCTGAAATTGGGAGGACCTGAATTCAAATCTGGCCTCAAATCTGGTCACACTTGCTGTGTGACCCTAGGCAAGTCACTTAACCCCAATTGCCTCACCAAAAATAAAGAAGGAACAAAGTTTTTTTTCAGAGCTAGAAGAGACCTGAAAGGTCATCTAGATGAACCCTAAATTTGACAATGGAGGAAAAGGGAGGGTCAGAGAAAGAGATGCTTCATATACCTTTATTGGTTTGAATTGGTCTTGTGAAATTTTATTCTACATAATCATAACCTCAGAAGTAAGACAATATAAATTCCTCTTCTAGACTCAAAGATCATTAGTCCAAAGCTATTAGAAATCTCAAAGGCCACGTAGATCAACACTTTTATACTACTAATGAGGAAACCAGAGCCCAGAAAAGTTAAGTTACTGATGGGTCACACAAGTACTAAATGTCAGAGGTGGAATTTAGACCCAGGTCCCCCTAACTCCAAAGGCCACTCTACCATGAGCCCCTTGATGCCTGGGATCTCATCTTCTTTATCTTTGTTTCTGATTCAATTTCAGTTCAAAAGGTGTTAGTGGGCAGGAAGCATACAAAGATAAAAACAAAAAATAGTTTCTTCCCTTGAGGACCTAAAAAGTCTCCTGATGGGATATGTACATAGAAAAGCCAATGCAATATAAGTTGAAGGAAACAGACAAGGCAAATGCAGAAGAGACTGGAACAGTGAATTCGGGAAGAATGAATTCCAGGGGACCACTAAATGCACATAAGAATTCCTATAGCTACGTATCAACTTAGAAAACCATAGAATAAGATTATTTGGGTTCTATTGTTATTTATTTCATTATTTCCCAATTACATTTTCATCTGAGTTATTACGGTTTTTAGTTATTTTGTTCATTTTTCCCAATTACATTTTAATCCAAGTATTGCAAGTAGTAGCCTTTAATATCTCTCATCTATTAGTCCACTTTTGCTGGACTACTAGATATAATCTGGCAAATAAAATACTAATAAAATCCACCAATCAGTCAACAAGTCTTTATTAAGGACACTCTATATTCCAGGAACTATGCTGTGTGCTGGGGACCAAAAAACAAGCAAAACAGTCCCTGTCCTCAAGGAACTTATCTTCTTGGGGAGGAGGTATAGCATATGGGATGACAACACATGGGTGTATGATGTATATATGTACATAGACATTTACACATAATACATAAACATATACCTAGATACAAGGAGGTAGGGGTGGAGGGACTCCTAACTGGGGAGATCAGGAACAAGTTCAGTTAGAAGCTAGTGACTGAGCTGACTCTTGAAGCTAAAGAAAGGAGTAAGGAAGGAGGGGCAGGAAAGTGTTGGAGCAAGGGATAGATTGCCATGTGTGAAGAACAGTAAGCAGGTTAGTTAAACTGAAGTGTGTAAAGAGTAATAAAAGTAAGGCTGTGGAGGGCTTTCAATGCCAGACTCAGGAGTTTGCCCTTTATTCTCAAGACAATAGAAAGCTACGGAAGGCTTTGGAGCAGGGAAGTGTTATGGTCAGCTCCGCGCCTCAGGAAAACTATTCTGGTACTGAAGACAAAGTTATATTGGAGAATGAAATAGAAGTAAGGAAACCAATTAAGTGGTGATTGCAATTGTCCAGACAAAGGATGATAATTGTGCGAGTATAGAAAAGGCAAAGGATACCAGAGATGTTATGGAGATAAAATGACCAACAGTTAGCAAGTAACTTAGATTTGGGTGCTAAGGGAGAGGAAAGGTTACATGATAACTTGGGATTTATAAAACTGGGTAATTAGGTAAATGTTAGGGAAGTTTTTCAGAGGGGCAGCTTCAAGGGAAAAGATTATGAGTTCTGAACATGAGTTTGAGATGGCAATGGTATATCTAAGTAGAGATGTCTACACAGAGCTGGCATTGGGTGAGTATTGTTCAAGAGGGGAAAAGTGGTGAATATGGGGGGAGAGGTAGAAGAGAGAAAGAGAGAGAGAAAGAGAGAGAGAGAGAGAGAGAGAGAATAATTTAATTGATGGAACCTGATCTCCAAGGGAGACATCATAGAGAGAGGGAAAAAAGGCAGTTCAAGATAAACCGTTGAGGGCAATGCATGCTGAGGGGGTTGTAGACTGGGGAAAAGGAGACTGCAAAGGTGCCATCAGTTAACAGGAGCCCCTGAGAGAGTAGTGTCACAAAAACAGGGGGTTGAGCCTATCCAGTCAGAAGGGGTATTTATCAGCACTTAAAGCTTCATTGCAGTCAAGGAGGATGAAGGTTTCAGAAAGACCACAGGATTTAATAATGAAGAGATCACCAAGAACTTTGTATGAAGCACTTTCACTTAAGTGGTGGGAAAAGAAGAGTGTAAGGTGCTGAGAAGTGAATAGATGGTGAGGAAAAGGAGGCAGCAAAACTGGGAGGCTCTAAGAGCTTAGCAGTGCCACATCAAGCACTCTACCCACTTTATCACACTCTTGCTTCAAAATATCATCAATTTTGAATCCAACCCTCTCCTTCAAAGGTGACAGAATTGAGGCTTTGAGAGTTTATGTGACTTACTCAGGATCACATAGCTAGTAAATGTCAGAGATGGGATTGGAGTCTTCTTGACCCCAAATCCAATGTCTCTCCACTATGCTAAACTGACCCATTTCTATTCCTGAGGTCTTCATTTGATATGCTGAAAATAAAATTCAAGCTCAGTAACACTCAGTAAGTAGGTGATTTTACTTTCTAGTCCTCGTTCCCAAACTCTCTGCCTCCCAAATGCAAATTCTGCTATATCCTTTCCTCCCTACCCAAACCAATTTGGTTAAATGAATGAGAAACTAAACTGATGGAAAGGACACTGGAATTTGTATTGCACAAGAAAAAAATGGGAGAGATATAAGTACACATGAGTTCTCCTGAAAAAGACCAACACAAAATGAATCAGGTGTATGTGACGTGGCAGTCAGAAAGGTTGATGCTATATTAGGCTACCTGAAAAAAGGTAGGCTGTCTGAGATTAGGTAGGTGGAAGTCCCATTTTCCTCTGTCTTGGTTCAACCATAATAAGAGGACTGCATTCAGTTCTACTTCTCACATTTCAGATTAGTAAACCAGAGAGCATCCAGAGGACAACCAGGATGATGAAGAGTCATATAAGGTGTGGTTCAAGGAATTAGAAATGTTTAACCCAGAGAAGAGTTACATGAGAGGTACAAGAGAGTTGTCTTCAAGCATATGAAGTGATATCACATCAGAGAAGGATTGTCAAAGTTATTTTGCTTGGTCCCAGAGGACAGAACATGGGGTATATTATAGGCAGATTTAGACTTGATGTCAAGATAAACTTCCTCACAGGTAGAGCACAAAAAATGAGAAATGGGTTGCCTGAGAAAGTAGTGAGTTTCCCTACACAGAAAGTCTTCAAGCAATAGCTAGATATCACATGTTGCAAAGTATTCTTTTTTCAGGTACAAGATAGACTGGATGACCTCTGAGAGCCTTTCCAACTCTAAGATTCTGTGATTCTGAGTCCAAGGACAAAGGTTTAAATCCAGTCTTCTCTTTACTATCTATGTGACCTTGCCCAAGTCACTGGAGTCAATTCTTCTGGGCTTTGACCTCATACTCTATAAAAAGCTGAGGTTATACTGGATCAGCAGTTCTTAACCTTTTTTGGCAAAGCCTGTAGACCCCCTCCTCAAAATAATGTTCTTAAATGCATATCATAAAATACATAGAATTACAAAGAAAATCAACTTCACTGAAAATTAAGATGTCATTTTTTCTCATCCAACTTCACAGATTTCCCCCCCCCCAAAAAAAATCTACACACAGATCCCTCAGGGGTCAGTGGGTTCATGGTTCAGAACCCTTGAACTAAATGGTGTCTCCAGTGCCTTCAAATTCTACACTCCTATCAATGCCTGTCAATTTTAAGGGAAACTTAAGCTGCTTGCTTCTGGCTCATTTCCCCCATAACTCATCCCAAGGCTGTTTTGTTTGGTACTTAAGGAAGCCATTCGAAATCTTTTCTGTGAACCAGGAAGTCTTGGTTTGCCAGCTCTAAGCAAGGCACTCGGCCTGGAAAGAGGCCCACATGTCAGCAGCGGCTCCTGGGCCTGGCAAAGGGCCCTGCCTGTGCTCTCTCCTAATGGTGTAGATAAGCCAAGCCAGCCAGGCCAGTGTCAGGGTCCTCCGGGGCAGAGCCAGAATGACAGCTCCAGTGACAAGCTGGGGCCTCTTACACAAGCAAAGCTTTCCTTTAAATATTTATTGTACACGTCTGGCTTTCACACGGAATTTGCAACCTGCCAGTTATTCATGTTTACCTTGGTGGAAATTCACGGGAAATCTTAGTCTGAATAGCCCGGGAGTTTATTTTACTGCCAAATAAACAACTTTCTTTGATAAATCACCCGTGTGACAGTACTCCTGAAAGACTAAACAAAGATTTCAAGAGCGATCTATAGCCCTTTGAGTTTTCTAAAAGCTAATGCTTCTTTAATTGGCTGCTCTGAGCAGGTTGGGGCAGGGCAAGGTCCAGAGCATGCTGGCATTTTCTTTTTGGCCATTTGTTCCCCCTTTTAAGGAAAAAAAAATGCTGCAGTTTCAATTTACTGAGTAATTTCTGTAAAATTGAAGAGAATTTAAGCAATGAAGGAAAAAAAAACCATGCATATCTATGGCTTGCTGCTTACTAGATTTACAGAGTGCACCAGGCACATGTCAGGAATCATCGGTAAGGCCTGGGAGGTATTTGGACAGTGGAAGAAAGGCAAATTGGATTTGGAGTCAGAGAGCCAGGGCTTAAATCTGAACTCATCATCACCATCAATAAGCACTTATTAAGCCCCTACTGTGTGCCAGGTACCAACCTAAGTGCTGGGGATTCAAAAGGTAAAATTAAGTCCCTGCTCCTTCAGAGCACATGCAATCAACTTTGGATAATCTAGAGTAATTCAGTGAAAATGGCCCATAAACTCAAAGGGAAGGAGGGAAGTAATAGGGGATGGGGGGAGACCCTCAAAGGCATCCTTCAAAAAGCTCTATTTGAGCTGAGGCTTGAAGGAGATAGTCAGGGAAGTCTCTTGTTAATTACTAGCAGTGCGACCTTGGATTACTCACTTCCCTTCTAAGTGGTCTCATCTGAAAAAAGAGGGAGTTGAACCCGATTTGGTCTGTAAAGTTCCTTCTGCTCTGAATGCTGTAATAATTTAAGATTTTAATCTGTTCCTCATACTATCCTAACTAAAGAAGGGGCATGAACTTGTGCTTTAGAAAAATCTCCAACAATAAAGGTGGAAACCAAAGCATTTTAAGTTTACACCCTCATTAGCCAGAGATGCTACAATCCTACAAACTCAGTTGTACAGAACATTTCATTCCTCTTTTATATTCTCTTTTCACAGTAGGCAGCTGAGTGGCTCAGTGGATAGAGTGCTGGCCCTGGAGTCAGGAAGACCTGACTTCACATCCAGCCTCAAACACTTCCTGGCTACAGAGTGACCTTGGGCAAGTCACTTAACTTCTGCTTGCCTGTAACTGTAAAATGGGGATAACAATAGAACCTACTTCACAGGATTGTTGGGAGGATTAAATTATATATTTGTGAAGTACCTGACACATAGTAGTTGCTAATAAATGCTCCTGGCACACAGTAGGTGTGATATAAGATATGAATGCTTCTTCCCTTCCTTAGTCATCCTTCTCCATGTGTTCTAACCTCGAACCAAACCGGACTCCTCCTTCTTTCACCATTGCATCCCTGTCTTTCCTGCCTCTGTGTCTTTTCTCACACTGTTCCCTGTATCTAGAATCTTCACACCCAATAGAAGATGTGTATAGACTTATATAGAATGAAGTAAGCAAAACTAGGAGGAAGGGAACAAGGAAACAAGCTTTTATTAGGCACCTAATACATGCTGGGCATCATGCTAAGTATTTTACAAATAGTATCTCATTTGATCCTCACAAGAACCTTGGGCGAGAAGGGCCATTATTATCACCATTTTATAGTTAAGGGAGCTGAGACAAACAGATTAAATGCCCTAGCCAGGTCACACAGCTCATAACTGTCTGAGGTCAAATTTGAACTCGAGTCTTTCTATCTCTAGGTCCAAAGCTACCCTATCCACTGCATCACCTAGCTACCTTTAAGAGAACAATATGTAATCATTGACCACAATAATTCAAATAACAACAAAACTGACAGATCTCCAGGCTGTCCAGTTTGGAAACCTATTACACCTTCAGAAGACCAGGTGAAGCAGGCATTCCTCCTTTCTGCAACCGCAATTGCAGGACAAGTCACATATTGTTAGATGAGGCCAATGTGTTGATTTTTTGGTTTTGTTTTTGCTTATTTGTACTTCTTTGTCATAAGGAATAAATAGTTCTATTCATGGGGAAGAAAAAGTTCATTGGGAAATGTAGTGTATTTCCCTGTCTCTTGTCTAGTTTATCTTTTTTCTGTATATGTATGTATGTATGTATAGGTTCTGAGAGGCAGTGTGGCATAGTGGATAGACAACTGACCACAGAGACAGCATAGACCGGAGCTCAATTCCCATCCCTGATATATACTGTCTATGTGACCCTGAACAAGTCACTTACTCTTGCAAGAATCTAGGCAGCTGTCTAACACTATAAATTGCAGAGAAAATGTCAGATTACTTTGGTAGAGGGAGTATCCTCATCTGGAATCTCCCTCTATCAATGAAATCACTTTCTTTATCCCTATATATGTGTACGTGTTGACTCTCAAGACTAAGGCACTCCCACTTCCCATGCCCCAGAAGGCAAACTTATTAAGAATAGGAATTGTTTCTTTTCTGTGTTTGTATCTTCACAGCCTAATAAGTATTTGTCGATTGGTTGATGGACATTATAGCAATGTAAAAAAGCATCAATAAATCATTATCTACTTTAATTAAAAATAAAGAAAGTCTACTCTCATTCTTCAGGAATCAAATCAATTGCCACATCCTCCATGATGCCTCCTCCAGCCCTCCTGAAGCAGACATGATGTCTTCCTCCTCTGAGGCACTTTTTTTCCTTCTAAAATACTTGTGTGCTATTTAGATTGTAGTCACCTGTGAACCCATCTTAGCACTGTTACTAGACTATCAGGTCCTTGAAGGTGGAGGCTGTTATGACTGAGATTTCCTTGAATCACCCTCAGTGTCTAGCACAATGATTCACACATAATGAGAATTTAGCATCTGCTGAATGAATGAAAGAATGTAACTCCTAGAGTCATCTATCAACTCTCTTATCCTGAATCGTTTTTTAGAGAAGGAAAAGCACCTCTCTTCTTTCTTAAAGGAAGCTAACAGGTGAAATAGCCACTGAACGAGAGAGGAGGGGAGAGTAGGGGATGGAAATATCCACATAAAAAACAAGAAGAATCAAGGGAAATGGAAATAAATGGACCACAAAGGCAACCACTCGGGAACAGGGATAGGAGAGATAATGGAGGGAAATGTTGCAGTAGAGTGCCCAGTGCTCTTCCATTACTACCATCACATACACAATCTAGACCCCAGAGACCTAGCTGCATCAGAATCTTCTTCCACTTTTCTCCTCAGGCAAATTTCACATACATGTCAAATGGTGAAAATGGAGCAAGTGACAAATTATCCCATGAGCAATTCAAAGCATAGAGGAAGATAACCATGGTCAAGTCTTTCTTCTTTGCTAAGCCTCAGTTTCCTAATTTGTACAATGAAAGGCCTGGACTAGAAGATCTCTAAGGCCCATTCTAGTTCTGATTGTCTACAAATCTGAGCAGCCCTGTTCCAACCAATGATGCACAATGAGAAAGCTCTATGCTGGCCGTTAAGCAGCTAGGTGGCACAGTAGACAGAGGGCCAGACCTGGAGTCAGGAGAGCTCCTCTTCATGAGTTCACATCTGGCCTCAGATGCTTACTAGCTGTGTGACCCTGGACAAGTCACTTTACTCTGTTTGCCTCCATTCCTCATCTCTAAAAATGAGCTGGAGAAGGAAATAACAAACCACTCCAGTATCTTTGCCAAGAAAACCCCAAAGGGGATCACAAAGATTCAGACAGGACTGAAAGGACACAACAACAACAAGAAAACCTAATTATGCTCAGATTGAAATTGTAAATGGGACAGTTGTGGGAGAAATTAAAAATGGAATTAAGTTATATCCTTGGGCCAAGAGATGGCTCCAGCTGAAAATAAATTTCTCTCTCTCTCTCTCTCTCTCTCTCTCTCTCTCTCTCTCTCTCTCTCTCTCTCTCTCTCTCTGTCTGTCTCTCTGCCTCTGTCTCTCTGTCTCTGTCTCTCCCTCTCTCTCTCTCTCTGTTTTTCTCTCTGTGTGTCTGTTTCTCTCTGTCTGTCTGTTTCTCTCTGTCTGTCTGTTTCTCTCTCTCTGTCTCTTTCTCTCTATGTCTATTTTTCTCTGTGTCTGTGTGTCTGTTTCTCTCTGTCTGTCTATTTCTCTCTCTGTTTCTCTGTGTGTGTGTGTCTGTTTCTCTCTGTATGTCTGTCTGTTTCTGTGTCTATTTCTCTGTGTGTGTGTCTGTCTGTTTCTCTGTCTGTCTGTCTGTTTCTCTCTCTGTCTGTCTCTCTCTGTGTGTCTGTTTCTCCTTCTCTGTCTGTTTCTCTCTGTGTGTGTCTGTTTCTCTCTGCCTGTCTCTCTGTGTGTCCGTTTCTCTGTCTGTCTGTTTTTCTCTGTCTGTTTCTCTCTGTCTTTCTCTCTGTGTCTGTTTCTCTGTGTGTGTGTCTGTCTGTTTCTCTCTGTCTGTCTGTTTCTCTCTGTGTATCTATCTGTTTCTCTGTCTGTCTCTCTCTGTGTGTCTGTTTCTCTCTGTCTGTCTGTTTCTCTCTGTCTGTCTGTTTCTCTCTCTGTGTGTCTGTCTGTTTCTCTCTCTGTCTGTCTGTCTCTGTGTGTGTGTCTGTTTTTCTCTGTGTGTGTGTCTGTCTATTTCTCTCTCTGTGTCTGTTTCTCTCTGTCTGTTTCTCTGTGTATCTGTCTGTTTCTCTGTCTATCTGTCTCTCTCTGTGTGTCTGTTTCTCTGTCTGTTTCTCTCTCTCTGTGTCTGTCTGTTTCTCTCTCTGTCTGTTTGTCTCTCTCTCTGTCTGTTTTTCTCTGTGTGTGTGTCTGTCTGTTTCTCTCTCTGTTTCTCTCTGTCTCTCTCTGTGTCTATTTCTCTGTGTCTGTCTGTCTATCTGTTTCCCTCTGTGTGTGTCTCTCTCTGTGTGTCTGTTTCTCTGTGTCTGTGTGTCTGTTTCTCTGTGTGTGTGTGTCTCTCTCTGTCTCTCTCTCTGTCTCTCTCTGTCTCTCTCTCTCTCTCTCTGTCTCTCTCTCTCTCTCTCTCTCTCTCTCTCTCTCTCTCTCTCTCTCTCTCTCTCTCTCCCACACATACATTCACATATTCCATATTCAGGTACTTCTGGAAGGGATAAATGTTAGGAGAAGATGTTTGGGTACCTTTGGAGTCTGGATCCCCATGGGCACCTTGGTGCCCTCCTCCATCAGAGACAGAATGCTGGACTGGAGGGCCCATGAATCTGAAAACATGTTACTTTCTATGTTTCAGTTTATACAGGCTCAGGCTAAAAGTAGTTAAAAGCTTCAGCACAGAACTGTTCAGAATTGCAATGGGATGCTTTGAAAGATGGTGAGGCATTCGTTGCTTAAGATGTGTATTCACACATGGGATGACTACCTGACAGGGACTGTCTCTCAGATTTGGGATCAGACTGGATGATCTTTCATCTTTCTAAGGTATCTTCCATCTTTCTAAGATGCCGGACTTTAAGTAGAAACAGCTCCTTTTCAAGGTGTCTCAGTGCCACGGGAATGGACAATAGAGAAACACATGGAGAAAAGTTGAACTTGGCCCTTCAGAAAGGAAAAGTTGCCTTTCCCCTTATCTTGGCTAAGCCAGTTCTCTCCATTCCTTTCTCGTGGACACCACACACGGGGTCAAATTGTAACATGACCATCCTATGGCCCCAGCTCAAAGTGCCTTAGGCCTCCCTGAGCATCTACGGCCAACACCACAGGTTCATTTCTTCCCAGGAATTCCATAATCTCTAACAATCATTAAGTTGGGACCAGTGAAGGAGGTGGGAGTGGGGGAAAGAGGATGGGAAGGGGAGATAGTTTATTTCACAAAACTATTCCAGGGTTTGAATATTTCTGGTTTGGCCTTACATTTTTGTACTTATAAAATTCAACCCAAGACATAGGAAGAATATTTAGGATGGGATATTAACTACAAGTATGGGGTTCGGTTGTCAATTTCATTTACTAAATAAATAGCTCCATGCTTTCCCACAAACAAAATGCTATAACAACTTCTTCCAAACACTGAAATATCTGAGGATATGATATGTATATTAGAGATCTTCAATAACAATTAAAACCAGTTGTTCTAACACTGCCAACTCCACTCCAGGGTAATAGCTCTTTCTCCTGTGTCTGCTTAATTTGACTTTGACTGAAATAGATTTCTAGATTATAGTCTTTTTCCTTGCATACAAATATACACAAAACCAACCCCTAAGCAAGAGTTCTTAGCTTTCCTTGTTCTTAAACAAATGGTGCATATTAATTTGGGTATGTGTCCTTTCCTCGCTGGAAATAAAGTTCAACTTCTCCTCCCAACTCCATCATTCCCAATTATTTCATTTGTTTCCATCAGCATTGATTACCTCCTACGACCATGGCACAGATGCAGCCTCTATCCTCCAAAAACTTAACAATTAACTAATTAATTCAACAATTAATTTTTAAAAAACAGTAATTATTGAGCTAGCTGCCAGGAGTATCCTCATCTCTGGGGTAAGAAGTTTCCAGTATCTGGCAAAGGGAAGGGCATCTTAAGAACTCAGTTCCTCCAAGTCAGACAGGCAGACCATTCTTAGACTGAATATTGAACTATTTGGTAGCAAAGTAACCAAGTCACCTTGAAGAAAAGACATTACAATGTCAAAAGTGTCACACTCGGAATCAGTGGACCATAGGTCAAACACGAGTGCTTTCACTTACTAGCCCTGGGATCATAGGTAAGTCCTTTTGACCTCTCTTGAGACTCAGTTTTTTCTCATTTGTAAAATGAAATTAGCATTACTTTCTCCATCACAGATTATCAGTCAGTGAAAAAACTTTCATTAAGCACCTGCTATGTGCCAGGCAAGGAAAGGGCTTTGGGGACCCTAAAACATTACAGAAATATGCATCACTACCCAGCATCTTGGCAAATGCCCCATAAACCCCAGGCATCTCATAAGCATCTGCTGTGTCAGAGTATAAATGAAGGTATGGGCAACTTAGAAAAAGTTTTCTACTCTGGGACAAGAAAGTTTCTGAGAGCAAAGAAGATCTTCATCCATAGAAAGAACCAGTCAGAAGTTGCCATGTGAAATCTCTCAAAATCAAAAAAAAAAAAATTTAGACAATTCAATACAGGAGATAACTGTCAAAATCTTGGAAAAGATGCATTGCTTTGCCAAGTCTGATTATGCCAGGGGAGTTTAAGAGAATTTCAAGATACCAAGTAGAAAAGAAGCATGAATCTGCAGCCTGGGGCAGAGACACACTAATCTCATTGGAACCACGAGGGACATCATATCACCTGGAAGGAACAAACAAGCCAGCAAGAACGATGCCTGCCAGGCGCTGAACTCTGTCTCAGCTCTCCTACAAGGTAGAACACCATAAATCCCATAGCAAAGAGCACAGAGAGTGAAGGAGACTCCAATCTGGGCAGCATTCTTACCTGAAAAAAAAGCAGTTAAAAAAAACCAACAACAACAATAAACCCAGTCCAGAGCATCCCAGCCTGAGCCCGACAAGCAGGCCAGCTGCCACGTTGAACTCAGAGCTTGTGCACCATCAAACTTTTGGCTTCTAACATCTGTTACTTGATCCAGGCCAATCCAGCCGCATTCCTAAGCAGCAACACACAGGTGTTCCTGCTGGTCTTTTTCCCTATTGGGAGAAAAAAAATGTGGTTGGAACTGGGAGAGAAATGGGAGGGAGCGGTGGTGGGAGGGAGATTGTGACCATACAGACCTGCAAGAGAGTGGAGAACTCATTACCAAAAGAGAAGTTAATGGGGGGCCAGGCATGCCCAAGTGCCCTGGAGGCTGTCGGGTCTGAGGAAGCTTTGGCAGAAAGGAAGGTAGCATGCTAACCCTATTGGAATGTCCACCTTTGGACCTAGGTCTTTTTGGAGAGCCTTCCAGGAAACTTACATCCTCTTTCCCCTCTGGGATTGTCAGGTTCATTTGTTACTGAGTTTGAGCTGATGAAAAAAAGAAATCCTACTACTTTTTTTCTTACTTGCTATGTGTGCATTTGGATTAGTTTTCCCTCTCTCCAATCAAATCCTATTGACATAGGTGCTGTGTAGCTAACCAAACCATGGTGGTGCTGGTTTGTGAGATCTCAATGAGAGCTGTCTGACCAAATTTGGGGACCCTTTCTGGGGTCTCCTTCTGGCAAAAAGAGCTCCAATGGAAGGTCAAGATGAAGCTACTTACTAGCTCTGGAAATGTATGTAGATTACTTTTCCTCTCTGGGTCTCAGTTTTCTCCACTGCAAAATGAGGGGAGTTAAATCAGGTGATACCTGGAGTTCTCTTCTAGCTTGAAGTTTTGAGACTGACTCAAAGGTCCTAAGAATTCCTGCTGTTTCATGATGATATGAAAAAGAAACTGTAATATTACAGTCAGTCAATAAGCATTTATTAAGTGCCAACTATGTGCCTAGGGACCATTAAAAGTCAGGGACAGGTACCATCTATAGCTATCAGTCAACCAGCATTATTAAGTACCTACTATGTGCCAGGTACCATGCTAACTGATGAGGATACAAAGGAAAGCAAAAACAAACAAAACAAAATGGTGCCTGTTTTCAAGAAGCTCCATCAAATGGGGGAGCCAAGATGTAAACAACTATGTACTAACAAGATAGAAATATAAATTGGAAGCAGTCTCAAAGGGAAGGCACTAAGGTCAAGGAAAGCTGAAAAAGGCTTCTTACAGTAAGTGGGACTTGTTGCATGAGTGCTTCTACCCACATCTGAGGGGGCTAAACAATTTCTGCTTCCCATGATTCCATGAGCTCAAGAAGAAAACTTTCTTTTGCGTTAAGCTAAAGACCCAGACTACCAATGACAAAATTTACCAAAATTTGACTATTTCTCAAATTAGGACCTGCCTGTCCTTCTGGTAGGGCAGCTAGGTGATACAGTGGACAGAGCACTTGGCATGGAGTCAGGAAGGCCTGAATCTGTCCTCAGATACTTACTAGCTATGTGATCTTGGGCAAGTCACTTAACCCTGTTTGCCTCAATTTCCTCATCTATAAAATGAACTGGAAAAGGAATACCAAGCCACTCCAGTATCTTTGCAAAGAAAACCCTAAATGGGATCCCAAAGTGAAACATGACTGAAACAACTAAACGACCAAAAAATCTCCTTCTGGCAAAGAGCAAAGGTATAATAGTTTTCTGCCTGAGTCATCAATATTAGTGTGATACAGATATTCAGTCTCAGAGTACCCTAAGGCTCCTCCTCATGACCCTCAATTCCATTATATAGTTTGAATCAGGTAAGGAGCACATACCCCCTGCTAAGTTTATTAGGATAAATGACAGTATTCAAACCTTTCCCAAAGACTCAGCTCTATTCCAGTATTTCTGAGGGATATATCCAACTTGTTTACTTGCCATAAGTTCCCAAAGGTTCCAAAATCTGGGATGGGAGGTAGGCTCAGGGGAGATAACTAAAGCCAAGATTCCATGTAGATGGGCTCTGAACAAAATATAGATACAGATGCAGCAAGACTTTACAGAGTGAGCAAGAAAAGGGCAGCGATGAAAGAATTCTAATTCTCCACCATATTGATATTCACCATGTGCCTGAGTCCCTTCGGTTCCATCTCCTCAGGTTAGGAAATTAAAGAGGAGCTAATGATATTAATGAGTTAGGAAAATGGTTAATGATATTAAAAGATTATTAAAGAGATTAATGATACTAGTAAAATTCAGAGGGATTTAAGAGTGCCAGTCAATAAGCAAGAGATGAGAATTATAAAAATTCTGCTTATTTTATGTAAGGTTGATGTGAAAATTAAGTTGATTTTCAGTAAGACAAAAAAGTTTCACACATGATAGATAATAAATTTGCTGGAAGACATGGGCAGAGAGGGAGGGAGGAGAAGGAAAAGGGAGGGAGAAAGAGTAAACAATGAGACAAAAAGAAGAGAGAGGAAGAAAAGAGGGGGGAGGAAGGAAGGAAGGAGGGAAGGAAGGAAGGAAGGAAGGAAGGAAGGAAGGAAGGAAGGAAGGAAGGAAGGAAGGAAGGAAGGGAGGAAGGGAGGGAGGGAGGAATAGAGAGAGAAAGATAAAAAGAATTTCTAGAGACAGCATTTCCCCTTGGAAATTGGCAAATACTATTAATTAGAGCTTTTATAGTTTTGTTGATTGTCTAAACTTAAGAAAATGATGGGGGAAATGTTAATAATGCATATTAAACTTAAAAGTGTATTCTTCAAATATTTTTCAGAGAGTTTGTTATTAAAGAATTTCCAGAAACACCATCTCCAATATTCCTGAAAGTCAATTTAGCTTCTTTTTGAAAACCTCTGATAACAGAAAATTCATTACCCTCTCTATGGCAGTAGACCATTTCAGCATAGCTCTTATTGGAAAGTATGAAATTTTTCTTCTAATTGAGTCAAAATCTGCCTTCCTATAACTTTTAGCTATTGTCCTCAGAGACATAGTAAATACATTTAAATATTCTTCCACATGTTAACCCAGATATGTGAAGACAGCAATCATGTCCCTCCCTGAGCCTTTTCTACTCTGGACAAGGTGACATCAATTCCTTCAATAAATTTTCATGTAATTTCAAGTTTCCTCCCCATCCTGGTTGTCTTCCTTTCAACCTGCTCTGGTTTTATTTTGATCCTTTTATAGTGAAATGCTCAGAACAAAATACAAAATACAAAACTCCAGATGTAGTTTGACCCTTTGTTCTGCACACTAAGCCTATTAATGCAAGATCACATTGATATACTGAGATGTTATATCACAAACTGTCAACTTATGTTGAGCTTGCATTCCCCCAAAACTCAAATCACAACTCTTATCTAGTCATGTTCTCCCATCCGGTACTTGTGCAATTAATTGATTTCTTAAATTCAAGTATAGAACTTTACATTTGTCCCTAATAAATTTCATCTTGTTAGATCTGGACCATAATTTTAGCCTCTAGATATATTTTTGAGTTGGCAGTCCCTCAAAGTTTCATGTCATTTGTAAACTTAAGTGTGTTATCCACCCTTTATTAGGTAACATCAGTTAACTGAAGGACACTATGGTTCTGATGAACCAAACAGCTAAAGATCTACACTGCTTCACATCTATATTCTGTTTCCATAACAGTTTTGTGATTTGTATTATAAATTAATAATTTAATTCCTTCTTTGTGGCCAAGAGATCTTGTATCTGACCATGATGTCACTTCTTTTTCTCCCTCCTTAGTCATGCAAATACCCTCTACCATACTTCCTCCTCCAGGTATATAGATCTCCATTGAGATCTATACCTGTCATCTTCTTCATCGAATTTACAGAGTGCTCATTTGATCCTCACAAGAACTGTGGGAATTAGGTGCTGTTATTATCCCCATTTTACAGATGGGAAAACTGAGGCAGACAGAGGTTAAGAGACTTGCTCAGGGTCACATAGCCCATAAGAGCTTGGGGAGGGATTTGGACTCTGATCTTCCTGACTCCAGATCCAGTACTATCAACTGTGCTACCAGTTGCTTCACGTTCTCCTTGTTATATATTGTTACCCTCAATATTCTTTCTAAATAATCTATTCCTATTGAGTATGGTGGTCTCTTTCATTGTCATATTCAAGTCATCCTATTATACCTACTCTGTTTATTGGTTTATAGACATCTAAGGTCATGAGTATCATCTCTTCTCTTCTTCCATGTTGTCATCTCCTGTGAATTACTAGACACCTCCATGGTTACTCTTCTTTCCCCCAAAAAACCCCGCTATTTTCTACAGTATTTTTTAGCAATTATAACTGAGAAGTTTTCTCTTCTCTTCTCAATTCTTCATTTAAAAATCCAGTTAGCAGATCAGCAAGTCTCCGGGTAGAAATATTTTTCTTGACCCTCATTAGATACACTCCATCTCTAGCAAAAGGTCTGTGATTCCTATATCTGCAGCCAAGACTCAGAAAACTAAATTCCCCCTTCTTATACCATTCTCCTAGCTAACTGATTGCTTCTCATACCCTCCTTTCTATTGTAAAATCACTGCCTTCACAGGAAAGTAATAATGTAATCACCCATTCTCCCAACTCTTTCAATTTTCCATCCAAGGCTTCATAACTACCAAAGATTCTTTCCAGATTATTTCTAAGTATCATTATTTCTACGAGTCCCCAAAAAGGGGTAGCACTTATTAAGTTCAGAAGATTTTCTTCTTTCCTTCTTTTTTTGTGTCACATGCATCTTTCCCCTCACCTCCTGACACATATTTGAATTTCATTTGGCCTCCTGGGAATGGTTTTTAATTTGTTTCCCACCTGAATCATTTCTTCCAGCCTATTACAGAAGATCTCAGCCTCCTTTGATAAACCAAATCGGAGAGCAGGCTTTTCTCAAGCTCTTTCACCTTTCCCTCTACCAAAGAACCACTTTGAACTTAGTAGATACCTAATTGTTCTATACTTGCCTATGTAACAAATACAAAGATAACACTGTCTGAGTCAATGGAATAGTTCCCTCACTTTCTTGCCTATTACAACTGAGATAAGCAGTTCTATGTGGTTTCTAAAGACTGCTCTACCTGCTAATATGGCAAACTGCCTGCTGCTTGCTGCAAAGAGCTCCTAATGGTTTCTTCAGAGCTGGACTTTTCTACTTTTTTGTGTCTCAGATGCCATCTTACCCAGGTAAGAATCATCTATAATCATCATACTCTTGCCAAAAGATTGCCAAAGTCATCAATGTAAAAAAGCATCTGCAATCAACTATTATCTGCTAACATGGTCTTTTGAAGAGTTCAAATTTCCAGCCATTTCCCAGTTTCTATCTTCTTTTTTTCTCTTCACGTAGGCTATGCTGTGATATTCTTCATCCTGACGGCTGTGCTGTATCAGGCATCCAATTGGGAATTCTTAGGCAGAAAGGTTTTATGGAACATTCTTGTTTCTTATAAGAAAAACAATTCGTCTTTGGAAAGAAGCCTTACATGAATTTGTGTTATTGAGAGTTTATTCTGCATGAGGTCTAGGGGGACTCATCATTTCCTTTTATATGATGGATTCTGTGGCTGCTTTAGCAGAGACCCTGCAGGATCTGTCCACCTTCCCCCCTTTATTTTCCAAACTATGTTTCAGAAAAACTAAACTACTAGCTACTCCTCAAATCCAACCTTCCATCTCACACCTCTGGGCACTTATCATGTAAACCATACCTGTTCCCATGCCTAGGATATAATACCTCCTCCTCGCTCTCAAAATCTTTGTCTTCCTTCAAGGACTAACTTAGGGTGACACCTTCATCATGAGGTCTTCCCTGATCCTCTTCTCCCCCTCCCCACCCAAGTTGTTAGCTGCCTCTCCTTCAATGATTTCCCCTCTACTTTATTTGTGTACATGCCTTATCCCCAGTAGCATGTAAGCTTCTTGAGGACAGGGATAGCTTCATTTTTGTTGTTGTATCCTTTTGCACTTAATACACAGTGCAAGCAAGTGCAAGATATGCAAGCAATAGGCACTAAATGAATGGGTTGAATTTAATTGCCGACCTTTTGTAGCACCTGAAAATATAACAATGGATCATAGATTTAGAGTTGGATAGGACCTCCAGGATCAAATATAAAATCTCCCTAAAGCCCTGCACAACATGGCCTCTTCCTACTTTTCTGGTCTTCTTACATTCGACTCTTCTCCTATTCACTGCGTGATCCAAGTCTCCTTGGTGTTCACTGCTCTAGATGCCCTATCTCCTGACTCTGCCTTTTCACTGGTTGGCCCCCATGCCTGGAATGTTGGCTTCTACTTTCTGGATTCCCTGGTTTCTGTCAAATATTAACCCAAAAGACCTTTTCTCAATTTTCTTCAAATCTTCAGTCTTCCCTCTATTGATTATCTTCAACTTACCTTGTATATATCTTGTATGGATGTAGTTGCTTGCATAGTCTTCCCCATTGGACTGTGAGTTCTTTGAGGGCAGAAAATGGTTTTTGCCTTTCATGGTATCTCCAACATAAAACCCAATACATAGTGACCTGGTACATAGTGACTGCTTAATAGATGCTTATTGACTTGTTAACTGGTACATGGTGACCCAGTACATCGTGGTACATAATGGTACCACGTAATAGTGGTGACCACTTAATAAATGCCTATTGACTTATTGACTGGTACATAATGACCTGGTACATCATGGTACATAATGGTACCACGTAATAGTGGTGACCACTTAATAAGTGCTTATTGACCTGTTGACTGCAGAAGAGGAAACTGAAGCCCAGAGAGGTTAAGTAATTAGTCCAAGCTCACACAACATGCAACTTACAGTATCTTGGGCAAGATGGAACCCAAAGAGGACTCCAAGTCTAGCGCTCTATCCACTATACTACACTGTCCCCAATAACCTCTGAGGGCTGAGCTTATCTGTTAAAACACAAGTCATAGAAAAAGGTGCTAAGACTTTGCATACTCAATTCACATGAAAAATGGCATGCAAGGTCATCTTTCCTGATCTGATGGGATCTGAAGTAACTGTAGGAAAGAAGGCCAAGTCTCCAAGAAAAGAGAAATAAATAATGGACTTTGTCCAAGGCTCACTTCTAGAAAAAACAAGAGTGCAGAAAGAGAAACCCAATCAAATGGATAAAGTTTAAGTAAATCTGGTCATTTTCAAGGAGCCACAATTCCTCCTTTAAAGAGGGAACTGAGCTTTTTTTCCCTCTTATTTCACCCAATTCCATTGCTTTGGTGACTGCTGACACCTGGTTATAATGCTATTTTCCTTCCTCAGCTTGTATTTGAGGAAACAGATAGTAGGGAGATCTGAATGAACATGAGTGAGGAAGATATGCATAACCTAACCCTGTTTGTTCCCAGTTAAAAGTTCCAAATGTCCCAGCCACAGTGGCACACATTTCTACTTCTTGTTAGTGGGGAAAGTTGAAGCTGGCAGATCTCTTGAGCTCAGAAGTTTTGAGCATCATTAAGGCTAAAATCAGGTGTCTATGCTAAGTCACTGGGAGAGCTCTCAGGCACCAATATGGTGAACCTGCAGGAAGGTGGGTTGGCGCACCAGGTTACCTAAGCAGGGTCAAAGTGACCCAAGTCAATGCTTCTGGGACAATCAGTAATGACATCAGGCCCAAGATTAGTCCCTTTCACTTACAACCAGGACAAGATAGGAAGACCCAGTAGAAAACACAAAAAAACATGCAATTCAAACTCAGAAGCCCAAAGCATTGTGGATCATAGCGAACTTGGTCCTCTATTCTTACTCTTACAAAGCATACATGTTGGCGAGGCAGGGAAGGTTTTCAGGGAATTACTCTTTTGGGGCATAATTTGGTAGTTCCTTCTAACAAAGAGACAGGGGAGCAGGATCTTGGCAGCTAAAAAGTATATTACCATGGGGGCAGCTAGGTGGTGCAGTGTATTGAGCGCTGGTCCTAACTTCAGGAGGACCTGAGTTCAAATCCTACCTCAGGCACTTGACATTTACTAGCTGTATGACTCTGGGCAAATCACTTAATCCCAGTTGCCTCACCAATAAATAAATAAAAGGCATATTGCCCTGAATATCAGCCTCAATAGTCAACCTTTCCCAGAGGAGTGACGCTACTAAGGTGGGGAAATCGGCTTGACTGCACAACACAGTAACATGAATACTTAGACTAAAAGTGAGTAAACTTGAACCCTGAATCTAAAGAAACTCACCAGAAAGCCTCTGACAAGTCACTTCCACTCTCTGGGCCTCAGATTCCTCCACTGTAAAGTGTGATCTCCAAGGTCCCTTAAAGCTCTAAGAGATATATCTTCATGATTTTTTGTCTTCCCCAAATCCCTACTACCACCATGGAAAGGGAGAAAAGAGCCTCTTTTATTCTCTATGGGTAAAGGGAAATGAGAAGCCACATATCAAAATCATCGAATGTCTCCTGGTCCCTCCACCTAGCAGTCTGAGCAGGAAAGATGAAGTGGTGGAGGAGAATATTTTGGTCTCCCATCTTTATCCCACATACATGGGCAGAAGATCTGCATTATTCGTAACACCAGAGAAAGCAGGATTGACCCAAGTGATAGAACTTGGATGGAGGGAGAAAGTCATGGGAAGGTGTGGAGGATATGCAGAATTATGTCACTAGAAGGGACTGATCCTCTCCTACTTTGGATAAACCTATAAGGAAGCATCCCACAAAGGAAGCTAACTCAGAAATTCAGCAGTCCTTTTTACCCATCCCTCCTCCTTGAGACTAAGTGCTTTTTATGCTAGAGCTGTGGGGGAGAAAACAAAAGAAAATGTTAGCCCATTATGATGTAGGGTTTCCATGGGTTAGGCTACCCTGATTCAGAGAGGGATGGGCACCCTTCATCCACATGCACACTCTCTCCATCCCTGGGGAGGTGCCCTCCCACCAACCATTCTCACACTTTGATGGAGTAACACTGACACCTAGGGGCAGATCTTGGGGCAGCAATCCAGCTCCCTGCAGAAACCCAGAGGGGACAGTCTCCTCCGTTTCCAAAAAGAGAAGTGCAAGTTTCAGGTTCTTACGAGACTCTTCTGATGGAAGACTCCCCAGGTTTGCCTCTTTCCTTGGAGGCATTAGGCAGCCCAGGAGGAAAGTGAGGAAACTGTTATCAGATGTATGTACATTCTGCACGAGGGAAGCTAGTCCCCCCAGTTGGGAACATGTAAGAGATTTCCAAACCTGTGGAGTCCACAAAGATGTGCTTACCAAATTCACTGGCACAAAGATGCTCTATGATGGCTTCCGATTTCATCTCATTATCACAGGGTGGACACACAGCTGTGCCTAGCAGAAGAAAAAGAACAGGAGGAAAAGTAATGAGCAAGCTGGAAATAGAGACAAGGGGATGGTGAAGGAAGGCATCCCTTGATTGGATCCAATCACTGGGGCCATTCTAGGGAGGCTATGGAGGTGGAAAGAGCCTTGGAATCAGTGTCAAAGGACCTGGGCTCAAATTCTAGCTCTGTGTTACTCTTGCCCTCAGTTTTCTCATCTGCAAAATGAATCTGGACAAGGTAACCTCTAACATCCCTTCTGTTTCTAAAACTATGATTCTGTGAAAGGAAGAATTATCTCAATGTATTCCTGATCTCTGCTGGTTAGGGATAGGAGGAAATGTTGTAGCCTCCCTTAATGAAAGGATCTGTTCTGAAAAACTTGGATTCAGTCCAAAAGCTGCACCCAAGGACCTCCAAGGCCACATGTGACCTCGGGGCTGCAAGTTCCCCACCCCTGCTTGGTCCAAAAAATGTGCTGCTTCTGACTCTGCTTAAACCAACACTGTCTAAAGAGAAGGGGATGAAATATGGGGAATGGTTTAAATCACTCAGTTCCTGGTGAATTTTAAATTATTTCAGGCATTGTTTTCTCACCTGAAGATTGATTTTATTCTATTTTATGGGTCTTTCTTTTCTCTTCCTTGCCTATTGTTTACTACTATAATCAGCAGTAAAAAGCAAACCCTCTTTTTCTTCTCTTTACCCTGCCGTTTCTCCAACATGATCTTACCAACATATTTGGCCAAGAAGTCACTCTCTAAGATACATCGAATCTGGGTGATGGTGGAAAAAAAGAATGCATTCTAAGTTTATTCAGAAACTCCATCCCCAGGACACTGCCACCCTCATCCAGCACCACTCTGCAAAGGGCAGAATTTGTTGGAAGTAAGGAAAGGGAGTTAGAGTGGGGAGGGGTCAGCAGAAAAAAGCTGCCAAATGGAAAGGCAGAAATTGGTGGGGAGAGGCACTTCAGTGGATTTTAATTAGTGAATGCCTGTAAAAGGCTTTGAAAGGTGAGGAGTACTGGGGGAGGGGCCAACCACCATAGGAAGGAACTTCTGAAGACTGATCCAGAATGACTCCTCTGACATGAAACCACTGAACTACAAGCAGCTAGTACTGAAACTTCCCCTTCCAACTCTCACCTCCAGGCATTCACACAAGCCATCTCTCATGCCTAGAATACATCCCCTCTTTAGCTCTGCCTTTCAGAATCTTAGAATTCCCTCAAGGCCTAACTGAGTGATACCTCCTCCATGAGGTCTTCCCTGGTATCCCTCCCCACCACCCAAGAAAAAGAAAAAATCCAATAGGTCTTTAATGAAAGAATGCCTAGTTTAGTCAGTGAAGGCAGTTGTCATAACAGAAGGACCCAGTGGAGCACAGTATCGCTACCAGGAATAGTAGGGGTATAAGAAGCTAGACAGTCTCATGCCCAAGAAACAGCCATGTTTAGAAATGGAACACTGTACATCAACGGTCTGGGGCTTGGTAGACTGAAGCTTCAATGTGTAGTTGCTGCAGCCCGCTCTCTCTGCCCTAGAAAAAAGTCATGGCCCTGGAAGGGAGAGGCAGATTGGTGCTGTGAAAAGAGATTGGGAAGTCATTAGGCCTGGGTTCAAATCCTATTTGGCTGGGAGAACAGCTAAGGTCCCTTCTAGCACTAAGTCCTATGAATTTGTTGAGACCTCACGTTAAGGAGTTGAAGCCAGACCCCAAACTACTCAGAAGGGAGCCAGTGCCCACCCCAGGTAGAGGTGTTCTCTGCTCAGAAACATGTCCCCAATCTTTTTTTCTTATTCCCATCCCCCCTCAAGAGAGTAGCCTACAGCTTCTCCTCCCTCATCAAACAGATCAAAGGAGTTCCTCAGCATGGGACACAGATAGTGAGAAGAATGTAGCTTCCTGTTCCCCAACAACCAAACCCAAACACACACACACACACACACACACACACACACACACACACACACACACACACACCACTTCTTCCCAAGATAAGGGGGAAGGAGTATGAATGAGAAGGATGATGAATAACTTCTCCCAACACATTAATGCACTCAGAGCACCTACACTCCACAGCTAGGGAAGGATTACTGCTGTGTCAGCAATCGGGAGACCATACAGTTCATGGTAGCGTGTAATCTCTTCCCTCTTTCCAAGTAGGGTTCCAATACAGTCTGAAGGCAGTTTATGTTGAAGTTCATAAGACATACGCTTTGCAGAAGAATTACATACACACACACACACACGTATTTAATTTTTCCAAACAGTAGCTACACATGTCCACCCATTCTAAAAATAAGTCCTAACAATCTGGTAAATGTCCAGTGACCTAGATGGGGTAAGAACCTACCCTGCAAACTAAAAAATGGACAGCATTCTATTAGGCTGGCCCACAGTTTACTCTTCACTCAGGACTTGAGAGATGAGAGCTAGTGCTAGTATCTCATGAACAAGGACCAAGTCTGGCTTAGAATTTGATGCTTTGACCCTAGTCTCTGTATATTAAGGGAGGGAGGGATGACCAAGGAAAGATGGGGGGAATCATTCCTAAAGTGTACAGATACAGGAAGCAGTGCCAAAATATTCCCACTGTTAGAAAAATGGTTGCCCTCTCCCAAGTAACAATGAAGTCCTGCAAGGGTAGAATACTTGCAGTTTGTTCCCTGTTTGGGTAAAAAACAAAACAAAAAACTAGAAACCTTCCTTGTGCACAGTTACAAGAATAGAATCTTGACAGACAGCAGCAGAGAAGTTAGGATGTTTGAGGCATGGAATCTAGTTCCACATATTTGGCTTCTCCTATGTACCTATTCTGTGCCCCGCTCTGTCCAGACCACTCAGACATTAAAAATGACTCATGGAACTCAGGATAAGGTCAGTTTCCTTACTCCTAAGTTTAGCCCTGGAAGGTCAGTTTACTACTTCTGATGATGACAAGTGTGGAAGCAGTGACCTCTATGTGTTTCCTGCATTGTTTTCCTTTATCAGAACTATTTCCTTATGGGCAATTCTGGAGCAGCTTTATTCTAAGGGGAGAAGAAGGAATGTGTAATGCAATATTAAACTGTGACTCCTCTGATATGTATTTGGGGGCCCTACAGACTGCAGAAGGAGGAGGAATGAAACAGATCAACCATATGAAAAGTGGAACCAAATCCCAATTTGAAAGTTTGTAATAATCATTTAGGTTTTTAAAGTTTTAAAAGCAAGAAAATCCTGAAAGATTTTGGGGTAGTAGCAGCGGCAGCAGTAGCAACAGCAGCAGTAGAAGTAGCAGTAACAATAGCAGTAACAGTAGCAGTAGCAGTAGCAGTAGCAGTAGCAGTAGCAGTAGCAGTAGCAGTAGCAGTAGCAGTAGTAGTAGTAGTAGTAGTAGTAGTAGTAGTAGTAGTAGTAGCAGTAGTAGTAGTAAAGCATGAAGGAAAAACCAAGCATCCAAGCATTGGGGTTGACTTTCTTTAAGTGAATTAAAACATGCACCTACCAGAACTTACAATCTCTCTCTCTCTCTCTCTCTCTCTCTCTCTCTCTCTCTCTCTCTCTCTCTCTCTTTCTCTCTCTCTCACACACACACACACACACACACACACAGACATATACACACACACAGCAACACAAAGGGCAGGTAGATCAAAATTCAGGTAATATTTATCCCCTCAGCTACAAATACAGGAGGAAGAGAAAGTAATTTTAAAATGCATGATTCTGACAGCATTAGTTTTGTGAAAAGATGGGGACTCCAGTGCTGAGGCATATCTCAGAGAATTCATTCATTCATTTTCTCACACAATGAAGACTCAAGAGTAAGGAAGGAATCATGCAAGTTTCCATTCTTTGATGAAAAGAGCACACACATGCACCCACTCTCCTCCTGGGAGAACCATACAGGAAAGAGAACCCAAGAATACTGTGAGAAGATGGTGGCCCTTATACAACCACAATCTATTGAAGAAAAGGAAATCAGCTTAGATAGTTCATATATGCTAGAGTTTCTAAACAAAAGGAAATGAAACAAAGGCATGAAAGGTTTTTTTCAAATTTGAGTCTGGTAAAACTTAAAAAAAAAAAACTGTGTGGCTTTGGAGGTTTTAAGTGTTGATGGGATTGAAGTGCTTGAGAAATCGCTCTTCTGTAAAGTATGCAATTGCCTGTCCAATAACAGCCCACAGAGGCCTGGCATCCACTCTGAGAAAAGGTGGATTTTGAACTAACACTTGCAAGAAAGGCAGTTTAGTATAACAGTAAAAACATCTGATTTGAAATCTGAAGAGCTGCATTCAAATCCTGGCTCTGAATATCTGAGTACTGCTACATGTAAGGGCACACCCTACCTGTGTGACCTCAGGTAAGTCAATTAATTCCTTTTCCTGAGCTTTGGTGTTCTCCCCCTTAAAACGAGCAGGGTTGGATGGCGTCAACTGGAAGATCCCTTCTAGTTCTGTTCTAAGGTTCTAGGCTCATTTGAAGGAAAACCTGGGTCAGACTAACCAAACCAACCCCCAAAGCCCAAGGTGTGCATAGATATATGTGCATGTGTGTGCACTTGATCCTTGCATGCTAAGCACAGCAGATCTAGATGGAGAGTGAAACTTGGGACCGACGATATCTAAGATTCTAGTCCAAGTCGGGGATTCTCATTTCTGCTTCCTTGTTACCCTGACTTCCTTCAAGTGCTGACATCTTCACTGGGAAACCTTTCCCAGTCTCTCTTAATTCTCTTCCCTTCTTTCTGTTAATTTTTTTCATAATTTATCCTATGTATAGCTTATTTGCACATAGTTATTTGCATGTAGGTTCACCTGGTCATACTGTGAGCTCCTTGAGAGCAGTGGCTGTCTTTGCCTTTCTCTGTATCCTTAGCACTTAGCAATGTTCCTGGGACAGAGTAATCACTTAATAAGTGTTTATTGACTGAATAACTGAACATAGTAACAGTCCCTTGGCTAGTGCTACTTCTGCTGTGGGCAAAGTTATCAACCCTTTTAAAAAGGATTTTGTGAGAGCTGCACTCATGATTGCTTTAATCCAAAACCACCAGTTTATTTTCCCAAATTGCCAGCTGCTTGGTTTCCTCTCAGCACTGTTGTCATTCTATATCATTGACTTCATTCAGAAAATCAGAACCACCAGACCTCCTTACATGGAAGAGGGAGCTTACTTGATGTCAGACCCAAGGATCTTTAAGCAGCTGAAAAGAGGCTTGAGAAGTCAAGATCACCAAGGGAATGCAGGGAGAATGGGTGGCCACTAAATTTCCTTCCTGGCTCCTCAGCTGTAGGACATGGAGGCTTCCTCTTCCTTTGTTCAGTCTAGGCTAAACCAAGGAGAAATGACTACCTGAGCCTCCTAGGTAAGGGCAAGGAGGTGAGGGTGGAGAAAATGGGGGAAACCCCTTGGGTTTTAAAAGTAAAACTGCCAAAGAAGCACTAAGCAAAAAAACACCTGGAAGTTGACGAATCTCTGTCTCTGTCTCTCTGTATCTATCTCCCTGTGTCTGTGTCTCTGGGTGTCTTTCTTTCTCTGTCTCTGTCTCTCTGACTCTCTCTCTTTGTCTCTCTCTTTCTGACTCTGTCTCTGTCTCTCTGTCGCTCTCTGCCTCTCTCCTTCTCCCCCCTCGGAGGGGAGGAGAATGGGGGTGAGGGAAGGAGAGCATTCTCTCAGTCCATCCATCCACTTGTCCCCATCCCCAGTTTCATAGCTATTTTCTCCGTGGCTGCCCCGTCCAAAGCCTGGACTCTTCTATCCCAGGTCGTGTCCGCTTCCGGTCCCCGAAAGTGGCAATTACATGGTAATCGGAGGAGGATTGTGTGCAATAACAGCCGGCCGGGCGGGAGGGCCGGCGAGCGTAGTTGCTAGGGCAGGCGCTGGGCTCGTCCCCCCAGCGGAGAGAGGAAGGCGAGAAGGAAAAGCCTGCCCAGGCTGCAGGCGACGGACCGTTCCACATGGGCAGAACACAACGTGCTTTGTTTGCTCAAGGTAATTGCTCGGCTGGCTCACGAAAGGAGCTGAATTTCCCGTAAGGTTAACCCTGTGCAGACGGGGGGAGTGTCAATCCGTCTTGCCCCCAACTCATTTCATTGTGGCCTGGACTTCCCAGAACCCCTAGTCCAAGGCTCAGATGACTGAACCGCATCCCTCACAATACTTTTCCCCCCTTATTCCACATCCCACTACAGCAATCAACTGTGTTTGAAATTAAGTAACACCCCTCAACAAACACACGCTCATAGTCCCGCTAACTGGGAGTATTTCATCTTTATGTATCTTTGAAATGAAGTAACAACCCCCACCCCCATGCCCCGCGAGCACCCCTTCCCCCTGAACTATTTCTTTATGAATCTACAGGGGATGAGGACGTAAAAGTCACTAGACTTCAAGGTGGCCTGGTAGATGTGTAAGCACCAGCCTTTACCTCCCTCCACTCTAAACCACTCAGCATCTACACACAAACACACACACACACACACACACACATACACACACACACACACACACACACACACACACACACACACACACACACACACACACACACACACACACACACACACCTGAGCTTAGCCAGTCGGCTAAGTGTTATAGTTCATTCTTGTGAATGTAGAAAATTCTCTGTCTCGGTCTATTTCCGCGTCTTCCCTCTCCACACACACATCCCCAACCACGAATTGTCTCTAAAATCTGAGAGGAAACACTTGCTAAAAGCTTCTGAGAGAATAGACGGGTCATCTGGGAGGATTTTAAATTCAGAGCTAGCAGAGCTAATGCTTACCCCCACTGAGACAATAGACAATGAGTTAATTACATTTTTCCTCCTTCTAATTACCCGGGGATTTGTGTAACTGTTCGGTGAGGGGAAGTGGAGGAATCCAAAGATGAGAGAGAGAGGGATCCTTTCACAGCCCCAGATTAACAGTCCTAACCTGAAAGGGAGGTGGGGGGAGGAATCTCCGAAGTTTCTAAACTTTTTTTGTAGCTAGCCCCACTGCTATCCTGGAGCTATTTTGCTTAATGACTGGCTGAAGATGGTGTTTAAGCCTCACTGTACCTATGAAAATAAACAAAATAGCTCAGCATTCTCCCAAAACTGGCTTGCTTGCGCGTGCACACATACACACACGCACACACACGCATACGCACACACACGACTGACTTTTCATTTTCATTTGGGAGCTCTACTCTCTTCTTTAAAAAAAAAAAAAAAAAGTTCCTTGGGAACATTCAAACCTCCCAGAGGATGGTGCAAGAGGTTTCTCTCCTTTCACTTAGAGGTTACCGGCTTTGTTAGAGTGGGAGATCGGGATGAGAGCAGGACTCAATCTCAGAGAAACACTAAGCTAGAAATGGGCAGAAGGGTTTTCAGAATTCAGTGAAAGGGGGATAGGATTGGATATGGGAGCCAAGGCAGAGATTCGACATGCACCTAGCTCCAGGAGACAACAGCAGCTCTTGTAGTTATTCCAAAAAGTTTCAAGGCAACTTCTTGGTAAGCAGTATATCTTAGCCTTGGAGAAAGTGTTTCAGGAATGGAGCTTAGGGATGCCACCTTCTTACAGAGATCCAACTTCATTACGTCCTGCCCCTTCCCCACCTCCCAACCCCAAAGTGTGTCAGAAGATGAAATACGACTAAGGACGGGAAAGGAAGGAGGGCTTTTCGCCTTACCTTGAGGTTTGGAGGCCTCCGTGGCGTTTGGAGGAGTCATAGCAATGCAGACGTCTCCCTCGGGGAACTTGTCACACTTGAGCATCTCTGGCCAGTAGAAGCCAAAGAACTGCATGACGGGCTCACAAGAGTCCCGCACAGCCTCACAGAGCCAACGGCACGGATAAATGGGTCGATCCAGGCAGACGGGAGCAAAGAGAGAGCAGAGGAAGACCTGGGTGCCGATGTGACAATTTTTGTTGAGCAGAGGCACCCAGCTGCTCGCCTGCTGCTTCACCTCGGCCATCGTCTCATGTTCCAGCAGGTTGGGCAGTACCATCTTCTTGTAACCAACATTGTGGCACAGCCGCAGGTCCACTGGGATGTCCACACACTGAGGGGGCTTGGTGTAGAACCGCCCGCTCTGGTAGGAGCCAATGTCCGACTGGAAGCTCACATAGTCATACTCGCTGGCCATGCCACCAGCCCAGAGCCCAGCAGCAAAGGCCACTAATACCCCCACAGGGGGCCAGCAGCGGCCCCGGGAGTGGTGCGCCCTAACCATACTTGGCCCAGAGTCAGATCAACTTTGGGGCTGCTCTCTCTGGCCGTAGAGAGGTCTCACAGTGCAGAAAGTTTGGAGACTCCTGCCAGTGATCCTCAGGGACAAAAGAAGGCTCCTCCACCCCTCGCCCCCACCCTCACAGTTGCTGCACACTCCTGCCCAATCCAGGAAACCTTGTACTCTTCCTGCTGGGGGTGTTTGGGTGGTGGGTGGTGGGCAATGGGTAGGGAGGGGAGGGAAAGGGAGCGGAACAAATCCAGCCCCGTCTGTCCGTCTTTCCCTCCTTCCTTCCCTGGCCCGCAGGGTGAACAGCACCGACTCCCGGAGGCTGCAGGCTGGAGAGTGTGCCCCGTGCTCTTGTTAGAACCCTCTGAGTCTATCCACTCAGCCAATCAGCTCGGAGCTGCGCCTTTCTGCACTCTTTTCCCCATGTCAGTCACGGCCTCAATTAACCAATCGTTTCACTTGCAAGAGGACGCAGTTTGGTAAAGCTAAATACAGGTCAACACCCCTTGAAACAAAACGCAGAGAGAGATCGATAGGCAGACACGGAGACAGACACACAGACACACAGAGAGGGAGAGACACAGGGAGGCAGATAAAGAGAGAAGAGAAATGTCTAGCGCTATAACTGAGTCTGCAGAAAAAGCAGGGGACTCTAATGACTGAAACCTTTAAAGTCCTTTCCAACTTTAAATTACGATCCTGGGATCCTAACAGGCATCTGAGATTTGGGCGATTTTCTATCCTTTCTTTTCTCTTTCTAAACCACTGACCTCGGAGCACCAGGCTGGTAGGTCAGTTCCTAAATTTTGATCTCTGTAGGTCCTGGGAAGGCTGGCCAGTTCAGAGCTACGGAGGTGTGGGGGGAGTTGTGCGGACAAGTATCTCAGAAAGGATACTGTCTGATAATTTTCCAAACAGGACAATCCGAAAATTCTTAACTCCTCAACACCAATAGCTTTGGGTTTCTGAAGCCACCTTCTGACCAAGTGAAAAGGGGTTGGGGCTGACATGTTTCTTGTTTTGGAAATGTACCACCTTTCACACAGAATGGGGGAAAGTTGCTCTCAACCAATACTGAAGATTCTCTGGGGAATTTCAGTGTTCTGTGAAATACTACTTTTGTGTTCACGCTTGAGAAAGGAGTTCTGGATCCTATGATTCCATGCTATCCTTAAATATTAACATTGGTGGAGTATGTGGAGAGTATATACATATGCAAATATCATGCATACATGTGTGTATACAGTCAGGACATTAGAAACACATGCTCATATATTAGCATTACTTCTATCTCAACCCTAACTCAGGCACACAGGCTGTAAGATGGGGCTGAGTCCAGAAACATAAACAGGCATACTACAAATGAGATGTCATTCATGATCATGACCTGGCCCTCTATGGGGCCCTCACCCATATTTTATCCCAGTCCGGGAAAAATGATCACACAAGGTAGAAACAAAGAGAACTTTGGGGCCTTTTGTCTCTACTCTGAGATTGACTCTTATCTAAACAGAATTCTGCCTTGGGAGTCAGGAAACCTGAGAGTAGGAACAACTACATTAAGTACGTTGGTTCACATCTTGGAGTCTGTTTCTTCATTTGAAAAGAGAGGTCTCCTGCCAAAGATGGGCTTTGAATTGAGTCTTGAAGAAGGCCAGAAAAAGTGAGTCAAGGGTAAGGTGTCCCAGGACAGCACGAAGACAAAAGATAGAGTATCATGTTTAAGTGTCTGAAAATAGGCTAATGTTAGATTGAACAGTATGTAAAAAGGAGTAACATACAGATAGGAAGACCAGAAAGGGACTGGTTTATGAAGAACTTTAAATGAAAAACCAAAGAGTTTACATTTGATTTCTATAGTCCACTTCAGGATTCACAAAGTCCTTTATATACATGTTCTCATTGGATCTTCACAATAGCCTTGGAAAGGTCACACCAGGATTATCATACCCATTTTACAGATGATGAAAGTGAGGGACAAAGCAGTGCAGTAATTTGCCTGTGGTCACACAGTAAGTCTCAGAGCTGAAACAAAGACCATGAGGTCAGAACTCTTTCCACTTCACCATGGATATGACTCATTCTCAGAAAAAACTGAAATAACAGAAAACAATTTACTATAGAGTTCCTCTTTTTTTCCATTTTGTGGGTATTCTGGCATGTGGATTGAGTGAAGGTGAAGACCCTGTAGAGAGCCAATACTTGTTCATGTATATTCCAGTTGAACCAAAGGATTTCGAGCTGGAAAGGTCATAGCATCATAGAGTTAGAGATGAAATAGTCTTTAGAGGTTATCTAGTCTGATCCCATCCTTTTACAGATGAGGAAACTGAAGCCCAGAGAAGTTAAGCAATATGTCCAAGGTCTCAAAAAAAAAAGTAAACAGCAAAGTTTCCAATCAAATTGAGATCTTCTGATAATAAATCCATCATTCTTTCCACTATCCCATTCTTCTTAGGCATGATGCCACCCCACCTGGCACAGGGACTCAAGAACCTGAATGACTAAGACAGGCATGGTAGAAACTCAGCCTGGCTCTGCTAGCTTGTTTGCTAAACTCCAGAATGCTTCAGGGAAGCTTGGTCTCAACCCCACAGACCTCATTTCTCTTTGGAATGATTCCAAGGAAAACTATGGCACTTGTGAAGAAATAGAGCTCTTTTCTTAAAGAGATAGTACCACTGACACAACTAGGACTCAATTGTGCAGGTATGGAGTATTCAAAGTCTTCCCAAGGCCAAAGGAATGCTGCAAACAGACTGAGAGACAAGAAGTTAAATCTGAAACAATTGCTAATGCTCTCTCAAGAGTCTACAGAGCCATACTCCTCAGAGAAACTGGCCAGCAGAAGCTCAGGGGACATTTGAAGAAAAAGTATTGTTTGCTTCTGGAATGTTTCTAACGTTTGGTCCAACTCTAATTCCAAGACAAATTTCCCTGCTTAATGAATGTTTGGGAGGGAATGTATTTGCAGACATGCATTTCCCCCCAGTACAGGCTTCCCTGGACTTACAATTTTATTCTTCTCCTTTTGCCACGGATGATTTTCCCAGCCTTTGTTGCTCTTCTTGTTGTTGTTTCAGTAGTGTCAGGCTCTTCATGATCCCTTTTTGAGGGGGAGGGGATTCTTGGCCAAGGAACTGGAGGGGATTGCCATTTCCTCTCCAGCTCATTTTTCATACAAGGAACTGAGGCAAACAGGGTTAAATGACTTGCCCAGGGTCATACAGTTAGTAAGTGTCTGAGGTCAAATTTGAACTCAGGAAAAGGCCCGGCTCTCTATCCACTTGACCACATAGGTGCCTGTTTCCCAAAACTGGTTCTGACAACCAGTCCCTTAATTCCCTGCAGCCATATCCCTTTTCGTATCAAACTATGGCAGGAAATGAAGTGGAGGTCGACTTGTATAAAACCTTAGGGAATCATTAGTGCTCCTGAACAAGGTTTCCCTAAGAATATCTCCAGCTTTGCATAGGTTTTGTCTCAGAGGCTCAAGCAGCCAATGACATGCCAACTAAAACCTTTCTTGAACTTTTATTCAGGTCTGGTTCTTCACAATGCCCCCACTCCTTTCCAAGCACTCTTATTGGCCTAGCAATATGCCATGGAGTAACGATGGGATGTAATTGTCTTGAGGACAAAGGGAGAGGGTCTTGAAGCCTCACTAAGTAATATCGCAAAACCTCAAATCCAGAACTATCTGGAGGTATAGAGCTAGGGTTGTCTTGAAAACCTCCATCCATATGGTCATCCCATTGGTACCATATATAGTTTCCAGATGGAGAGTAGATATCAGCCTTGACCAGAAGATGGGAATTAATTATAAAGGGCTACATCATGCCAGGATGGTCACTACTGTTGAGGGCATCACCATCCTCCCAGGCTTGAGACCTCGATGTCATCCTCAATTTTTGACTTACTCTTACCCCATTCATATCCAATCTTTGCCAAGTCTTGTCATTTTACCTTCATAATGTAATTTACATTGTCCCCTTCTCTCCATTCACACAACAGCCCTCATCACTTCATATCTGGACTATTACAATAGACTATTGGTTGGTCTTGGTGCTTCAAGTGTCTTCTCCATTCCTCTATCCTCTCTTGGGCTGTCAAAGTGATCTTCTTAAAACACAAGTCTGACCATGTCACATCAAGCCCTCAATTCCATAAATTCCAGTGGCTCCATATTATCTCCAGAATCAAATATGAAACTCTCTACTTGTTGTTTCTAGTCCTTCCCAGTCTGGCCCCTTTCTATCTTTCTTGCCTTGTTAAAATTTACTTCCCTGCATGTATTACATTATCCAGTAACATCAGCGTTCTTGCAGCTGCTCATACAAAGCATTCAACTCTCCCTTCTGTACCTCTTCACTGTCTTCATCCATGCCTGAAATAGTCCCCCTCCTCACCTCTGCCTCCTGGGTTTCCTTCAAGACTCAGCTGAAGCCCTACCTTCTGCAGGAGGCCTTTCCTCATTCTCTTTCCTCCCTACACTCTCTCCATCCTGTCCTTCTTAGATTACCTTCCTTATACTCTATATGGATATTACATATGCCTAGTTATTTATATATTGCCTCCCAATAGAATTTAAGCTCCTCAAGGGGACACTGTTCTTACCTCTCTTTTTATCTCCCTGCACTTTGTCTGGCATGCAGTTATGTTGCATACTGCAGCTTGTTGAAGTTATACTGTATGATTTAATGGAATACTATTGTGCTTTAAGAAGTGACTAGTAGGACAGTATCAGAACAATCTAGAAAGACATATATGAGCTGATGCAAAGTAAACTGAGAAGTGGGAGATCATTGTGCACAGTAACAACAATATTGTAAGAATAATCAACTGCGAAAGACTTAGCTACTCTGATCAAGACTGTGATCCAAGACAATTTCAGAGAATTCATAATGAAAAATGCTGTCCACCCCTAGATAGAGTGGAAATTGAAATGTATTTTTTCAATTTGTTTTTCTTGCTTTTTTGCACCATAACTAATATGGAAATATGGATTCCATGATTTCGCATGTATAGTTGATATCATATTTTTGCCTTCTCAATGGGTGGAAGAGAATTTGGAACTTAAAATCTTTCTTAAATGAATATTAAAAATAAATAACAAAATGACTAATATGGAAATAGGTTTTGCATGATTGCACACATACAACCTACATCAGATTGCTTAGCTTCTCAGGGAACAAAGAGATCAGAGAGGGGTAGAACTTGAAACTCAAAACTTTAAAAAATGAATGCCAAAAATTGTTTTGCCATGTAATTTGAGGGGAGGAAGTAAAATATTATGTTAAATACATAAGTAATAATTTGAAAAAGAAAACATATACTTGTTGCCCAACTGACTAACCAGTAGTCTTTTCATTTTCAGGATATGTTCAACTTTGGAATCAACTGAGATCATATTTGCACGTAGTAGGTGCTTAATAAATTTTTTTCCCCTTCTGAAGATGTAATTACTTTCTAATATAAGAAGCACAAAGGAAATTTTTCTAATGGTGAGGGTTGTCCCAAAGTAAAATAGAGAACCTTGGGAAGGTAGGAAAAAGTTCCCCATCACTGGTGGTTTTCAAGGCAGAGTCTAGACAAACTCTCATTAGGCACAGTGCAAAAGGGATAAAAACTTGGTTAAGTTTAGGTTACCTTCTAGATCTAAAATTCTATGATTCACAATGAATTGTAACACTGCATTGCTCCAATTTTGTATGTGGAAGTTCAGTTTCTTTGTTCCTTACTAGGGTTGTTGAAGCAGTGGAGGCAAGAATAGAGAAGAGAGGAAGAGAAGGAAAAGAGGGATTTTGTGGAATTATATGAACATTGGGTCTGTTATTTCCCATTCCTGGGGCTCAGTTTATTCAACTATAAAAGAGTTGGGTTTGATGACTTTGAGAACTTTTTCAGAGCTTAGATCCCATGACTCTAAGTTCTGGGGAATTCTCTGTCATGTTGATAGAGTCAAAGAATTCTAAAGTTCCAATCTGTAAATTGAGAGACAAGTCCTTGCTCCTTTCTGGATGGGGGAAGTGGGAGGGGAGGGAAGGAATGAACAAAGGAGGGAATGAAAGAAGGAATGAAGGGATGAAGAGAGGGAAGGAAAGTAAGAAACAAGGAAAAAGAGCTTTAAATATCATTTCCCATTTCAAAAAAGGTTCCAATCTTTCCCATACTGTCAACTGTCCAGTCAGGAAATCAGGAGCCCAGAAGCAGACATAGTAATGCCTACCATGGAAAGCTGTAGACATCCTTAGCAAGAGCTTCAAGAGAGAAGAGGAAAGGATGAAGAGACCTCATCGTGATGGAAGATGCCCTAGTATTGTCTCCAGAGTGGCAGGAGAAGCAAGAGAAGACCACTCACAACTAGTAGGCCAGATCAACCACCTCTTGACACTTTGGGGTAGCTCTAGAAAATCGAAAGTGAAGCAGCACATGCTTCAGTGACAGGAGGCCCATAAATCTGCCAGGATAGCTGCAGGAAGGAGACTAGTAGCCAGGATGCGTTCCCCATGGAGCCTGGTGCTTGTTTACCTAACCTGTTCACTGCAGGAAAGTGCCCTGGCCTCCAACAGCCTTTCCTAAAGGACATAGCTATGTTGGGAGGAGGGGTGGGATTTGGGGCAAAGAAATGAACTGCATCTGTTTCCCAACCATCTCCCTACCAATAGTACCTTTCACCCCACTGGCCATGGGAGCAAGACTGTTAAACAGGGTGTGGCTGTAGGAACACTTCCAAGAGTATATCACCCCCTACAACACACACACACACACACACACACACACACACACACACACACGCAAACACACACTGATCTTCTCCTCCCACACAATCATT
The DNA here is from genome assembly GCF_028372415.1 of Notamacropus eugenii. Taxonomy (NCBI): domain Eukaryota; kingdom Metazoa; phylum Chordata; class Mammalia; order Diprotodontia; family Macropodidae; genus Notamacropus; species Notamacropus eugenii. The sequence continues at coordinate 619,426,683 of NC_092872.1, read as the reverse complement.
CATGCCTGAAATGCCACCAGAATCATTATTTGGGATCCAAGTCTAGAACATGCCTCCCACCCCTTGCCCAAAAGTAATCAGCCATTAACACTTCAGAATGTATAGATCTTAAGGAGTTAATTCTTATATATAGTCTACTGAGAAGAACAAGTTTAGCTAGAGGAAAGGATGGAAAGGCAGGTCTATGTTATAGAAAGGATCCTTTGTCATGTATGAATTGGATTAGAATGCCATTGAGATCCCTTCCAATTCTAAACATCTAAGATCACGAAAAGATATATGTGAACTGGGGGGACTGAAATAATAAGTGAAGAACAAAAACTATCTCTCTGACGATCATCAGTGATGCAATGTGGTCCCCAAAAGAATTAACAGAGGACTAGACAAACAAGTTTTTACAAAGCCGACAATACAGGGTAGAACTAGAGGCAATGGTAAAAGTTGTAGAAAGATGAGTTTCAATTTGATGCAAGGGAAAACCTTTTCAATAATTAGAGCCATCCAAAAACTAAATGGGCTTCCACTGAGGGATATAGAATTCCCAGGCACTGGACATCATCAAATCATAGTTCTAGAGCTGAAAGCAATCACTGAGGTCATCTAATCTAGCCCACTCATTTTGCAAGCAATGAAATGGAAATCCGAAAAGATTCAGTAATTTGTCAAGAACACATAGGTAGTGTCAGAAGCAGCATTTGAACACAGCTCTTCTGATTCCATAGCCGACACTCTTAACACTGTTGTTGTCTGTTCTTCATAACTGAAGAGAAGCAAAACGACATCACAACGTTGGGGTCAAGGTCCAGTGTGTTTGACTGTGACTGATCAGACTAATACAAGCTCAGAATGCTCAACCACAGGTTGGACACAAAGAGTGTTAACACTACCACAAAACCAGATGTCTGCTTCTCAGGGATGTTATCATGGAAATTCTTGATCTGAGTAGGGGGCTGGATGGGAAGGCCCCTGAAGTCCTTTCCAGCTCAGTCTGCGATTTGGATGGTTTTATTCTGTCATTTGTGAAGTATTGCATGGTTTGAAGAAAAAAACAAGATGGAGTTATGAACTGGTCCAATTATTTTGGAGAACAAGTAGAACTATGTACAAAGGGCTATTAACTATACATGCACTTTGGCCCAGCAATACCACTACTAGGTCTGTATCCCAAAGAGAGAAATGAAAAGGGAAAATGACCTATTTGTACAAAAATATTTTAGCAACTCTTTTTGTGTTGGCAAAGAATTGAAATTCAAGGGGATGCCCAACAGCTGGGGAGTAGTTGAACAAGTTGTGGTATATGATTGTGATGGAATGTTATTGTGCTGTAAGAAATGATGAGCAGCATAGCTTCAGAAAAACCTGAGAAAACTTACATGAACTTATGCAAAGTGAAGTGAGCAGAACCAGAAGAAAATTGTACATAGTAACAGCAATATTGTAACAATAATCAACTGTTAATCTGGTCAATACAATGATCTATGACAATTCCAAAAGACTCATAAGAAAACAAAACATTATGCCCCTCCAGAGAAAGAACTGGTGAACTCTGAGTGCAGACTGAAGTATATTTTTTTCACTTTATTTTAATGGCTCTTTTTTTCACAACATGGCTAATATGGAAAAATGTTTTTCATGACTTCATGTGTATAATAGGTATTATATTTCTTACCTTCTCAATGGGTGGGAGAGGGAGTGGAGGGAAGGAGAGAATTTAGAACTGAAAATAATTTTTTAATTAAAAAAAAAACAACCAAAGAGGGGCCCTAAGGCAAAGTTCCGGCAGCAGACTAGAGACTCAAGGGATGGAAGTTCTCATTTCATCTAAATTCTATGTAACCCTGGACCATATGTTAAACTACAGCATATACGTGTCTCATTTCTAGAGTGATAGAACCATGAAGTATTAGATCTGAAAGAGAGCTTACAAATAATCTAGTCTAACCACTTTACAGATGTGGGGAAAAAGTCCCAGAGAGGGGAAGAGACTTGCTCTGGTCAGCATCCTCTTCTGACTCTAATACCAGTGTTCTAGTTATCAAATGCTGTATCTAATAAGATGGAATATAATAAGGAAAAATGTAAATTCTTTCATTTGACTACAAGAAAAAAATCAACTTCACAAATATTAGATAGGAGAGGCATGAACAGATGGCAGTTGTTCTGAAAAAGATCTAGGGATTTTAGGGATGTGACAACAGTAAAAAAGCTATGTATTCTTAAGTGCATGTTAAGAAAGGCATATCATCCAGAAATAGGGACTTGACAGTCCCACTGCCCCTCTGTCTTCATCAGATTTCAACTGAAGTCTAATGTTCAGTTCTAGGGACTGCAGTTTAAGAAGGATATTGATGATCTGGAAAGTATCTATAGGATGGCAATCAAGATGCTTAAGAGCCTTGAGACCAGGGCATAGAAGGATGGAGGTTGAAGGAACTAGGCATGTTTAGTCTACAGAAATGAAGACTCAGAGGGGTTGTGACAACAGTCTTCAAGAAATTGAAGGCCTATCAGGTGAAGAAGTGGTTAGATTTGATTCTGTTTGACTCTAGAAGGTCAAAGTAGCAGTGATGGGTGGATGTTGCAAGAAGAAAAAAGAAAGAAAGAAAGAAAGAAAGAAAGAAAGAAAGAAAGAAAGAAAGAAAGAAAGAAAGAAAGAAAGAAAGAAAGAAAGAAATAGAAAAGAAAGAGAAAGAAAAAAAGTCAATTCTAGTCTGGTTATCAGAAATATGTTCTTATCCACTGGAGCTTTCCAAAAATGGAATGACCCACCTTGAGAGGTGGGGTTCCCCCTCTTTGGAAATCTTTACACAGAGCCTGGACTATCTCTTGTTAGGTATGTTATATAGGAGAATTTTTTGTGCATATATGAGTTGGGCAGGATGCCCATTGAGGTCCCTTTCCATTCTCAGATCCTGGGATTCTGTGACACAAGAGTGGTAAAACAGTCAGAATATTCTAGGTGATTGATATTACCCATTAATAAAAAATAATACCGAATCCTCTAAAGTTTCTATATGCCCATCTATTTCTCCATCAACCAATGAGAATTTTGTTAAGCATCTATTATGGATAAGTCACTGTGCTAAGAATACAAAGACAAAAATGAAATGATTCCTACCTTCAAGGAGATTTAGGAGGCAATGTATAGACAGACAGACAGACAGACAGATAGAGGTGAATATGACTAGATAAACATATATATGAACACACATTTATTAACATACATATATAATTTTCTTCATCTGTGAAACAAGGGGGATTTATAAGAAAGCTTCCAACTCCAACATTTCATGTTTCTATGATTCTAAAAATGAAAAACTAGTATTTGTAAGATAAATAGTAAGTGTTCTTTTGCTTTTGTGTTTTTTAATGGGGTAGACACTAATGCCTGAGAGGATCGAAAAAGATTTCAGGTAGGAAGCGACACATGGGCACAACTTTGAAAGAAACAAGGAATTCCAAGAGGTGGAAGTGGTGAAGGAGAGCACCCTAGCCAGTTTCTAAGGAAGGGGAGAAGGGAGAAAAGAATAAGCATTTATTAAGTGCTTATTATGTGCCAGCACTGTGCTGAGTGCTTTACAAATATTATTTCATTTGATCTTCACAACAACCCTGAAAAATAGGTGCTATTATTTTCCCCATTTTGCAGTTGAAAAACCTGAGGCTGACAAAGGTTAAGTGACTTGCCCAGGGTCCCTCATCTAATAAGCATCTGAGGCTATCTTTGAACTTCCTGATACCAGCCCCAGTCCTCTATCCACTGTACCACCTAGCTGTAACGAGCAATAAGATGATCAATCAATAGAGGACGAAGAGTGAGGAAGGCAGAGAAGATAAGATTAGAAAGGTAGATTGGGGCTAGATTGGGAAGGTATTTAAAAGCCAAACAGATACATTTGTATTTGACCTTAGAAGTAACAGGGAGTCATTAGAGTAGTCTCAATTTAGTATCAAAATAGCTTATTAGAAGGGACCTATAAAAGCCCCACTTTACACAAACATACAAAAGGATACGCATAACTCCAAGAGGTCAGCAACCTTCCAGGAACACATATCCTTCAGACACTCAATTTACAAAAATAATCTAGTTCGGAAGGATGGAGGCAGAGTGAGACCTGCCAAGAAACCCAACTCCACAAGGTACTCACAGTGTTCCCAAAGAAGCTCTCAAGGAAATACCTGGACAGACCAAGAGAGATGAGCATTGACTTCCTCTTCCCCTTTGCTTTATTCTGAGCAAAACAGAACTTCCATTCTGAAGATATTTCCAGTACCCAATAATATAAGCAGTTATCCTATACTTAAGGTTTCTGTAAACCTATACCAGCTTCCATTAAAATGTAAGTCTGATCTTAGACATTTACTAACTGTGTGACTGCCTTAGTTTCCTCGATTGTAAAATGGGGGTAATAATAATACCCTCTCCCCAGGGATGTTATGAGAAATAACTGAGCTAATACTTGTAAATCACTTAGCATAGTGCCTGGCACATGGCAGGCTGTTTCAAAGGAGTGGGGGGAGGCAGTCTGGGTTAGATGACATGCCCAGAGTCATCGGGCTAGGAAAGGCCATTGAACCATCTACCTAACTATCCACTGGGGGTTTTTTTGAGACAACAGGGATTAAGTGAATTGCCATAGTATGCTCTTAATAAATGCTTATTTCCTTCTTTCCTTACTCTTCCTAGAAATAGGAGACCATCACAAGTCAGGAATTCTGCATTCTGGTCCTGGCTCTGCATTGAATATTGAATATATTGCATTGAATAAGTCAATGTTCCTCTGTGAGTCTCAGTTTCCTTCAATAAAAAATCAGTGGCTGGATCAAGAGCTCTTCCACCTCTAAAAGCCTATGTGCTGTGACCCTTGCTGTCTCTCCTGTCTATGATTTTTGAACATTCTTGTTGTTCTGTCCCTTGAACCACTACTCAATCAACAAGTATTTAATATTTAATATCTGCATTTATAAGAACATTACTTTTTATCAAATCCCTCATAATATTGGAGGAAAAACCATAAACTTTCCCAAAAACCTAATTTGTCCAGGAAGGATTTTTTTTTTGCTTTTTGCTTTTTTACTACAGTCTAGACCACCAAATTGCTTAATACACCATATAAAGCCTCATAAATAACAACTTCCCAAACAGAAACACTAAGTCTCGGAGCCCTCTCCAGGTTCTACATTAACTCCTCCAGTGTGAAGGCTTTTCCAATGATTTCAGTCCATAAATATATAACTAGCTGCTTCTTATATTACTGTGTAATCCTTAATACTATGCACTTATGTTTTATTGCCATTATCCTGGGTCCCATGACAGTAGAATAAAACATTCTCCTTGAAAGTGGAAATGCTGTAGCATTCACCATGATTGTAACTGATCCTACTTTTCCAGCATCTTGGTTTTACTTCTAACCTGTCTGGAATTGCTATTGAGTTATTAATGAGCACTTCTGATCCGCACCTTTTAACCTTGATCCTGCCTTAGTAAAGCAATGGGTAGGGTGAAGAGAACCCTGGCCACATCCAAATATGTATTTCATTCTGAAAATTTCATACATCACACCTCCCTGTCAGGAGATGAATATCAGTCTTCATCATGTGATAGTTGCTTTGATTGGCGTTCTTAAGTCTTTCAGAACTGTTCATTTTACAACGTTGCTATAATTATTCTATAAATTGTTCTCCTTGTTCTACTCGCTTCACTCCATATCAATTCATGCAAGGCTTTTCTGGTTCCCCTGAAATCATTTCTCTCCTCATTTCGTATAGCATGGTGGTAATTCCATTACATTTGAATACCCTAATTTGTTCAGCCATTCCCCCAATTGATGGAGATGGCCAACACAGGAATTTGTTTTGATTAAGTATGCACATATTTGTTACAAAGGTTTTATTTTTTCCTTTTTTTCCCAATGTGTGAGGGGCTGGGGGGGTGGATGAGAGGGAGGAAAAAAACTCAATAAACTAGCATTTATTAAGCACCTACTATGTGCTAGACAGTGGGATAAGTTCTGAGGATTAAAAAGGAGAAAAATAAGTCCTGATGTCAAAGAGTTCACAGGCTCATGTGATTAAAAAATAATAATAAAATAGAATTTAAAAAAAGAAAAGAATGCTGGAATGGAAGTCAGGAGACCTAGGCACGCGCTAGTCATGGTTCTGACAAATCATTTTACCTCCCTGGTCTTAGTGTGCTCCTCTGTAAAAGATGATTCAATGCTTTCTAGAATCCCTTCTTAACAGTCTATGATTTTCTATCCAGTCAGAACCATAACCAGGAGTTCATATAACTGGGCTAAATTTAGCCTTGGACTGAGATGGTAGGGAAAGGGTGTCTGTGGTCACTATGGTATCTGACTGAGGTACTTTGGAGGCAGATTCTGGGAGTTGAAGAGGTCAATGAACTAGGAAACCAGGGTAGTTGAAGGAAGAAATAGCTGGGATTCAGAAGACAGTGAGTTAGGTTCTGAAGGCATTGAAGAAGCTGGCAAAGGACCAGAGATGACAAGGGTCTGGAGGAGAGGGTGAAGTAGTGAAAACTAAGTAATAGCAGCAGAGAGCAGGTCTGAAAATGGCATCAGGGAGCAAGGAATAAGACAATTCGTCCTCTTGGTCCTGAATATCGGAGAAGGGGAAGTCAGCCTTAGAGAGGGCACCAGAGATGGGTGGTCTGAGAGACAGGGGTGGAGGAGAGAGAAAGCAGGAATAACACTTCCAAAGGCCTCTACCTTAGTCACCTGATAAGTAACAAAGTATCCATGGATAAGTGCCATGACGTAGTCAGGAGAAAGTTAGACTTCAGAGAATACCAGATGACGTTAGGCATGTGAGACGAAGAGATCTAGGAGCACAGAATCATAGACTTGGAGCTGGAACAGACTGTAAATATCATCTAGTTTAATCATTTTACTGATGAGGAAACTGAAGACCAGATAGGTAGAGGGACTTGCCTGAGTCACAGAGCTGTTGTTGAATCACTTCAGTTGTGTCCAATTCTTTGTCACAAGATACTGGAGTGATTTGTCATTTCTTCTCTGGTTCATTTTATGAATGAGGAAACTGAGGCAAACAGTATTAAGTGACTTGCCCAGGGTCACACAGCTAGTAAATGTCTGAGGCTGGATTTGAACTCAAGAAGCCAGTCTTCCTGACTCCAGGCCTGGCATTTTATCCTCTGTGCCACTTAACTGCTGAAGTCATGCAGCTAATAAGAAGCAAATCAGGATTCTAAATTAGAGTTTTTTCCTACTGTACCACAACAGAGGAGGGTCCAGAGGTAGCCTTAGAAATGGAAGGCAAAAGAAGATACAATTAGTTTATTATGGGGGCAAGGGAGAGGGGCAGCCACAGTATATTCAGGCAGTGCAAATAGCCCCTGTACTAATAACTCTCCCTATCTGATCCCAGCATCCCAAGGCCAGTGTGTCCTCAGAGGTGGGGTTGGGGAAGGATCATAAGGAATATACAGTCAATATGGGAAGATGAGACATAGACAGAGGACTTATTACTGGTCAATCTCACCATCTGCTTTCCTTGTACTCCATTTTAGAAAATGTATCTCTCCATCCCTTATCTGAGAGATAATCCAGCCAAGGGGAGGAGTTTGAAACTCTAGGAATAATACCAAATGATAGTCTTCCTATAGTGCTATTTCACGGGAGAACTGCACCCACCCTCTGTTGAAATCTCATCCATCCTTCAAGACCTAGTTCAAATGCAACTTCCTCCATGAAGCAGCCAGAAATATGCATTTCTTCCATGGATATCCCATAGTATTTTGTATCTCTCAAATGTTCTTATCATAGTCTGCCCTGAAGGATGACTAGTGCATGTGTAAATACTTAGGTAATTTTTGTTTGTGCGTCATACCCCTGCCACCCACACCCTCTGCCCTTCTCTGTTATAACTGTGACTGCTTCCTTTTCATTTTTTATATCTCCAGAACAGAGCCTGGTACACAATTCACAATGGTGGATTAATAAACATGTGATCATCTCTTCCTTTCCCTGATGGCTCAATTCAGTGCTCTGAAAAAAGCAGGTACTTAATAACTGTTAATTAGAGCTAGCATTTATATACAGTTGTTTAAGGTTTAAAATAAACTTTCCATGCTTTATCTCATGTGATTCTCCCAACAGCATGGTGAGGTAGAGGCTATTGTCCTTGCTTATATCACAGCTGAGGAAACTGAGCCTGACAATTGTTGGGTGATTTACTTGACTAGCGATTATCTGAGGCAGAATTTGAACTTAGGACTTTTGACCGCCAAATCAAACATTTCTCACTGTGTCACCTAGTTACCTGTGCTGAATAAATGAATGAATGATGCACAGAGAAATCTCACTCCAGTTCTGGGTATTATATAAGATCAGGGGAAAATAATTCTCACTCTAAGGATCATTTTTCAGTTGTGTCTGACTCCCGATGTGAGTTTTCTTGGCAAAGATACTGGAAGTGGTTTACCATTTCCTTCTCTAGCTCATTTTACAAATGAGGAAACTGAGGCAGACAGGGTGAAATGACTTGCCCAGAGCCACACAGCTAGTAAGTGTCTGAAGTCAGATTTGAACTCAGAAAGAGGAGTCTTCCTGACTCCAGGCCCATCACTCTATCTAGTGCACCACCTAGCTGCCTATATAGATATTGATATGTATAGATATAGATATATGGATAGATAGATAGATATAGATATAGATAGATAGATAGATAGATAGATAGATAGATAGATAGATATAGATATAGCCTCCTAATAAGTCTATATCTAAAACTACCTAGCAAATATATATATGTATGTATTCTACTCTATCCTCCATTCCACTGCCATGACATCTCCCTAATCAATAAACTCCAGTGCCTCCCTAAATCCTGCCCCCCACTTTTCTAGTTTTCTGATACCTTACACCACACACACATACACACACACACACACACACACACACATACACATACACACACACACACACACTGAGAGCCAAAGATTCTGGATTTGTTATTCTTCTTCAAACAAGACATTCAATCTCTTAATACTCTTTCCAATGATCCTTCTCCGATACCCTCTGAAACAAAGAAAAGGGATTGTCTTATTCTTTGCTCCCTGGTGCCATTTTCACTGGCTACTTATCATTCCTGAAATGCTCTCCCTCCTCATCTCTGCCTCCTAGCTTCCCTGGTTTCCTTCAAGTCCCAATTGAAATTCCCACCTTTTATAGAAAGCCTTTAATTCTAGTACTTTCTCTCTATTGATTATTTCCAAATTATCCATTATACAGTTTCACTATTCATAGTTGTTTGCATGTTCTCTCCCATCAGACTAATAGGGGCAGGGACCCTGCAGCCTCAAGGCCACATGTGGCCCTCTATGTCGTCAACTGTGTCTCTTTGACTGAACCCAAACTTCAAAAACTGTTTGGATTCAGTCAAAGGGCCACACTTAAGGACCTAGAGGGTCACACGTGACCTTAAGGTCACAGGTTCTCCACCCCTGGACTAGGATCTCCATTCTGTTTGTTTGTTTTTGGAAGCAATGAGGGTTAAGTAACTTGACCAGGGTCGCACAGCTAGTGTCTGAGGCTGGATTTGAACTCAGTACTCTATCCCCTACTCCACTTAGCTACCCCTATCTTTTGCCTTTCATTGTATACTCAGTGCTCATTACAGTGTCTGGTACATGCTAAGAGCTTAACAAATATGTATTGTTCGACTGTCAGATTGGCAGCCCTTCCTGCCCTTGAGGAACTGCAGGGCAAGAGCACACACTTTCCTATAGACCTCAGTGACAATGGTTTAGACCCTTCTCCCATCTAGAAACCAGTTCTGAAAAAGATGGAAGGTTAAACTTAGCCATTGGTTATAAGAGCAAATATCTCTTACACTTTCTTGACTATGTAACGCTAGGGAGACCTATGGTTCAGAACATGGCATAAAATGTTGTCCTAACTTTCCACCAGTCTCACAAACAGAGGATGTGTAGGAGGGGAAGAGTGACATTTCCTAGAGCCTCTGCCTACATGCTGTTTATGTACCAATGTATGTAGCATGTGGGACAGCTAGGTATCACAGTGGAGAGAACACTGGGCTCAGGAAGTCAGGAAGACTCATCTTCCTGAGTTCAAATCTAGCCTCAGACGCTTACTAGCTGGGTGACCCTGGGCAAGTCACCTCACCCTGTTTGCCTCAGTTTCCTCATCTGTAAAATGAAGTGGAGCAGGAGATAGCAATCCACTCCAGTATCTTTGCCAAGAAAACCTCAAATGGGGTCACAGAGAGTTCAGCATGACTGAAAACAACATATGTGGTAGAACAGAAAGAAAATAGTTTCAAACCCTAGCTGTATCACTTTTACTATCTTTGTGGGTATAGACAAGTAACTTCTTTGACCCTATTTTCTTCTTTTATAAAATGAAGGGACTGAGCCATATGGCCCCAGAGATCCTTCCAGAGCTAGAGCTGGTCTCCACAAGCTTGCTGAGTTCGGCTCCAGCCATTACAAGTTGAAGTGGAATCCAGAGTAGAGGTGCCTTGGTATTAGGGGGAGGGGGAAAGAAACAACAAGGGACTGTGTGCATTGACCCAGACTGCTGAGAAAAAAACCCAGGGAAGCAAATCCCCCCTTCCTGAGTTGAAAGGGCACGATAAAGGCTTGAGAACATGACCCTGGCTCTCCAAGTCCTTTCACTCTCTCAGCTTGTCTCTGACACGTAATATTTTCATTGTTCCAAGGATAACTAGCCTCGGAATATGAGACCCGTGGGCTGTGCAGAGCACTGTCTCCCACCCATTATTCTCTGGGGGAGGAATGTTTCTGGTGGAGTCAGACTTCAAGGTACATCTGCAGGGGGGCCTTAGGGCACATAGAGAGGGCTCGCAGAAGCAAACTGCGCAGTTAGGTGAACATAGCCTGCAGCTTTGAGTTGGGAGGCAGGAAGAATGGGGAGTGAGAGATGTGCCCAGGCAGGTAAGCTACCAGAGGCCTGACTCTTCTTCTCACACACCTTCATCAGCCTATTAATGCCTGTCACCCACATTTACTTGCCACCTTTTCACTTCACAAGCTGGCGGCCTTCTCACTGGACTCTCCGGCCCCCTTCCTCCTCATCCATCTATGCTTTCCTAAATCAAAGCAATCCAGAACAAACCCCTTCCATGACTCTTCCTTTCAGCCCTCTCTATACTCTGCCACTACCTGAAAAGCTGTCCCTTCCCCCAGCACTGCAGATTTCATGAGGAGAGCTCAACCTTCTTATGGGTTTGTCATACAAGATTAGGACACGGACAAATCTCAAGCCTTATAACCCTCCTATATTCTCAGACTGATTCTGGGACATGAGGGCCTTCAAGGGTGCAAAACAGTGTGAGATAGGTTGGTGTAGAGTCTCTCCTCACAAACCTTCAGATTAAAAGTGCTCCCCTCTCCAGAGGCCAGGCTAAAGAAACATAATAGAATATATTAGTTGTCCTGACTGCATGGTGTATTTGTTGGCCCTCCCCTGTCCATCTCCCTTCTCCAATTCTCCCTCCCTCCTCCTGCCCCATTCAGCTCTACCTCTCCAAGGACAATGGCAGCAACTGAGATGATTTTTACCAAATGACCGATTTTAGTTCATTAGGCGAGAGGCAGGACCACCAAAGAAAGTCCTCTTGGGACTGCAAATGGGATAATCTCACAAACCCAATGACAAAGGGGTATTCTCTAGAAACTAGTGATTCAGTTGTAGATTGGGTCACTGTAAAAGTGGCCTGTGATAGATACCCAGGCTCAAATTCTACGTAAGATTCTTACATGTTTCCACTTCTGGATGCTTCTCCCCAAAAAGTCCCAGGGGAATTTTGGAGCTCAGACTCAAGCCACTCCAAGGGTATCAAACCACAGAATTTGTTTGTCAGTGTACTCTCCTAAGACCGATCAGCTGATGCCAGGTTAGTTTCATCTTTGCTCTTCTGAGGTGTTTCTGCATGTCTTTAAAGGAAGAAAGGACACACACAGATGAACAAATAGCTTGACTTAACAAGACTGGGGTGACGGTCAAATAACATCCATTCAAACTATGAACAAGTACCCTGACTACAGCTTCTTGCCCTTCACCCCTTACCATTCTCTTTTGCTATGGAAACCCAGTCCCCTGAGATTTCTGCAAGTACCAGAAAAAAAGCAAAATCAGAATAACTAGCATTTACATAGTACTTAAAGTTTGCAAAATGCTTTACAAATATTATCCCATTTGATCCTCTCAACAACTCTACAAGATAGGTGCTCACTTTTCAGATGAGGAAACCGAAGCTAAAAGATGAAGTGACTTGCCCAGGGTCACACAGCTAGTAGATCGCTGAGGAGAGATTTGCATTAAGGCCTTCCTGACTCCAGGTCTGTAGCTCTATCCACTGTTCCACTCAGCTGTCCCATAAAAAGGCACAATCCAGTCCTGGACCTGGAATCCAAATGCTATCACTTCATGCTGAAAAGCCATATGTTAATAGAGGGAGAGAAATAAGTGACTCCCCACCTCACCCTCATGCATACATAGGTACAGGGTCAGCTTCCCAACATATGAGAAGGGTATGCATGCAGCATAACCGTTTACTCTAGGTCTTCTGCCATTTTCCTCTATGCCTAACAGCATCCATACTGAAAGGAGATCTGCAGGTTCTACATCATACTCCAAGCAATGTTTCCCTAAAATATGGTAACTTAGAGATGCTTTGACTCTTCCATGGCTGCATCTCAATTCAAACAATCACTGAGTGTGCAGGGAAGAAGCACAATAGATAGGGCACTGGACTTGGAGTTGGGAATACCTGGGTTCAAATTCTTCCTCAGACCACTTACTACTTGTGTGACCCCAGTCAAGTCATTTAGCCACTCTATGCCTCAGTTTCCTCATCTGTAAAATGAATGGACTGGATTTTATGACCTCTAAAGTAACTTCTATTTCTATGATCCAGCATCCTGGGCAATGAGGAGACCGACAAGAAAAGCGAGCTTCTAGTCTGGTTAGTGAAGGGAGGGGGATAGGACATGTGCACACTGGGATCTATAGTGGGGGAAGTATTCTGAAACCACAACATAATAAAGAGCAGAAGATGATTCCATGAGTAGAAGAGGTGGAAGGGAGTGGGCTGAGACAGAGGTTTCATGAGGTGGTCAGTTCCTGGACAGCACCTTGAAAAAAGGAAAGGGAGTCAGTGGGTAGAAGGCACTACATTCTAAGTATAAGGGATACAAAAGAAGGAGAGCAGAGTGAGATCAGAGTCCCAAGGTCCCAAGGAGACTTCCTTGGAATAAGTCTGAAGAGGCAAGTTAGAACCTAACCTACCTATGTTGTGGCACAACAGCCTAAAGGCTTTCATTGCATTATGTTAGTAATAGGGAGCTATTGAAAGTTTCCAAGCAAAGGTGAGACATAAGATTTCATAGGATCATACCCTCTCCCTAAAAAAAATAAAAATAAAACATCAAGAGTTTGTACAAAGTATTTTCTCCATTGTTCTAAAGCAGAAGTTCTAAACTCATGGTCCTTGAAATGTTTTTTTTTTAATATTTTAATAACTATATTTAAATATAATTTATTTCCTTTGTAATCCCATGTATTTTATTCTTTGCATTTAAAAACATGATTCTGAGAAGGGGTCCATGGGTTTCACCAGACTGATTGCCAAAAGTGTCCATTACATACACACACAAAAATCTTAAACCCCAGCTCAAAAGCAGCCTGAAGGGCAAGCATCTGAAACATGCTCAAATAATTTAAATGATTTGCCCAAGCTCACATAGTAAGTCAGCTGTGAAACTAAAGGTAGCAGCCAGGCCTCTTGACTCGCCATCCTGTGCCTAGATCCTCCATGTTATCTTCTACTTAAAGAAATAGCTGCTTGTAGTAATCCCTTGTCTAAGAACTGTGCCAAACAGAAAGAACTCGATGGTCATAGACCATGTCATACCAAGTGAGAACTTTTTGGCAGCTGCTCATTGAAAATACGTAGGTATTTTTCATCTTGTAATAACTTGCCATTTAAAATTTATCTTCCTCTGTGGGACTGGACTGTGTCCCAGGCAGGGTGGAGATGGCACGAGGTGCTGCAAGGCAAAAACATGTTCTTCAGATGCCTGAGTTTCCGGCAAACACCAGAAAGGGCATTGATTCCAGGGCAACACAGGGCAAGCAATGTTTTATTCATCAACAGTGGAGCAGGGCAGAGATAACAATGAAGGTTGGCAGCTCAAGGGACCCCAGTGAGCCTGTACACATATCAGTGCCATGAAATCTTCGTATCTCATTTCCCAAGGAACCAGTCTGAAATGCTAACAGTCATATATAATGATCCATCTTCTAATGGAATGAGACCCAACCTCCCCAGAAGAATTGATTATGTGTATGTATGAATTGAGCAATTTCCCATCATTACTTCACCTCTCCCTCCTCTATGGCCTCCCCCAGACATCTGGCACAATAGGCAGAGTTGAATCATTCTCTCCAATAGGCTGTCAGATTCACACCCCTCATCTTTCTAATTGACATCTAATTGATAATTGGACATTATCAATTAATTCTCATTCCCTCTTTATTGGCCTCCACCCTGTTTTGCCCCTGGCTGAACAGAAGGTGAGACTAATTAAGGACTAATACTCTCCTACCAGTGGATTTTTATAAAGTATAAACAACTTAAGCCTATTTTCAAGTCTTAGACCTTGCCTGGGTGAGTCTTTATGCCCCAGGCCAGATTACATTCATCCGAGCCATATCTGAAGGTTTCAGATGAAAGTTATATTTAAGGCCCTGGCACCATTTCCTATAATATCATTGAAAAATCCCTAGATTTTGAGTCAAAAAACTCAGATGGGTTCAGTTTTCCTAGCTCTGTATGATCTTGGGAAAATCACTTCCCTTCTCAATGACCAGTGTGACTGGATATGTGTCAGTTTTCTGTGTGTCACATTTCCTAAAAAAAAACAGTAAGAAATGTTGATAACCAAAGCTTATGGCTCATCTTCTCATGTAAAATGAGAGGGTTAGAACAGATGATGTCTAAGGTCCCTTCCAAGGTCCAATCTTAGGAAACTCCATTCTTTTCTTTCTCCGCACTACACTCTCTCTCTCTCTCATCAAAGTCATCTCATCAATTTGCATGGATTCAATTGCCATCCCCCTGCAGATGATTTCCAGTCCTGAATTGTCAGCTACCTGTTAGCCACCTCCATCCAGATGTCCCATATTAAACTCAACTTGTCCAAAGCAAAACTCATGTTTTCTCAAGAATTCAACCTTCCTCCTAACTTCCCCTCTTCTGTTGAGGATACCACCATCTTTTCAGTCACCCAAGTGTGCAACCTTGCCATCATCTTTGACCCTTCCCTCTTTCCCATCCCATATAGACAGTCAGTTGCCAAGTCTTATGGATTCTACCTCCACAATATCTCTTGCCTCTCTCTCTTTCTCTACTAACACAACTGCTAATCTAGTTCAATCCCTCATTACCTCTCACCTTGAGAGAGTTATTGCAATAACCTCCTAGTGGAAGTCTTTGGTACCAGCCTCTCTCCTCTCCAATGTACCCTCCCCTGACAGCTGCCAGACTGAATTAAAGCACAGTTCTGACCACACCACTTTCCTTTTTCAAGAAGCTCCCAAGACTTCCATTTCCACTAAGACAAAATACAAACTCTTCTATTTAGTATTCAAAGTGCTCCGGGGACTACCTTTCCAGGCTCATCCCAAATTACTCCTCTTCATGTATTCTATATTCCAGCCAAACCACCTTACTTGGTATTTCCCACACATGACGTTCCATTTCCTATCTCCACGCCTTTGCACAGACCATTTCTGTGCCTAGCTGTCACCCTCATCTCCATACCAGAAATACATTCCCTCCTGAACTTTATCCCTTAGAATCCTATCTACCTCCAAGCCTTAGCTCTACCACTACTTCTTAGATGAGGTCTTACCTGGCTTCTCCAGCTTTCAGGACCCTAACATCCATATTTTCCATGTACGTTTCATATATTTTGCATTTGACTCTCAATAGATAGAGATAAATCTACATAAAATATGTAGAGACATTTATATAATATGTTATATATTTTATCGTATTTACTATGATATTACATATATATTCTCACCTGTCGTTTATATTATACTATGCATAATATATAATATTCTAATATATTGTATTATATCTTTTTATAATATATTTGTATACTTGTACTATTTAAATATATTCTTATATATTATTTTATATCATATTTTAATGTTATATAATACATTGTTATATATCACCATAGCTATAGGATATATGATAAATAGATGGATATTTGTATGTGGGTATACATAGATCTACAGGTCTATATGTAGAGACTTTACCACAGTAAGACAGAAGCTTCTTGAAAGTAGATACTTGTTTCATTTTTGTCTTTGTACCCCTAGTGCTTAGCACATTGCCTGGCACAAGGTAAGCACTTAGTTAATGCTTATTAAAAAGCAGCTAAAAATTACTCTGCACTTAATAGTTTTATGGCAAGCACAGTTCTCACATATGGCGACACCAACCTTGAGTAGCCCAGAAGATCTAGGTTTGGGAATTATTTTCTAGTTTAGGGGAGATTTTTTTTCAATTCAATTAAATTTTGTTATAGAACAATGAGGCCTGTAATTGTATACTGCCTGCTTGGCTGCTGTTTTCTTTGCCCTGTCTCATTAAGATGGATGGGACGGCTGCCTTATTAATAATTGGGCTCCTTACCCTTTGTTCTCTCCTCCTTTCTGCTCACTAACGATGCCTTGCTTCAGTGGTTCACAAAAGAGACTTCCAACCCTTCAGGGAAAGCTGAGTATCTCCACCCAGCTCAGGGTCACCAATTTGATGGGGAGAATTAGGGTTTTTCATGGACTACAATCTTGATATGAGTAAAAAATGTGACATGGAAGCCAAAAAAGCTCATGCAAACTTGGGCTGAATTTAGAAAAAGATCATGTCCAGAATGAGGGACATGATAATCCCACTGTGCTCTTCTCTGGTCAGAATACCTCTGAATTATATGTTATCTTTACTTCTGAATATTTAAAGAAAAATAACAAGTTCTATTGATAACTTTGTTTTTTACTTCCAGAGACATTTCTGCATATACTCCCCAACTACACAAAGAAAATCTTCGTTACAAAGAAAACTAGTTAAGCAAAATAAACCAACACAAAGACTGCCTCTGATAACATATGCAGTATTCCACATCTGGAGTCCCTCATCTCTTGATTGAAATGAGGGAGGTGCATTTCATCATACTTTTCAGGGCCAGGATTGGTCATTACAGCCACTCAGATGTTTGACTTTATTTTAATGTTATTTTCATGTACATTTCTGGAGTCCTTGTTCACTTCACTCCACATCAGTTCATGCAAGTCTTCTCAAGTTTCTCTGAAGTTTTCATTTTATCTCTATGTCTGGTATAATAATATTCCACTGAATTCAAATACCATTTGTTCAATATCTCCAAAATCAATGTGTGTCTACTTCATTTCCAGTTTGTTGTTGTTACTACATAAGCTACTACTATGATCATTTTGACACGTATATTTTATATGTGCATATGCCATAATACATTAGACATATTTACATTAATATAATATTATGTATATAATATTATCACATATATTATTACACAACATTTTTCTTTCTTTGACCCTCTTTTGTTATACACCCACATATACTGTCTCCCTGGATATAGATAGTTTGGTAATTTTCCCCAAATAATTCCAAACTCTTTTCCAGAACATTGGGACAAATATGTAGCTCCTCTAATGTAGCTGCCTTCCTATAGTCCCTCTAACATTAATTTTTTTCTGTTTTGCCACCTTTGCTAGTTTTCTGGGAAGGTGAAAAGTGATCCAACAGAGTTGTTTACAATTGCATTCCTCTTAATATTAATGATTTAGAACAATCTTTCAAATGATCATTAAACTTGCAATTCTTTTGAAAACTGTTTATATCCACTGTTGAGAACTGTTCTTTAAGGAATGATTCTTGGTCTTATTTATAGCATTGTTTCAATTCTCTGTAAATTCTGTCAATCAGACTTGTATCAAAAATATTTGATGTGAAGATTTTTCTCACTTGGCCGTTTCTCTTCTTATTTCAGCAGCATTATTTTAATCGTGCAAAAACTTTCTTAATGTTATGTAATTGAAATTGTTTTCCTTTTTATGATCTCCATTCCTTCCTTGGTTAAGAATTCTTCCCCTACCCAAAGCTATGAAAATTACATCCTCCAATTCTTCTCTAATTTATTTTTGAAATAACCTTTTATATTTAATTGGCCTATCCACTTGGAAATTGTTGTAGTAGGGATTATAAGGAAAACCCTTGACAAGTCTCCCAAGACAGCTATTGAGTTTTCCATATGGCATAATTAGAAGAGGGGATTTCTTGTGGAGCTAGATATGTATTCTAGCCCCTTCGTGGGAAGACACAGTGATCTCTGATTAGTCGCTAATAACTGTGACTGCCCTTCAATGACAGGCAACTGAGACTATTATCAGAGAAACTGCTCCACTCTGTGATATATAAGAGCAATCTATGAAATGGTTCTGCCCTTATGAACCTTGTCATTTTTGACATGATTTCTCTCCTTCGAAATTCCAGTAAGCAAATTGGGAAGAGATTTCTTGTAACTCTCTCTCCAGCCCCAGGATTAATGTTGACTTGTAATAGTAACATGTGATCATGGAAATTATGTGACTGCCCAAGTATGCCTGAAACTGGAGACCATGGGGCTCTGAACTCCTGGCTGCCTTTTTTACTTTGATGTTTTCTTTTCTTAACACAGGTTAACACCAGGTAATACTAAGAAATGGATTTTGCCAGTTTTTATCACATGGATAATTTTGAATCAGATACCTGCCACCCAAGGGAAGAAAATTTCCTCAATACCATGCTTCTTAGAGGAGAAGAGTGCCACTATTAGGAGGATAACTGCCCTATAGTTGAAGTATGACTTTGGGCAACTCCTTTAACCTTCCTTGAACTTAGTTTCTTCTATAAAATGGGGTTGAACTAGATGACCTCTAAGATCCCTTTGAACTCAAAATCAATGATTCTATGTGAGATTATGACTAAGGTCAAGTGATGAAATGTCAGATCTGTCAACCATTCATAATAACTGATATGAGTTGCTTGGATAATTCAAATCTAAGGTGAATGGGCAATAGCTGCTCGACAGTCTTCAAATGGTCTTTACCTTCCAGAGTAGTATAATGAGTGCAGTGGGCTATTTGAGTATTTTACATTTCGTATATTTCCTCATGTGCAGCTGTGAGTCTTTTGTGTTTTATATAGTTTGGTATTTTTTTGTAATGGAAGAAATAAAAGGCTATCTCTTACCTGATATCTATATTTTACTTTATGTACCTTAATGGAAGGGTACCGTTACCCACATATGTGGAAACTCCTAAATACGCTGTACCTAAACATTGTTTTAGAGTTATTCCTGGAGTTTCACTCTCATGTGGGCACACTAAAATAGGAAAGAAGTACCCTCCCCCAGGGTAGATCAGATTTGTGTGGCCTCAGAATTGCTGGGGGGAGAAAAGGGAGGAGAAAAGGGGAATGTAGGAGACAAGGGGATGAGGGACATCTGAAGACATCTGCTATAAAATGTTACTCTAAACCTATCTTCTGCCAAATTGTTTTTCAGTATTCCCAGAAATTCTTGAATAAGAAGTCATTCTCAGAGTATTTACCCCAAACACAGGAGAATACTGTGTTTGTTTCTGGTTATGGCTCATTAAGTCTATTCCAGTAATCTACTTTTCTGTTTCTTAACCATTACCAAAAAATTTTCATTACTGCTTTATACCATAGTTGGTATAAAGTTGGAGGTTTGGGATTTCTATGCCTCCTTCATTCCGACTTTTTTTCATTATTTCCCTCTGGATTATAGACCTTTTGTTCCTCCAAATGAATTTTGTTATTATTTCTGCTAGTTCCATAAAATAACTCCTTGTTATTTTGGCAGGCATGCATCTAAATCTGTGAATTAATTTTGGCAGCAGCATCATTTTTATTTTATTGGTGCAGCCTAACTATGAGCAATGAATATCTTTGCAAATATTTGTCGTCTTTTATTTCCGTAAAGAGCGTTTTATAATCATATTTGTAAAAGCTTTCATTGTGTTTTGGTAGGTTGACTCCCAGATATTTTATTCCTTTTGTGGTTATTTGAATGGGATTTCTCCTATTATTATTTCCTCCTGGTTTTTTGTTATTACTGTATAGAACAACTCTTAATTTTTGTGGATTAATTTTACATCCTGCTAAAATTGATTCTACCATTTTGTAAGTAAGTCATCATGTCATCTATAAACAGGAATACTTTTATCTCTTCTCCAAGGCTTATGCCTTTATTTGTTTTCTCTTCTCTTATTGGCAATGCTAATATTTCTAGGATTATGTCAAATACCAATGTGGAGAGGAGATATCTTTGCTTTATCTCTTTATTTTTTAAAAAAGTATTTCATATTTTTCCATTGCAAATAATGATAGTATTTAATTATATACATGTATATACACATACACATATGTGTATGTGTGTAAATCTATGGAGATTATATATAGGTAAAGCCAAAAGCTGTATGTGTACATACATATTCATTTGTGTGTGTATCCTTATAGAAAAGAGCCCTTCACTTAGGATTTTAGCATAAGAAAATGATATTTTTGTCAAAGTCTTATTATTTTGTCAGTCTTATTTGTCAAATCTTATTATTAATAATCATTTAGCTTTTATCTGAAAGACTAATTAAATTATTAAGCATTATAGTTTATTAATTTAATTATATTATTAATACATCCATGTGATTTTATTTTGATGTTTAAATGATCAATAATGATTTTGTTTGCATAATTAATTAATATTAATAACTCAATGAACTAATGCTTAACTATCTTTGTATTCTTGGTAAAAGAAATAGAGCTTAACCAGCTTGAATAATTTTATAGATAGTTTTTTGTAGTCTTTCTTAGAATTTTATTTAAAGTTTTTACATCTAAAGTAGCTAGTGATACAACCTATTTCTATACTTCTTTCTATACTTTAACCTTCCTTAATTTGGGTATCAGGCCCACATCTGTCTCATAAATGAAGTTTGGTAGAATGCCTTCTTTCTCAATTATTGAGAATAAATTTTGTAGCATATAGTGTTTTTTATATGTGTGAGAATTTACTTGCAAGTCCCTATTGAGAAGAAGGTTTTAAAAACTTTTTTCAGTTCATTTATGGCTTGATCAATTTCTATTTCTGAGGATGGCCTATTGAAAATCTCTTATTTTGTGAGGTTTTTTTTTTTAATTAATCATCCATTTTAGATTTTTAGTTTTACTCTCATAATTACATGTAGTAATTTTTGATGATTCTTATTTCATCTCAATTTGTCAAATTCATCTTTTTTATATTTCGCTTTGGTGACAATTTTCTTCTCTCTTTTTCTATATTGGCTTAGCTAACAGTTTATCAGTTTTCATTAGCCTTTTCTTAAAAGAAGCCCTAAGTTTTATTATTTCTATAATCTTTTTCTTTTTAATTTTTCCTTCTCCCTGAATTTTTAAGGTTTCTTCTTTTGTCCATATTTTGGGTTTATGAATGATATTTAAAAATTTTTTGTCAGTTATACGCTTTGTTCCTTCATTTCTTTTTCAGTTTATTAATTTATAGTTTGGGACATGTATTCTTCTCCTCAGACCTGGTTTAGCCTCAGCCTCGAAATTTTGGTACATTTTCCTTTTATTTTCACCCCTTTTATATGGGACTTAATTGTTTCTTTGACACTGATTTTTGAGGATGTTGTTAGTTTTTATTTAAGCCTATCTTCTTGTTTATGTTACGTATACATACATATACGTAACATAAACAAAAG